>NC_087207.1:62186972-62329472 GCF_015104395.2 Macrobrachium nipponense
AGACTGAAAGATATTAACTATAAAAATCTAAAGACTATTGGCTAGGAGGATCATATTCAAAGTGAAGACATTGCAAAAAGATACTGTGTTCAGCAGCTGGAGAACAGAATGTGACCTCCAAAGGATGAGGGTGGTTTGGGTAAGTCATGAGAAATAATTTCATATTTAACCTATGTGGAGTAAAAATGGAGCTGAGGGTAGGTTGGTAAACTGTTAATGATCCTTCTGTATAAGTATACGTATATACACATTTGTATACAAAGTGGCTCAATTTTTAAAGCTTATGGACATAGGTTTCCCCTCCATTCATTTGTTAAAAGATAAATATGTGGTAGTTTAGTTGTTTTTTGTTATACAGAAAGGGAAAAGTTTACTTGGTCAGTGAGGGGATCAGTAAGGGGAAAGAAATGGTTTGTAATTAAAGGCAATGGGTTTGTGAGCTGGTTTGTATGAAAAGTCGGATATTTTCTATTTCAAAGTATCTATTTATCTATTTATTTACTTTTTTTGTCAAGACTTTATCAAAATTTGTCCTATTTTTCTGTATTAGGAGTAGTAAGAGCATGATAGTGCAGAGGCTTGCTGAGTTCTAGTATAAGAGTTGTTAGTGACAATCGTCGTCACATAGTGGAAGCATTTCTTTTAAATTTGTCTCTTGGACTAATCGGAAAGTAGAGAGCACCTAGGGAGATCTACTGGTATATGTTACAGACATGTCAATATAATATATATTGCTAGAACAGCTCCCTTCCTTTCACTGAACTTTGTAACAACACCAAATTCTTGAGGGAATATGGGAATTCTTCCCTGCTTGTTTTCCTTGATGCCTATAATCTACTATCATTCATGGGACATGAGTCTTCTCCTTCAAAAGGGATTCAACGCATCCTCTAGTTGGTGAGTTTCAGCTAACAAAAGAGTGAATAAAGTCCCTAATAAGGTAAAGGACAAGGCAATTTAGGTCTACATGTGTTGTCTGTACTACTTAGTCCCTAAATACTGTAAAGGACAAAGTGATTCATTTTGATATGCTTTGTTGTCTGTGTAGTTAAGTCATTAACCCTTACTGGACGGGTAAATATGTCGATTACAGCTCCTCAGGCTGGGTAAACTTTGAGTGGCCAATTTACAAAAAAAACACATCAATGGAAAGAGGAACATAGGCAAATGCACATGGTGAAAGAAAAAAAAAATCTTAAAAATTGTCCATACCTTTCAAGAGAAGTTGAAAATGACTATTCACAACCCCTTGTGGGGCCTCTTTTGCAAGACAAATTTTACTAACTTATATATTTTTTCTAATGAATAATTTTATCTAATTGTATACAACTATAATTACTGCTCAAATAATATCAAAACAGATAAGAAATAAAATTGGTAATAAATTTTTAGCATATTTGTTGAAAAATATTTACAAATTTACAGAGAACGAAGATTCAGCAACTTTTTTTACTTTTACATGTTTTTTCTAATATTTCTTTGCACTTTTCTTTGTAAAATTACGTTTACAACCGACATACTATGTATTGTAAAAGACAAGAACAAAACCCAACAGCAGCCCCTTGGTATATTTACGAGCATATTTACAAAAAGACGTCATGTGAGACAGAGACGTAATACATTCCCCCTTGAAGTTACAAGCAGAACTGAAGTCCTGAGATACCAGATTCATGGTTAGCCAGTATAAAAGTTGCTGTTAGTGAATTTATGGGCTATAGTAGTATTGGCACCTCTTTCCGGACCGATTCTTTCCAAATCAATGGCGCTTAATATTGTTTATCAACAGGATCAATCCGTCCATTAAGGGTTAATGTTGAAAAGGAAAAGGTGATTTATTGTTATACACATGCTAGGTTTTTTTGCTGGTTTGGTTTTCATAGACTTCATAGTTATGGAAAATTAATGTGCGCTTGAATATATGCAAGATATGAAAGTGGAATGTTTTCCTGAGAAATTTTTTATTTTCCTAAGAAAATAAGAATTTCATTGTTGATACTTATATTTCTTGTATATATATTTGCATTATGCAACTCTTATAATTTTGATTACCTACTGTTGTAAAGGGGCCAAAATTACTTTATTAATTGCAAGTTAGTTTTAAGAGTACATTAGTGTTAAGAATTTTAGTCATAATATCCTTACATATTTTCACCTGACACCATCTGCTTTTGTTTGATTGTTGCTCTAATTGCAAGTCTGGCCACAACAACTGCCGTCTAGTTTTGAAAAATAGTGAGAGGGGACACGCTATACAGCTTAACTTTAAAAGCATGGGTATTTTCCTAAAGGCGTCAAATACTTTATCAACATAATAACTATTTGACGCTTAACCACCTACTTATTACGTATAATAAAGATTCTTACCTTGATAACTCTTGGATCTTGATTTCCTTTTCAATTCTGTGTCTTCCTGATTTTCTACAATTTTGCATCTTGCCATCAAGTGATCCATGTTGACAAGGAAGAGTATACATCTGCAGCCAGGAACTATGATACCTTACTATGTTAGGATGATCTAATTGTGCTAGGGCTTGCACTTCCCTTAGAATTTTCTGGTTTGTTTCATTATTCTTCTTACTATAATTACAAAGAAGAAAATTCTGTTAGGGTTAAAGGTTTACATGACCTTAAAAAAAGCTCAATTTACTCGCATGAAAAAATACAACAGTATTTCTTGTGCACAAAGGATTTCCACAAACTACTACCCCTTACCCATATGAAATTTCATGCATAATAGAGGTTGCTTCCTAGATGTAACAACAACACACTTCAAATATAGATATATCTGGGCCTTTAGTCTTTACATACTTATCTAATGCCACCTTCCTCCACTAATCACTGAACTGTAATTATTCCCCTAAATAGTAAATACAGTGATTTACGATATTTTTACAGGCATCTACACACTTAATAAGGAATTCCAATGTGCATTGTGTGTTTACTATTCTGCTCAAGTACCTCCTAGGTGCCAATCTGTTAACATGCTGTAGCCTCTTTTCCCAGTTTTCTTATTCCAGCAATATAGTTTCTCATTTGTAATAGTACGTATTATCAAAAGATGAACTGAGCAATTACCATTACCAAGGGAGTTAGAAGACAGAAACTTGACATGGGACCAGGACCAGCCACTTTCTACCTGACCTGCTTTACCAGAATCCTCAATGGCATCGAGAATATGATGTATTACTCTACCCTGTTTAGGAGATTCTAGCAATCAAGAATTTCAACAAAGTAGTGCCTGAATGAAGTTAAGAGCCGCTTTGCTAAGCAGTCTTTGAAGACTAGAACACACGCTTCATCCTGTAATAAGCATGATTATTCATTTTCTCCTTTGCTTTCCACAACATTGAACGAAGTTCCTGGGCCTAATTACATCCAGAAATGGTTGAATTCTTCAAAGTAGATAAAAAAGGGATTTTGACGTAGGAAAAATCTATTTCTGGGCGAGGAAGCCGTGGATCCCATTTGCCTTGAATCAGAAAGAAATTTTTTTTTTTTTGACATACAGCCCTATCACAAATGGCTGGCTCTCAAGTACAGTCTGTTCTCCTTAAAAAGGAAATTCTTTGATGTAAGCACACTACGAATCATGAAATGTGTCTTAACCCTTAAACGCCGAAGCGGTAAAAATAAAAAACTCCCCCGAATGCCGGAGCCGGTTTTGTTTTTTTAGTGAGCGTGTAAGCAGAAAAATAATTTTTTCAAAAAATTACAGCGTGCTTAGTTTTGAAGATTAAGAGTTCATTTTTTGGCCCCTTTTTGTTTGTTATTGCCTGAAGTTTAGTAGCAATCATCAGAAATGAAAAAATAATATCATTATCATATGTAAATAATGTGATATATGGTAGCAAAAAAAAAAAAATTCATACATAATTGTATTCAAATCACGCTGTGCAAAAAACAGTTTCTTTTTTTTTCGTTGTATTGTACACTAAATTGCAATCATTTTGATATATAATACATTGTAAAACAATAAAAGCAACACCGGAAAAATATTATCACAAAATGATGTACGAATTCGTAACGCGCGGACGTAAAAAAATGTTTTTTTCAAAAATTCACCGAAAATCTAATATTGTTTTAGAGGACTTCCAATTTGTTTTCAAAATGAATACAAAATGATTGAATATTACGATACTGTAAGTTTTAGCTTACAACTGCGTTTTTCGACCATTTCGGTAGAGTCAAAGTTGACCGAACGTGGTTTTTTTTTTCTATTTATTGGGATTTATATGCAAATATTTCGAAACTGAGAAAAGCTACAACCTTCAAATATTTTTCCTTTTATTTTACATGAAATTGCGCACATTTTCATATATAAAACTCTATGAAATGCCTAATATGAAACGGAGCAAATTTTCCGAGAATTTGATGTACGCAATTCGGAGATTTATGGCGGAGAATCCGCGCGCGGAGGGAAGAAAGTTTTTTTTCATAAATTCACCATAAATCGAAATATTGTGCTAGAGACTTCCAATTTGTTGCAAAATGAAGGTAAATAATTAAATATTACTAAAATATAAGAGTTTTAGCTTACAATTGCGTTTTTCGATCATTTCGGTAGAGTCAAAGTTGACCGAACGTGGTTTTTTCTATTTATTGTGATTTATATGCAAATACTTCGAAAATGAGAAAAGCTACAACCTTCAATTATTTTTTGTTGTATTATACATGAAATTGCGCACATTTTCATATATAAAACTTTATGTAACGGCTAATTTAAAATGGTGCAAACATTACCACAATCGCACGTATGATTTTTTCGGAAGAGTTACCGCGCGGACGTAAGAAAAATGTTATTTTTTTCATAAATTCACCATAAATCGAATATTGTTCTAAAAGACTTCCAATTTGTTACAAAATGAAGGTAAATGATTGAATATTACTAAAATATAAGAGTTTTAGCTTACAATTGCGTTTTTCAACCATTTCGGTAGAGTCAAAGTTGACCGAAGGTTGAAATTTTGGCACTTATCGTTATTTATATGGAAATATTTCAAAACTGATAAAAGTTACAATCATGAGTATGTTTTGTGTATTCTAAATGAAATTGCGCACATTTTCATATATAATACTTCATGTAACGGATAATTTAAAACGGTGCAAAAATTATGTCAAAGTGACGAAATAATTTTTGAGATGTGTCACTGATACTTTTTAGTGCGATAAGACAGAAATTCGCGCTTGCGCGCCTGCGTAACGATTGTAAACAAAACAACGCCTTGATCCGTGAACTCCCAGCATCTCCCAAGGCGCGTGATTCAAAAGTTTTCGGCTGGTAGGCCTAAGTATTTTTCCGCGAATTTTTAAAAAAACTTTTTTGAGCCGACGTATGGTACGTCCATTCGGAAATCGGGGGAGATTTTGACTCGACGTTTAATACGTCCATTCGGCGTTTAAGGGTTAATATAATTAAAAATCCATATAAGAACCCAACCCCCATAACTGGGAACTGCCTGTAAATTGTATTATACCTAAGAGAAAGGTCAAACTGCCTAACATTTAGCCTTTAGTGCAATTATATTAAGAAATGAAGCTACAGCAGAATACATATCCAATATCTAGAACCTCTTCCTTTAAAAAAAAATTAGAACACTTCAGGAAGTTCTTCCATGTAAAAGGTCAGAATGAAGACTACGCACTTCTGAAATCTAAAAAAATTAAATATAAAAAGAAAACAAAACACAAAAACAAAGCCATACTTACTTCATAATAATAATTTTGACAGCATATGAATGCCCATCAAGCCGACTTTTAGCCTTCACAACTGATCCAAACCCACCCTTCCCTAGCAATGAGATCTCGGTAAATTCACGAGAATATCGATCATCTATGATACGATGTTCATATGTATCCCCACCATTGCTAACTGAGTGAGTGGACTTCCAGATGATGGGGGTAACCTCCTGCAAAGGTTTAAAAAGATAAGAAACATCCTTTAACAATAACTTCTTCTCCCAAGAACATTAAATACCGAAAAAATGCTCTAAAGTGAACACATATCAGTAAAATTTAATTATTACTAAACATACCAATATCTAACCACAACAATTTCAAACTTGTCTGGCTACAAAGTATTTCAATCTGCATACCATCAGTAGCATCCCTTCCAAAAGTTTGGTATTTTCATGTCACTAAAATTTGAAATTACTTATAAATACCTGTACTATGATATATATATATATATAATATATATATATATATAGTATAGATATATTATATTATATACGTGTATACGGATGGATATATGTTATGTATTATATATATATAATATTATAGATATATATATATATATATATATGTAGATATATATAGATATATATATATATATCTATATATATATACCTATATGTATATATATATATATCACGTTATATATATATATTACGTATATGTATATATATATAATATATTGAGAATTCATTCAAATGAAATTAATTTTAACAAAATTTCATTATGGGATACTATGTACATTACTGTTTGGTGTCACTGTCTATCTGTAATTCTATTCTTTACACTGAATTCCTACTTCCTTTCTTTTGTATTACAATGGCTTTATAAAAAAATGCTGCCTTTAATGACTACTTCAGTTTACTATTACATTTCAGAGCATGCATAAGATTTAACAACTTAATTTTATAGATAAAAACCATTAGACTTTACTTCTACTAAACACACAGTTAAGGATCTGTTTGATAAACTGCTTCTCAATTAGGGAAAGTGATAGTAAGCCAAGATGAAACCTTTTCTTTCCAGCTGTCACCCTTATTCCTAAATTCTGCCAGCAAAATAGACAACGAAGAAATGGCAAGTGGAGAAGGGTGCTGTGAAACAGCCTTGGCAACTTGTCTGGCTACTCTAACAATCATGAACCTTCAAGACAGTGTACAAATTTCACTGATCTGTCCCGGGGATGCACATAATAAAAAAATATCTTCTGCAGTAAGACACAGGAAAGAGCCTCCTTAACTAGCTCATTAGGAGATTTCATAAGATTCTACTTTCTAGAAAGAGACCCCAATTGTTTCATCAAGCCACAAGGATCCTACCACTTTAACTCCAATGAAGAACTCAACTTATACCCCCACAAAGTTCAAATACCTGCAAGGGGGAAAACCTACATTCCTTGATGGTGGAAACAGACAACTTCCTACATCAACTTAAAATGAGGAAGTCAGCAATTACCATCTCTCTCACTACAACTACCAAAGTGGCTCTACTAGTAGAAGTTGGTGAAGGTAAAGATCTGAAAATGTTATACAGGTACAGTGGACCCCCCGTATTCGCGTTCTCCGGATTCGCGGACTCACACATTCGCGGATTTCTCTCGGGAACGTTTCCCTGCATTATTCGCGGAAAATTCGCGCATTCGCGGTATTTTTCTATGAGAAATATCCACAAATTCCTGGTTTTTGTGATCAATTTCATCATAAAATGCACTTTTTGTGATAAAAACAATTAAAAAAAACCAAGTATGAAAATTTTTAGTGGTTTTTCTTAAGTTTTAACTAACGAAATAGGCTGTTTTTAGCGCTTTTATAGGGGTTCCAAACATTCGCGGATTCTAACTATTCACAGGGGGGTCTGGTACGCATCCCCCCCGAATACGGGGGGAACACTGTATTCCTCATTTAAAATAGTGTACTTACTTAACACATTTAGCATACATTCCTGAGTTATCCTACGAGTAAGTCAATACAATATTAAGTCAATATGTGTAGATTCTTCTCAGAATCTCCACATTATTTAGCAGTGACTTTCATATTCTAAATTTGGTATTTCATAATTATCACTATTTGTTTCTTCATTATTTATTTTTATTGTAGTGGGTAGTAGGATTAAAAAAATGAATGAATGAATTTCAGCGATCACAGGGCATTTGAATGTCGCCATCAAAACGTAAACAAAGCACAACGCCATCTATTGAGATAAATGAACACCAAATTATTCACCAATGGGATAAGCATTTTCTAGCTTTGATAAAGATTTACGCTTGCACTTCTAACCTCTAATATCATCTGATCTCATGAGTGACATATCGAAAATACACAGTTGTATAAAAAAAATTATCAAATTGTATTACATCCAAGTCTTTCAAGCATACTAAAGGTGGCCTCACACTAGGCCTTTTTTTCTCCAGCAGTGAGGTGCTGCTGCCGAAAATGGAAAACCGGGAGCTTTTAGCTCAAGATTTTGGCTTTCCGTTTGGATGGGAAGCAGCGACCACGAACCGTGAGTGACCACGTATTGTAAACAAACAAGATGGCTGCTGCTGATAGGACGTACTCTCAGACATTTGGCTTCTCTTCTCCTGAGCCACTCTCAAACCCACAAACGTTTTTGGTTATTCTTGCATTCACGTAAGATTCTGATAAAACACATCACTGCAGCACATCTTGCAACAGTCCGACAATTTCTGGGCGCCAAAACCGCGAGCAAGAAATGACTAGTGTGATACCAGCTTAAGAGTAAGGAATTCGTACACGCCAAATGTCTCATTGTTTTGATTGACTTGGTAGAGACTTTTCATGTCGAATATTTAAAAAATATATTTATTTTCAAGTTAATATAAAACACATATTTGACTTCACACATTTTCTTTCATTACTAAGAATTATTCTCACTAAAAGGAAGGAGATAGGGCAAAATTTTTACTGTCTTGAAGTTGTAAACAAATATGGTGCCACCCATTAAGATTTACCGAGATGGGGAGATCCAGTAACTTTTTGTGAGGTAAATGTACAAGCAGCCCCCAACACTAAGCAAAATTCGCCTCTAACTGAAATTCAAAAGTCTATGGGTGTCACAATCCACCTTACAGTGTCCTAGACTTGTTAACAATGTCTTAGACTGTGTCACGGCCTGATATTTTGCCCTAATATGGAATAACTCTTTAAGGAAAATGTGGATTTTCATCTACCCAGTCATTCACTATGGTCTGCCTGGTAGTAATACAAATTTTTAATGTCCGATTCAATGAGAGAGAGAGAGAGAGAGAGAGAGAGAGAGAGAGAGAGAGAGAGAGAGAGAGAGAGAGAGAGAGAGACTGCTAACATTTCCTCCATCTTTTTATTTATCATATCTTCTAGTTGAATCAGGTAAAAATACAAATGATGATAGTCTGGTTACTGGCCCAAGAGAAAAAGCCAAAATATTTCATCAAGCTTTTGATGCTAAGCAATCAGTTTGTTGTCTCCCAAGATTAATTGAGTCTAAATGGATTTTTATGTCAAAGTAGCATCTTTGCAAATGAGCACAAGCTTGGTGATTGAGGGCCTGTTCCAAAGAGTGGCATATCTGCAGACTGCAGTAACTACAGGCAAATTTCTATTCTCCCTGTGCTTTCCAAAGTGCTGAAAAACCTATTTTTAAGCCACTATATAAGTAGTATGTGGAATATACAGGATTGTTAGTTGAAGTCAGTATGGAGATAGAAAGCAGTTAGGTACATTACCCACAATGCTCATTTAGACTTGCTGCTTTTGATTTAGTAAATCACAAGGTGCTTATTGATAAACTTCAGAATCTTGGAATGGGTGGATATGTTTTAGGATCGCTTCAAAATTTCCCTGCAGGTAGGCAGCAGCGAGTTGCTGTTGATGGGATCTTTAGTGAACCAAGACCCATTGTGTCTGGAGTTCCGCAGAGTAGTGTTCTTGGTCCATTGTTATTTTTGGTGTATACAAGCAACATGGTGGTTGTTCTGGAAAGCAAGATTGTTCAGTATGCCAATGATGCAACACTTGTGAGAGTAATACAGTCTTCACTTATGAGAAATGAAGCTGCCCTCAGCCTCAATTGGGACATGGACTGGATCAGTGAATGGTGTAGTAGGTGGGATATAAGGCTGAACTCCAGTAAAACAAAAACATTATATATTAGCATATCTCGTACAGATTTTCCACCCCAACCTCCCCTTCAGGTGGATGGGACTTTGCTGAATGAGTCTGAAGCTTTAATTATTCTAGGAATAACTTTTCACTCAGCTTACTTTTAAGAAAAATCTCATGACAGTTTCAGCAAATGCCACATGAAAGTTATTGTTCATAGGGCTTCATTTATGTATTTATAACAGTGTGATAAAATCAATGCAACCCCTATTAAGTAATTTGTCTTCTTATAACTGAGCTCTAGTGTGGATGTCTGCTTCTGCCTGATATTGATCTCTTTTAGATAGAGTTGTTCGTGGTAGTAGGTTTGTTTCCTAGTAGTAGCAGTTATGAATTAGACCATCGACAGATGGTCTCGTTTGTCACTTTTCATAAGCTGTATCTTAATAGAGATCTTTAACAATCACAACTGATCCCTGATCCCATTTTCATGCCAGGAGCAACCAGATTCACAGAACAGCAACACCAATAGTGATCGTATGATAAGCAAGATCAGATGGTATACAGTACAGTCAGTCCCTGCTTATTGGCAGTATCGGTTAACGGTGTTTCGGTTATATGACGCCTGGTTAATAACGTCGTGAACCAGACTTTCGGCATTAGTAAGCAATTTTTGTCACCAGTAAGTGGTTTATCACCATCGGCAGGCAATTTATTGCCGTTGGTACACAGTGTATCGGCATTGATAAGTGACTGGGAGTGCTGGTATGCAGTTTATTGGTGTAAGTAAACGGTTTATCTGCGCTTACAGTGCTGTAAATACCATTTGTTACCATAATTTACTGTGATTTTCTGGTTACCAACAATTTCCAGTTATTGGCACTCGGCCAGGAATGGAACCCTTACCGTAAACCGGGGACTGGCTGTATACACAAATTACAGTGAATTTTTATGTAGTACATTTTTCAGTTTCATAGAATGTTTTTTTTGGAAATAAACTGCTTGCGTATTTATGGGTTATTATTATAACAGATGAGTTTATATGGACCTCAAGGCCTAATAAATGCTCTTCTCTGGCTGGTTGTGTAACACTGCCTTCTAGTTGCTCAATATATAATAGTGGCTAATTCAAAAAAGTCCTGGATCATGGAAGCTGCAGGCCATGGAGTACTGGATTTAAGAGGTCGGACTGTACCAACCGTTTTTTTTTCTACTGAGAATTCTATTAAAATTTATACCACATTCAAATCAAACTATGACTAAAACCTAAGACACAAATCTATTAACACCTTTCTATTAACTTTTAGGGATGTGCCCCAGCATCAGTATCAGTATCAGTGATATTGGCTAGTTTTTGTAGTATTGGTGAGTTTCTGGCCGATACCAGCCGATACTTTTGTCATTAGTAAAGGAATTTAAAACCCTTCTCGGCTTCCTAAAATGTATATACAAGAGCTCCTGATTTAACGACGTACTCGTTTTATGACATCTCGGTGTTACAACTACAAGAAGAGAAAAAAAAAACCATAAAATGAAAATAAAAACATTGCCAATGGTGGCCAAGAGAAAGGCTATTCAGTGCCAATAATCTAGCCTAGCCTTGGTTTTGAAAACCTTGAAATCTATGGCTACATTAATAAATAAGGCTTTAATATATTTTGTAAAGAAAAGCTATGGTCTGGGAACTCCTCTGGTTGGCTTGATTCAGCCGCCATTAGTTCGTTGCGCGGCTGAATGGGTGGCGCCATGTTTGTTTACAACTTCAAGACAGCAAAAATTATGCCATATCTCCTTTGTTTTAGTGAGAATAATTCTTAGTAGTGAAAAGAAATTGTGTGAAGACAAATATGTTTTTTATATTAACTTGAAAAAATATTTTTAAATATTCCATTTGAGAAGTCTCTATTAAGTCAATCCTTTTAAAAACAATCAGACATTTGACATGTACGAATTCCTTACTCTTAGTATGCTTGAAAGACTACGTGTACAGTGGTACCCCTGTATTTGGGGAAGGGGGGGGGGATGCGTACCAGACCCCCACACGAATTGGAATCCGCAAATAGTTGGAACCCCTATAAAAACCTGAAAACAACCTATTTTGTTAGTTAAAGCTAAAGAAAAACCAACTAAAAATGTTTATACTTGGTTTTTTTAATAGTTTTATCACAAAAAGCGCATTTTATGAAGAAATTGATAAAAAAACCCCAGGAATTTCTGAATATTTCTCATAGAAAATACTGCAAATAGGCAAAATATTCTGCAAATAATGTGGGTAAATGTTTTCTAGAGAAATCTGTGAATGTGTGAGTCCGCTAATCTGGAGAACGTGAATACAGGGGGTCCACTGTAATACAGATTGATAATTTTTTATACTACTGCGTATTTTCCATATGTCACCCGAGAGATCAGATGATACTAGAGGTAAGAAGTGCAAGAATAAATCTTTATCAATGCTAGAAAATGCTTATCCCATTAGCAAATAGTATAGTGTTCATTTTCCACAATAGATGGCGTTGTGCTTTGTTACATTTTGACAGCGACATTCAAATGCCTGTGATCGCTGAAATTCATTAATTATTTTTTCATCTCACTACCCTCTACAATAAAAATAAATGATGAAAAAACTAAAAGCAATAATAATGAAATACCGAATTTAGAATATGAAAGTCACTGCTAAATAATGTGCAGTTTCTGAGAAAAGTTTAGTACTGTATTGACTTAGTGTTGTATTGACTTACTAGTAGCTAACTCGGGAATGTAGGCTAAATGTGTTAAAGTACACTATTTTAAAGAAAATTATATGTACATTATTAAGTTATAAAATGATGAAGTTAAAATATATGAGAAATAAAATAATAAAAAGAATTGTCAGAACTGCCAAGTAGTAGGCTATGTCAGAAACTAGTTCTGTGTATAATATATGACTGGAAATTAATATTATTACTAGTCAAAATAAAGAGAATAAAGCGTTTAACAACGAATTCGTCTAATGACGTGGTCGCTGGAACGGAAACCCCTCATTAAACGACGAGTACCTGTATTAACAAAGGCCACCAAATAAACTTTGGCATAATATTAATTTTCTGTAGCCCTATTCATTTCAAGGATAATTATATTGAATATTAGCTTTAATAAAATTATAATTTTAACTTAATTCAGATTGTCTAAGTCCAGTAAGAGCTGGAACTTCAAAGGGATTTGTGCTATTTTTATTTTTTAGTTGAATGTTTTGTTGATCTATACCTGAGAAACAAACTGTGGTCCTTTCTTAATCTTATCTTTATTTATGTACTGGTATCATCATTTTTCTTGGGATTACTTACTAGAACTAATTTATGTACTTCTGTAATAAGGCAAAGGATTAACCCCTCCATTACCAGGACCTTCCATAATCTAAATAAATGAGCCTGTTAACTGTTTCTAGCCAATATATAAATTAAAACTCAGAATAAAAGTATATATTAGTGAATTCGAGTAAGCACTACATACATACCTAAATTGTTAAAAGTTTTCTAATGGTAGGCATAATATAAGCCAAACTGTACCCAGGTAATAAAGGGATTAAATACTTAGTTGTTATACTTGATATTATTTTTCAATATAACTTTGCCTTTGAAATTTTTTATATAACCCTATGATATGACCTTTCAACTTTTGAACCTTTAATATACAACAACCAGAGAACAAGAATGATTTTAGTAACAATATATATACTCTTAAATAACAGTGCTATGGAGGGAACAGGTATTGGTATTGGCTTCAAAAGTTGGTATCGGTATCGGGCAAAAATTTGGTATCGGTGCATCCCTATTAAATATCAATCCTTGACCCTTAATGGACGGGTAAATATATAATCATGCAGCTCCTCAGGCCGGGTAAACTTTAAGGTCAGCCAATTTATGAAAAAACCCATCAATGGAAAGAGGAAGACATGCAAATGTACATGGTGAAAGAAAAAAATTCTATAAAATTTTCCCTACCTTCCACAAGAAGTTGAAAATGACTATACAACCCCTCGTGGGGCATCTTGTACAAGACAATTGTAAATTGTACCAATTTATATGGTTTTTCTAATAAATAATTTTATTTAATTTTGTAAAATTATAATTACAGCTCATACAATATTAAAATAGATAAGAAATAAAAATCACAAAATCTTTTTTTAGCATATTTGTCGAAAAATATTTACGTAAATTTACTGAGAACCAAGATTTAGTAACTTTTTTAAATTTCTTTTTTTTCTAATATTTCTGCGCACTTTTCTTTGAAATTACATTTACAACCGACATACTATCGTAAAAGACAAAAAAAAAACACCAACAGCAACCTTTCATATATTTACGAGCAAATTTACAAAAAGATGTCATGTGAGCAAGTGACATTACATTCCTTCTTGATGTCAGAAGCAGAAATTAAGTCCTGAGACGCCCAGATTCGTGATTTTAGCTAGTGTAAAAGTTGCCATTAGTGATTTTATGGGTTACAAAGTATTGGCACCTCTTTCCTGCCTGATTTCTTTCAAATCGATGGCGCATAATAGTTTATCTATAGGATAAATCTGTCCACCAACCCAAACCTGTTATTACTACTCCCGAGGATAAATCCATCCATTAAGGTTTATCAGGTTTTGGGTGGTGGACTGGCTAACTCACAGTGAGAACGCCATACGATTTGGATGAATGTAGTGTGAAATTACTACTGCAGCAAAAATATTTGTTACTTTTTTCATATTTTTTTTATTTTAGTTGCCTATTTATTATAGTTTATTATCATTTATTAATAATATACAGTGGGACCCTCTATTCACATTCTCAGGATTTTTTTGTGGACTCATTCATTTGCAGATTTTTCTTTAGAACTTATCTAAAAATTATTCACGGGAGGACTCACTCATTGGCAGGTTTCTCTGTAGACTGTAGAACATGTCTATAAAATTATCTGCGTGCCCAGGCTATTCATAGATGCAAATTTTTTCGTACAGCAATATTCTATATTTTCATGTTATTTACTGAATATGTGAGATTAAATATTATAATAATAATAATTAAATCACACGACACTTATTGGTGATGAGTGTTTGGTGAAAAAGTGGAAGATAAGAGCAGGTACATGGAACATAGACACTCCAACAGGATAACTGAGAGAGACAGTAGATATATTGGAGAGGAAGAGGATAGATTTCTTGTGTATGCAGTAGACTAGGTTGAAAGGGAGTGGAACATGAGAGATAGGCAATGGATATTTTACTACAGTGGGTCACGAGAGGGAAGAAATGGAGCTGGAATTATGGTAACAACTAGAAGAAAAAAGTGGTAGAAGTAATGAGAGTGAATGATAGGCTTTTTAAATATTCCAATGATAATAGGGGAAAAGGTACTAAATACAAAATCAGCATATGCTTCTCAGATGGGGTGCCAAAAGCAAGAGAAAGAATTAATTATTTTAGACAAGAGTTTGAGGCTCCCAATTAGAACAGTGAAAGAGGAGGAGAAATGACAAATTTTCTAAGACAATTTTTATTTTTCATAGCTACAAACCCCAGGTCTTAATAATAGGATAACTTTCTAGAGCCTAACTGGATCCGGTTAAACAATTGGAGATTGAAAAGCAAGGAATCTGTGAGATCTGGCAACGCATGCATATATCAGGTGAAAACTGGTCAAAGACTGGACACCCACGCTATCGTGTTTAGTTTTTCCCAACCCAGGATGTTATAAGATGACCAAGGGTGGATAGAGGTGGGCAGTAAAATGTTAATACCTCAGGTTAGTAGCTATGAAAATTACAAATTGTCTTAGAAAATTTGCCATTTGTTCATACGTGAACAAACCTTCGGTCTTAACAATAGGATAGATTTATACTTGGTGGGAGGTACAGACATCCTAAACTGGCTGGGGCCAACCCACCAGTCCAACTCCAACAGGAATACCTACAGGAGAGGGACTAATGCCCGTGAGAAGCTAAATAAACTGATATCCAACAACTCAGTCAACTTGGTTACATACAATGATGTATGAGAAGATTCATTGCCGTAGGGAACTAGGAGAAATTCTGACTGTTCGATAACAAACCAATACATCAGGATTTGTTATCACTCCTCACTCCCCTTGCTAGAGAGTGGAGTATATGCTACTGAATAGAGGGTTTGACTATTTGAACACCAAGCAAAAAAACTACCAGTATGACTACCTTACTAACCTGTATCAGACCAGTCCAGCAAATGACGTGTCTATTCCTCAACCTGCCCATAGGAAGAAGGAAAGAACAAGAGAAAGAAAGAGACCAGCCAACTCACTCATTCTCTCTTCCTCACAATCATCTTAGGTAAGATACAAATGCGCCCAGTTAAGGGCAACAATGAGTTACATGATCTGTTGAGCAGCCACCACAGGACCCAAAGAAAAAAGTGTTCCGTAGATCTGTAAGCAACATCTTTAAGATAGATAGTGGCGGCGACCATGGACTGGTGTGACCAAATACCAGCGCTCAGAACTCTATGAACAGCCAAATTCTTCTTGAAAGCCAGAGAGGGACCAATACCCCTGACATCATGTGCTCTGCCTGCAGACTTGGCAGCGGAATCATCAAGTTTTATGTGCATGTCTGATAGCTTCACGTAACCAAGAAGAGATTGTATTTTTGGGCACCTCTTTCTTAGAACGCCCCGTGCTAACAAATAGCCTACGACAACCTGGCCTGAGATGTTGTGTCCTCTTAAGATAGCAACTCAAGAGCCCTGACAGGACACAAAAGCTCTTTGAGAATCACCACCCACAAAGTCATCCACAGATAGAATGGAAAAGGAGGCGAACCTGTCATCCTGCACCGAGGGATTCTGGGTCTTAGCCACGAATTCAAAGGACAGTGACCCCAAACCCTTGGTGTGCTTCACATCATATCTCAAGCCATGAAGCTCCCACTCTTTTCGAAGCAGCCAAGGCCAAGAGGAAAATCGTTTTGCGTGTCAATTCCTGTCTGATGAACGACACAAAGGCTCATAAGGAGAACACGACTGCTCAAACCCTTTAAGCAGCAAGGAGAATTCCCAGGATGAGGAGATGTCAACACCTCTGAGACGTAGCACTGACTCAGGGCCGCCCTGTAGCCTCTGATAGCGGAAACGGACAAGCCTTTCTCATTCATGAGGAAGACCAAAAAGTCTGCTATGCGCTGAATAGAGGTTTTGAGTGGAGAAAAACTCCACTTACGACACCAATCACAGTAGAGTGCTCATTTACCTAGGTAAACAGCAGAGGTAGATTTACTGAGATTGCTGGACATAAGTCCTCTTTTCTTTTGAGAAAAGCTTCTCACTCGGAGATACTAGATAGCCTCCAACCGTGAAGAGACAGGGATTCTACTGACTCGTGGAATCTCCCTATGTGCGACTGACAAAGAATATGCCGCCACGGGGGAATCTCCCTCGGCACCTCTGACAACAACGACAGCAGATATGGAAACCATTCCGCTTGCAGCCACAGAGGAGCTACTAATGTCATCCTGAGATTTTGAGAGCTCATCATCCTGTTCAGTACTTGGCAGATCAAACAAAACGGAGGGAAGGCATACACCTCCAGGTTGTCCCAGGGATGTTGGCATGTGTCCTCGACTAACACCAGAGGATCTGGAACCGCCGAACAGAAAACCTCTAGTTTCCTGTTGAACCGGGTCACAAAGAGGTCTAGCATAGGTCTCCCCCAAACCTGGAAAAGCCTGTCCACCACGAACTGATGAAGGGACTAATCTGTGGCTAGGAACTGATCCCGACGACTGAGCTTGCCCACAACCACATTCCTTTTGCCTGGGATATCCCTGGCTGAGAGCTCCACTGAATTGTTGACTGCCCACCGGTGAATCTTGACTGTCAAAGCATGGAGTTGATGCAAAACCAGTCACCCTTGCTTGTTCACATAAGTGACCACCGTGGTGTTGTCTGGCATAACTACAAAATGTCCCTCTACTTTCTCCCAACATGTTGATATGTTGCCGTCTGTCCTCCAAACTCCAAATGCCCGAAGTAATGAGGCTGCCTAAATGAGCGCCCCCACCTGTGAGGGAGGCATCTGAAAACAGAAATAAGTACGGCGGCAGAGAATGCAGAGGAACATCCTTCAAGAGATTCTGATCGTCCAACCACCAACAAAGATCTTCTCTCACTTCTAGGGACAGAGGACCCTTATCAGGGGTGAGTCCCCTGCCAGAGACCAGAAGTAGTCTCCACTGCAGAGACCACAGATGAAGTTGTCCATGAGGGACCAGAGAAGATAAAATTCCCAGAAGAATCTGCCACTGATGAGCTGACTGAACCGGCTGTGACAGGAAGTCGCGCACCACTACTCGCAACTTCTCCAACCTCAGATTCAATGGAAAAACTCTCGACGCTGCTGTATCGATGTCCATGCCTAGATAAAGAATTCTTCGACTGGGTACAACATTCAATTTCTCTAGGTTCACCAAGATCCCAAGTTCCAGACAAAACTGATGCAGACGATCTCTGTCCTGCAGCAACTTCTCTCTGGAACTTGCTAAGACCAACCAGTCATCAAGGTACCTCAGCAGACGGATCCCTTGAGCATGAGCCCAAGTCGAGGTGAGAGAGAAGACCCTTTGTGAACACCTGAGGGGACGTGGTCAGTCTGAAGCACAGGACTTTGAACTAGAACACCTTGTCTCCGAGAGAAAAACAAAGGAACTTCCTGGATGATGGATGAATAAGGATTTGGAAGTACGTGTTCCTTAGATCTATCGACAGCATGAAGTCATTTTCCCCTCACAGCTGCCAACACTGATCGCGGGGTCTCCATCTTGAACCTCGTCTTCCTAACGAAATAATTCAAAGTGGATAAGTCGATCACAGGTCTCCAACCCCCTGATGCCTTTGGCATCAAGAAGATATGACTGTAAAACCCCAGAGATGGACGCACCACTTCCTCCATTGCACACTTGTCCAACATTTTCTGCACTTCCTCCCGGAGAGCTAAGAACTTCGGAGAATCTGGGGAATACACTCGCATGAGCAGAGGTCTGCCCGAGAGTGGGGCTATGGAAGGTGGCAACGTAGAGGAGGAGGGAGGCGACGATCTAAAGGCAAAGGAAGGCGATGAAGATGAGCCACAACTGGGACCATCCTCAGCTCCCCAAGGTTTTCAGGTGACCAAAGGATGGTCCCACTGGTTCCAGAAAAGGTTCGACCTACACGGGGAAGCAGCATCAGCCGACAAAGAGGCAGCCATGAAATATCCCAAGACCTTCAAGAAGATTCTTCTGGAGAAAGGATACAACCCAGAACAGGTCTTCAATATGGTTGAAGCTGGCCTGTTCTAGAAAAAGATGTCGTCCCAGACATATTTAACAAAGGAAGAAGCTAAAGCCTCCAGATTCAAGGCACAAAAGGACAGGGTGATCCTCCTGATGTGTGGGAATGCAGCTGGTTTTATGCTCAAACCTGGCCTCATTTACAAGGCAGTAAATCCCAGGGCAATCAAAAATAAAAACATGGCCTTGCTGCCTATGTTCTGGATGCACAATCCCAAAGCCTGGATCACCAAAGTCCTTACGGGGTACTGGTTCCAGCAAAGCTTAATTCTTCAAGTTAAGCAACATCTGGCCAATTTGGACATGGAGTTCAAGGTGTTGCTAATAATGAACAATGCTGGTGGCCACCCTCTCGATCTTTATTATAAGGGAGTCCAGCTCAAGTTCCTCCCTCCCAACACCACCTCTCTCCTCCAGCCTATGGACCAGGGTATGATCTGTACTCTGTACCGGGAACTCCCTCCAGCACGTTGTTGATGCAATGGACCATGACAGTGAATTTCACTGAAAGCCTATTGGCGTAATTCACAACTGTTACGTGTCTGTCTGTCATCGACCGGTCACTAAAGGACTAAGTAAAAGGAGACCCTGAATGCATGCTGAAGTAAGTTGTGGCCGGACTGTGTTCATAACTATACGAGTTTCTCTCCTGACGAAATCCAGCATTCAGCCATTAATAAGGCGATCCAGGTGGGGAGAATTCTTGGTGAGGAAGGCTATGACGATATCACCGAGGATGAAGTCGGCACCCTCATTGAAGCCCACTCTGGCCCCCTGACAGACCAGGATTTGGAATATCTAACGAAGTCTGCCAGTGTGGAAGACTCCAGGTTCAGGAGAAGAGCAGGAGCAGGAGGGCCTGACTTAGAATGCCTGAACCAACTTATTAAAATGATAAATGATGTTCAGGAGTTTGTTTCAACATGAGATCCTTACATGGAACGCTCCCTAAAGTTTCCCAACATTCCTGAGACGGCATTAGAGCCCTATAATCAAGCCCTCACCACCATGAAGAAGCAATGACAGCAGCTGCCAATCCCCATGAACATCCCATGTACGAAGAAGGACCCTCCAAAACCTCTTGAATCGACTGAAGTAGTGCCTCTTGAATCATCTGAAGAAGTGCCTCCTGAAGGTGAAGAGGCACCCTCAGAGGAGATGTAACTCCTATGCTTACCTGTGCAGTCATAACTTCATCGTTATTCATCGGACTGCAAGACTAATTCATCATCATCATTTTTAATTAACATTCATTACTGGTGAGTACCCTATTTATGTATGTTGTACTACTGGAAAAAATTTGTCATGTTCATATGTATTTTGTTTTTTCCCTCTCTCGTAATTTTACAAAAAATTGTTTCCCTCGTAAAAAGAAAAATGGATAACTTTAATAGTAACAACTGCATGAAAGAAAATATGTATGATTGAATACTTGTGGGGGGGGGGGGGGGGGGGGGTGGGGGGGGGGACTGGATTATTTTCATGTACGTAACTAAGTCATACATTACGCACATATGTATTTCTGACCATAAAATGCAATATTTACAGTAGTACCTCGAGATACGAAATTAATCCGTTCCAAGGCGCCCTTCGTATCATGAGGTTTTCGTATCTTGGACCACATTTTACATGTAAAATGGCTAATCCGTTCCAAGCCCTCCAAAAACACCCCAGTAAATTTTATAATAAAGCTAAATCGACCTATAAACAATGAAATACTACAACAAATTGGACCATTCAATACCTAACTTAATAACGTAATGCAAATTAACCTGTAAAGTGTATTAGTGTACATGGTATAAAAGAAATAGTGTACGTAAAATGTGGAAGCTTACCTTTCGAGTGAGGCTATCTCCGAAAGTGGCGGCAGAGGAGGAGGACAAACGGCAGATACGTACGTTCGTACGTACACTTAACTTTACGAAACACATAAAAAAATGTAAGGAAAACTAAACTAAAATTTACGAAACACATTAACAAAACTGTAACACTTAACTTTACAAAAAACTAAAAAAAAAAAAAAAAAAAAAAAAAATTCTTTTTTTTATTAACTTTCTTTTTCACTTTTTTTTTTTATTTACATAGTTTTTTTTTTTTTTTTTTTCCAGAATTTCAACTTCATTACCACTTTCAATTTTCTGTTTTTTATCACTTGGTTCTTCCTTTTTGCTTACTCCTGCTAGTGCTAAAGGCCTCTTTAAAAAATAACGATCCAAGGAAGATTGCTTCTGCCTACTTTTCACAATGTTCCTGAAACGACTCGGGCAAACGTCATCGAACTGCGCAAGCATACGACCTGTGTGAGCCTTTTCGGGGTGTCTTTTTTTTTCTATAAACGATTGCACTTTATGAAAAGCGGCTAGAACATCCTTAATTTCTGCTGTTGTCAAAGGGTCCTCCTCTTCCTCGCCGCTCCTAGAGAACTCCTCTTGAACGACGTTATGTTGCATGGCCTCCAACTCCTTCAGGTCATCCGTCGTAAGCTCCTCTTAGTGCTCCTGGAGAAGGCCGTTGATGTCGTCCTCATCGACGACCAGCCCCATGGACTTGCCGAGTGCAACGATCTTGTCAAGATCTGGTTGGGAAACAGTTTTGGGATCGTCAACTGTTTCTGAATCTGCAGCACCAGCTTCGCTCACGTTGAATCCCTCGAAGTCTCGGGCGGATACGGCATCAGGCCAGAGTTTCCTCCACGAGGAATTCAAGGTTCGCCTCGAAACCTCCTGCCAAGCTTGGTCTATGAGTCGGATGCAAATGACGATGTCGAAATGCTCCTTCCAAAATTCATGCAAGGTGAGGTTTGTGGTATCGGTGTTGTTGAAACATCTCTTGAAAAGATGTTTCGTGTACAGCTTCTTAAAGTTCGATATCACTTGCTGGTCCATGGGCTGGAGGAGAGGGGTGGTGTTGGGCGGAAGAAAAAGAATCTTGACGAAGGAATACTCCGCGAGGATATCTTTCTGGAGGCCAGGAGGGTGGGGAGGGGCATTGTCCAACACCAGCAGACATTTCAGGGGGAGGCGCTTCTCTTCCAAAAATTTCTTCACTGTCGGGCCGAAACACAGATTTAGCCACTCTGTGAACAAAAGACTCGTTACCCAGGCTTTTGCATTAGCCCTCCACATCACAAGAAGCTTCTCCTTAAGCACTTTGTGGGCCTTGAAGGCTCGAGGAGTCTCGGAATGATACACCAGTAGGGGCTTCACCTTGCAATCCCCACTGGCGTTTGAACAAAGTGCGAGCGTAAGACTGTCTTTCATAGGCTTATGCCCGGGTAGCTTCTTCTCTTCCTCCGTGATGTACGTCCGACGATGCATTTTTTTCCAAAAAAGGCCAGTCTCATCACAGTTGAAGACTTGCTGAGAACTGTAGCCTTCCTTGGTCATCATCTCGTCGAACGTCTTTTTAAATGCTTCGGCTGCTTTCGTGTCTGAGCTGGCAGCCTCCCCATGCCGCACCACCGAATGGATGCCAGTCCGTTTACGAAATTTCTCGAACCAGCCATGCGAAGCCTTGAACTCTGGGGTTTGCGTTGATGTCCCTTCCCCTCCGTCGTCTTCCGCCTGCGCAATCAAATCACCGAAAATAGCACTGGCCTTGTGGGAGATTGCCGTCTCCGTTATCGTATCGCCAGTGATTTCTTTGTCTTTTATCCAGACAAGAAGCAGCCGTTCCATCAATAATAAAAAAGTGGGGCAATCAAGACCAAATGTTCGGTAACATATTTTGTTTTCAACAAAAACATTCTGTAAAATGCAAAACTATACACAAACCAAATAACTGTAATTCAATTTGAGAAATTTAATGATAAGTAAGACTACAAAATACAGTTCACATCAATCTTGGAGAGGTTGTTCTTTATGTTACTAATGCCATCAACAGTTTGTAGTTGTATTTTGTAATTAAAATGTCTAAATGTAAATACAACAAAAGTAGAAAGTTGTCACTGACTACCAGATCATCACCATGGCAACCCGCCAACCAAATGGGTTTTAGTTGTAGCATTCTGTCTGTAAGTGCATGTTTTTTTAAATACAATACAGGCAGTCCCCAGATTATGACGGGTTCGGCTTACGGCGTTCCAAGGTTACGCTTTTCAATTATATTCAACAGAAATTATTTCCAGGCCTACGATGCCAATCTGGTGGAACACATATGACTCCAAAAATGCAAAATAATCAATATTTGAAGTTTGTTTTATGAAAAAATGCAATAAAAAGGCAGTTTACACAGTTTTTATTACCCCCAAAGCATTAAAAGTAAAGTTTTCTTAGGATTTTTGACGATTTTCCGGCTTACAACGATTTTCGGCTTATGCAGCGTCTCAAGAACAGAACCCGTCGTAAGCCGGGGACTGCCTGTACATAGTTTTTAATAGCGTATATTAATATTTTACTGATTTTATAATGAATAGAATGAATTCCTTCATTCAAAATTGTTGAAATATGAAAGATGATATAAATGATGATAGAATTGCACAGCACAGTGGAACTGGCAACTTCTCTCATTTGCTACGTAAAGACAAGTATTGTTCAGTAACTCCGCTTTAATCTTCAGAAATTTTACCTTCGGCATATCTTTCTTTCCTAAAAACATACAAAGCATCGTACTGTAGCTACTAGTCAGGCAGCAGATAGGTAAAATACAGTAATACTTTGGGTTACGAACCGATTAGTATACGAATTTTTCAACTTACGAAGTGACGCCCTCATTCTAGAATACGAATTCCACTTGGAATACGAATGCACGAATTTCCATCATGGGAGGCCGCCTGCTTTGTTTACATCGGACGAGCGTGGGATCTGCGAACGCATTTTTTTCGGCCAAAACTTAACGAGGGTCACATGACTTCCTCCCACGCATCCCTTGACCCTTTTTAAACCATAACTCTTTCACTATCTCGCTGGCGGTAAGATTGAACGCATCTGTCCATGATACGCTCTCATATTTGCTTAGTGATTTGCGCACGTGTTGTGTTTCCGTGATGTTGCTTATACATTACTATTACCCAAATACTAAAGACAATGGCTCCCAAGATGACGAAGGCAAGCAGCAAGAAGGAAAGCATAAGAAAGAAGGAGATGATTACAGTCAAAATGAAGAAGGAAATTATCCAAATGCATGATAAAGGCGAGCGCGTGAAAGACATTGCAGCATTCTTCAAGCGGTCGCAATCAACGATCTGCACTATTTTGAAGAAAAAGGAAGAAATTAAAGCCAGTAAAGCATCAAAAGGTGTCACAGTATTGATGAAACAACGGCCTTATATTCTCGACGATGTAGAAAATTTGCTCATGGTTTGGATAAACGAGAAGCAGCTGGCAGGAGATTCCGTAAGTGAGAGCATCATTTGCGAAAAGGCTCGTAAGATCTACGAAGATTTGAGTAAAAATGAGCCAGGCACATCAGCGGACAGTGAAAAACACAGTTTTAAGGCGAGCCATGGCTGGTTCGAGAATTTTAAGAGAAGGACTGGCATCCACAGTGTTGTTCGCCATGGTGAGGCTGCAAGCTCAGATACGAAGGCGGCAGAGGCTTACGTAAAAGTTTAAAAGGCTCGTGGATTCCGAGAAATACCTCCCCCAACAAGTCTTCAATTGCGACGAGACAGGGTTATTCTGGAAGAAGATGCCCAGGAGGACGTTCATTACGGCAGAAGAGAAGGCACTTCCCAGTCACAAGCCCATGAAAGACCGTCTAACCCTACTGTTTTGTGCCAATGCAAGCGGGGATTGCAAGGTTAAGCCTCTCCTCGTGTATCACTCGGAGAATCCACGCGCCTTTAAGAAAAACAACGTGCAGAAGAAGCTGTTGCACGTTATGTGGCGGTCTAATACCAAGGCTTGGGTGACGAGGATCTTGTTCGTCGAGTAGATGAACGAGGTTTTTGGTCCCGAGGTGAAGAAGTATCTCCGGGAGACGGACCTCCCATTCAAAGCCTTACTTGTGATGGACAATGCTCCTGCCCATCCTCCATCTGTTGAAGAGGACTTACTGGAAGAATTCAAGTTCATTAAAGTCAAGTTCTTGCCCGCCAACACCACTCCAATACTCCAGCCCATGGACCAGCAAGTTATTGCCAATTTCAAGAAATTGTATACAAAGGCTATGTTCCAGCGCTGCTTTGAGATGACAGAAGGCACCAACCTTACCCTCAGAGAGTTTTGGAAGGATCACTACTCTGTTTACAACTGCCTCAATCTGATTGACAAAGCCTGGCAGGGAATCACCAGGAGAACCCTCAATTCTGCATGGAAGAAACTGTGGCCCGACTGCGTTGCTGAACGAGATTTTGAGGGGTTCGAACCCGTCGAGGAGGGGCCAATTGAAGAGGAGATTGTATCCTTGGGCAAGTCCTTGGGGCTGGAGGTTGACACGGACGACATCGAGGACCTCCTGACTGAGCATGGGCAGCAGCTGACGACCGACGAGCTGTTGGAGCTACACAAGGAGCAACAGAGACAGGTAACGGAGGAGATCTCATCTGAAGAGGAGGGGGAAGACGCTGCACAGTCGCTTCCTTCGAGCGAGATCAAGGATTTTTTGAAACACTGGGAAATTGTGAAAAGTTTTATCGAGAAAAATCACCCGAATAAGGCTGCGTCAGGGCGTGCAACAAATTTGTTCATCGATAATGGGGTGGGTCATTTCTATAAAATTTTAAAGAACAGGCAAAAGCAAGCCTCCATAGAAAAATATTTTTTCAAAATTGTGAAAGACGACACTGTCGCGTAAGCGTAAAATTAGTGATCGTAGTGAACGGTGCTCTCTAGAGAAAGAACCAGAAAGTCTTCCAGAAGTGTTCACGGAGGGAGATTTCCCCCCCAAGCCCTAACCCTCTCCTCCTCACCCTTCCCCTCATCCCGTCTCCGTCAAGCCAGCAGCCACACTCGCCAAAGGTAAAGTTCAGGTTTTACTGTGCATGCATATTAAATCTAGTGTTTATATTTAATTTCATTCTTCAATTTTATAATTTTATGTAATTCCTACACGAATTTTCAACCTTAGTGAACAAAAATAAATGGAAAAATATGAATTGAAATGGTCATTCATGGTCGGGTGGAACACATTATTTGCTTTTTATAACATTCTTAGGGGGGGAAAATCCATTTAGGTTACGAAGCAGGTTCTGGAACGGATTAAATTCGTAACCCAAGGTATTACTGTAGCTGGCTACCGTAATGTTGTAATGACCGTACATACTGCGTGCAAGTTAAATCAGTTGTAATGACTGTGCGTACTGCGTGCAAGTTAAATCAGTTAAAAGTTATAGGCATTTTAGTTTAGTACAGTATAATTACAGAACTGCATATAAAAAGATATATGAAAAATTTGTTTACCTTTGGTCAATAAAAAGGAAAACGGTACGCGATGAGCAGAGGAACAGTAACTATCTTAAATTGAGGACGAACATCAGTACTATTTTGATTAAAAAGGACAACTCTCTTCAGTGTCCATCTTATCTGGCATCTGGATTAATGGGGTCCGGTTCAACAAGGGTTGACTGTAATAGTAATTTTACAAAGAAGAGTGCAAAGAAATATTAGAAAAATCTTTACAGTGGAATATCCCATATTCACGGGAGATGCGTACCAGACCCCCTGTGAATAGCTAGAATCCGTGAATACTTAAAACCCCTATAAAAATGCTTAAAACTGCCTATTTTCTTAGTTCAAACTGAAAAAAAAAAAAAAAAAAAAAAAAAAAAAAAAAAAAAAAAAAAAAGCTTTTACCTGTTTTTTTAATAGTTTTATAACAAAAAGGGCATTTAATCATGAATATTCAGTAATTTGTGGATATTTCTTATAGAAAAATACAGCAAATATATGAATTTCCTGTGAATAATGGGTATATAAGGCCCATAGAGAAATCCACAAATACATGAGTCTGCGACATCTCTCTTAAATATTTTCCAACGAATATACTCAAAATTAGTTTTTGATTTTAGTTCTTATCTGTTATGATGTTTTGTGAGCTGTAATCATAATTAAAAAAAATTAGAAAAAACATGTATAACTTTGTAAAATCTACAATCGTCTTGTAAAAAAAGGTCCCACACTGGGTTGTAAATAGTCAATTTCAACGTCCTGAGGAAAGTAGGGAAAATTAAAATATTTTTTTCTAAAAAAAAGTGCATTTGCATTCTTCCCCTTTCCATTGATGCGAGTTTTTCTTAAATTGAAAAATATTAAAGTTTGCCCCAGTCTGGTTGTGAGCATAATATATACTTAGACCATCCAATAAGGATTAACTTAGCAGAAGAGCGCAAGAACTTGTATGTGCAAAATCTACAAAATCCCTGTTATGTAACAAAAATCTAAATTTTTACCACAAATATTTACCAAGCATACACCACCTTATAACTTATTCAAGAATGTATAAATGGCAAACAGTGTACATATTAACTTTAAATGCTGGTAAACTGTGTAATACACATTAACTCAATTTCAGTAAAAGGCCAAGGACTGGCACCTAAAAGGTCATTCACTGCTGATAAGGAAATTGAGAGTAAAATGACATTAAAAGGTGTAACTTGAGGAAAATCTTGTAGTGCACTATGAAACAACTGTCAGGAGAGGGTGGACAGAAAGAAAGAAGAACAATAATATGAATGGAGGTATAGTAAACGGAATGAAAAGAGTTACGGCCATGGGCCAAATGGACACTACAAAGAACCTCAAGTAATGCCTACAGTGCACAATATAAGGTGCACTGATGACAATACCTCCTATGGGGAAGTGTGACAGAGACAGCCTTTGGCTGTATCTGTGACTATGGGGTAGAATATTGAAAATCCACTGAAAAAGGGCAAGTGCTTAGATAATGACATTGTTTAAGGACAAATGTGCAAAAGGAGAAGGGATGGTAAATTTCTCATCAGCCTGTTCTTTAAGGGGACCGCCCGCTATGATGTCTATTTTTTTTATTTATTACGCAAAATACATAATTTTCATATATGTTTTAGATATATATAATACCTTCATCATATAAAAATTTCAAGTCATTTGATCAAAAACTTTTCGTTTTATTAGCAAAAATCATGATTAAAAAAAAAAAAATTGGTAGAGTTTTCTCCGCTAATATGACATCATTTGTATTGAAAATCATACCATAAAAACTTCTTTATATACGGAACAATTCTGTGTGGCAGAATTTTTATTTTTTTATTTTTTTATTTTTTATGAAATTTTTTTTTTTTGGGGGGTAGTCTAGACACTCAAAAAATTCTAAAAAAAAGAAAAAAAAGATATCAAAATTCAGTCACACAAAATTATGGATTTTTATTCCTCTTTCAATGATATCTTTCTCTCTAAAATTGGATAATAAAATAATCGAAGTAATGGTTACGACATGCGCATAAGTATGTTTTGAGTTATGAGCTCCCAAAGATTTGCTATGTAAATTTTCGCTTTTTTCTTATAAAAGTCAAAACAACATTATTATAATTACTTTATTTGTACTTTTATTGTTGATTTCTACATCAAGGATCGTGGTCCTACCCCTAAAAGTGGTGTTAGTACCCTCAGCGTGACACCAGATAATGATGTTGACAGCGAGACATGAGACAATGAGGGTAGCTGAAAACAATTAATTTTCGTGTTTTTCTTTCAGCACACTCCTGGCCTTCGCTAATTTTGCTAGCCATAGTTGCTGAGTAGCCTTCTTGATCTTAGGTAACTTCGGCATTGCTATAAGTTCACTAAGAAGTTATAAAAACAACGTAAATAGCTAGTAACCAAACGCAAGTGCCTACGCGCATGTAACCGCTTTGACGTCTGTGGCGTAACTGAGTCATTCTCCGAGTCTCGCCTATAAATAACCGCTCTGAGCAGCTCGCTTCTCGCCCAGTGTCACACTAGCTTTCATTGCTACCAGATGTATGAGAATTTCGAAAAAAATCTTAAAAAATCGCTGTATATATGCAAAATAACACGCTCAAAAAAACGATTCTTGTCAAACTCAAGTCATACAGACGACGCAGTTACGATGACGTCATCATTTAAAAAACCGCTATATCTTCATTATTTGTGAAAATAATTGGCTGAAACTTCTGGAAAGCATGCACGGCATGTTTCTGCATTGATACAAGTAATAACTCGATTTTTTATTTTTTCAAGTTGACATGTCATCCGCCATAGAGGACGGTCCCCTTAAGTGTCATTGTAAAGGACCAGTGTTGACCAAAAATCTTCCTGAAAACATTCTACCTACAGGTAGTATTTCATTTACCCTTTGTACCAAGTAAAAAGCAGGATTACTAAGTAAAATTTTCCTGATTATTCAAGAATATACCAGGATATGGTGGTTATGAATCAAATACCTAATAATTATTGATATAGTATACCAAAAATATCAAGATTTTGTATTCATTTTTTAATGTCAATTTTTAATACTTACGGGTCTGCAATGAAACTGGCATTTGAAGTGTGAACCTGACTTCGGATTTCTTCAAAAAGAAATTCAAATTTTTTTAGGTAGCCATTTCGAAAATCCTCTAGTCCAGGTAAAGAATGAAGTGGTATGTAGAGAAAACTGTTCCAATGTTGGATTCCTTTGCCTAAAGCTGAAATGGAGAAAAATGAGTCAGATGTTTTAAAAAATACAACAGACTTGTCAAAATGAGAGGGTTATAAAACTTAAACTTAAAATTTAAAAACTCGATACATCTCAATACTTTGATAGAAAATTTGACATTTGGAAATTTAGTATAACTTATTAAATCTGCAATCTCACTGAAGCATTTTATCCAAAAATGCAAATTGGACCAAAGATGTAAAGGCAAATAATTTTTTTTCAAAACTGAAAAACAGTTGTGTGTATGAACTGGCTTCCATTTTATAATTTTACTTATATTCAGTGTCATGTGTGCATATATTAAAATTATTTTGCCTACTGTCATTTATACACCACCAAATAAAAAATTTCCATAGCCATCTGAGATAAATCCAAATTTTGAGCTTTGACCAAAAAGGATTTGCTTCAATTTTTTACAGGATATTTTTCAACTAACATATAATTTATATCTGTAGACACACAACAAAGAAACTGAGTTATAAGTTCAGGTAATTTTGAATAAATTATTTTTTCTTAATCCAACAATTTATAAAAAAAACTAGTTACAGCCAAGAACAGTTTTGCCTTACAATTTCAATTTTACCAGATAGCTAAATGACAAAATTAGGTTTCATAGCATTTCAGTCACTCATCGCTGAGATATAAATTTTTCTTCATCATAACAACTTTTGGGAAAATGGCAAAGGAGAAAAATATTAGGTATTACAAAACTAAGAAAAGTAGGAATTTGATTTTTCTCTGTAAATACCTTACATTCAACGAGAAATTACTTCATGTAACATGGCCATTTTGTAATTACATACAGATATTCATCTTTCCTAAACTAACCAATGTAGTGATTTACATATATATCATACAGTGTAAGTTATGTAATCATATACAGTATATATAATTTTGAGAAATTTTTTGGTATGCAATTATTCATTTACGCATAGGAGATACAAGACATAGTAGCCTTGTCTTAAACAATAGCAATTTCTTCCACCAACTACCTAGTTTTATATCCACCGAGGAAAACTCCTTGGTTGAGTGGGCAGGTAGTCTACAAGAACTGAGTCAAATTTTTTATGATCATTCAGAGGAAAAAGAATGATTGGCTGACCCGGATGGACGGTCTAGTTCACTGATACTACACCAGTTGAGTGTCAAATGTTTTCATTCTATTCAGAATTATTCTTGACAGCCCACAATGATGTGGGAGGCTAGGAGGCTTTGTATTTTAACAATAGGTAAGTATCCAGATAAATTTTAGTGAAAAAATCTTCATTATCTAGGATCCCCACACTGAGAGAAGGACACTGGGTTCGTGCAGCTAAAACAACATCTACTAAGCCAAGCAAACTTCATGTTTCTTAAAAGAAACTTCAAACATTTTTACCTGGACATATTGGGAGCCTTCCTGGTAATTACTGCTCAATTGGAGAAACCTTACAGAGGAAGCCACCTTTCCAGAGGCAGGCCAAATGTGTCAAAAGAAATCCCTAATACCTAGGTCTCCAACAAGCCCATCAAATGACAGAAAAAAAAACATACAAACAGATGCAAAGGTAGGCACTCAAATGTATACAAAGAGCTTCTGAAAAAATTATCATCATCATTATTACTTTTCAGATGAACCCTATCATATGAAACAAGCCCACAGGGGCCATTGACTTGAAATTCAAGCATACAAAGAATATGGTATTCATTCAAAAAAAGTACAGATAGTAAAGGGAAATACAGAGGAGATCAGTTATTAGAAAAACAGATAAATTAATAAATTAATAAATGTAATGATTTTTATGATAAAATAAGTTTTTTAGGTATACTTACCCTCCATCACTTGCTTTATCTAAGGCTACTTGGCCCAGGTTCAACACATTAAAATTCAAACAATCGTTAACAAACGCTCCCAATAGTTACCCCAACTCTTTGGAGGGTAGGGGTAAGAGCGCTACTGTTTTCGTTGTCATTCCTCTCTTAATCACTTATGAGGAGAGGAGGGAAGGATCTCAATTATAGAGGGTACCTAAATAATTTATTTTATCGTAAAAATTACATTAAAAAATATTGATCGTAGCATCATAAAAATGACATTAAAAATACTAATAGTATCAAGAGTTAACCCTTAAACGCCGAAGCGGTAAAAAAAAATGTCTCCCGTGTGCCGGAGACGTTTCAGAGTGAGCGCGGAAGCGGAAAAAATATTTTTTTCAAAAAATCATAGCGCGCTTAGTTTTGAAGATTAAGAGTTCATTTTTGGCTCCTTATTTTGTCATTGCCTGAAGTTTAGTATGCAACCATCAGAAATGAAAAAAATTATCATTATCATATATAAATAATGCGATATATGATAGCGCAAAAACGAAATTTCATATATAATTGTATTCAATCGCGCTGTGCACAAAACGGTTAAAGGTAACAAGTTACTTTTTTTTTCGTTGTAATGTACACTAAATTGCGATCATTTTGGTATATAACAAATTGTAAAACGATAAAAGCAACACAGAGAAAATATTATCACAAAATAATGCATGAATTCGTAACGCACGGAATAAACACATATATTTTTTCAAAAATTCACCATAAATCTAAATATTGTCCTAGAGACTTCCAATTTCTTTCAAAATGAAGACAAATGATTGAATATTACTATACTGTAAGAATATTAGCTTACAAATGCAGTTTTCGACTATATCTGACGAGTTAAAGTTGACCGAATGTCGAATTTTTTTTATATTTCTTTTTATATGCAATTATTTCAGAAATAAGAAAAGCTACAACTTTCAAATATTTTTCGTTTTATTCTACATGAAATTGCGCACATTTTCATATATAAAACTCTATGAAATGCCTAATATGAAATGGAGCAAATATTCCGAGAATGGGACTTACAAATTTCGGAGATTTGTGGCGGAGAATCCGCACGAGGAGGGAAAGAAAGTTTTTTTTAAAAATTCACCATAAATTTAAAATATGTGCTAGAGACTTCGAATTTGTTTCACGATTAAGATAAATGACTGAATATTACTAGACTGTAAGAGTTTTATCTTACAATTGCGTTTTTTCGACCATTTCGGTAGAGTCAAATTTGACCGAACGTGGTTTTTTTTTGTTTTTTTTTTCTATTTATCGTGATTTATATGCAAATATTTCGAAAATGAGAAAAGCTACAACCTTCAACTATTTTTTGTTGTATTATACATGAAATTGAGCACATTTCCATATATAAAACGTTATGTAACGGCTAATTTAAAATGGTGCAAACATTACCACAATCCGCACGTATGATTTTTTTCGGAAGAGTTACCGCGCGGACGTTAAAGAAAATGTTATTTTTTTCATAAATTCACCATAAATCGAAATATTGTGCTAGAGACTTTCAATTTGTTGCAAAATGAAGGTAAATACTTGAATATTACTAAAATATAAGCGTTTTAGCTTACATTTGCGTTTTTCGACCATTTCGGTAGAGTCAAAGTTGACAGAGGTTGAAAATTTGTCACTTATCATTTTTTATATGAAAATATTTCAAAACTGATAAAAGCTACAACCATGGGTTGTTTTTTAGTTGTATTGTGCATGAAATTGCGCACATTTTCATATATAAAACTTTATGTAACGGCTAATTTAAAATGGTGCAAACATTACCACAATCGCATGTATGATTATTTTCGGAGGAGTTACCGCGCGGACGCAAGGAAAAAGTTTTTTCATAAATTCACCATAAATCAAAATATTGTGCTAGAGACTTCCAATCAGTTGCGAAATTAAGTTAAATGATTGAATATTACTAAAATATAAGAATTTTAGCTTACAATTGCGTTTTTCGACCATTTCGGTAGAGTCAAAGTTGACCGAAGGTTGAAATTTTGGCACTTATCGTTATTTATATGAAAATATCTCAAAACTGATAAAAGCTACAATCATGAGTATTTTTTTGTTGTATTCTACATAAAAATGCGCACATTTTCATATATAATACTCCATGTAACGGCTAATTTAAAATGGTAAAAAAAACAAAAAAAATTATGTCAAAGTGACGAAATAATTTCCGAGATGTGTCACAGATACTTTTTTAGTGCGCAAGAAAGAAATTCGCGCTTGCGCGACCTGCGTAACGATTGGTAAACAAAAAAAACAAACACCTTTGATCCGTGAACTCCCAGCATCCCCCAAGGCGCGTGATTCAAGAGTTTTCGGCTGGTAGGCCTAAAAGTATTTTTCCGCGAATTTTTAAAAAAACTTTTGTATGTCGACGTAAAATACGTCCAGTCGGCACCCGAGAGACAAAAAATGTCGACGTAAAATACGTCCAGTCGGCGTTTAAGGGTTAAAATGAAGAAAAAAATCCAGTTATGTAATAGGACATATATTTGAAGATAAAATAGTTGTATCTTTAAACATATGCCCAATTACAGAACTGGGGATTTGTTTCTTCAAAAATGACATTTTTATAATAATATAGTTCTATACAGGCAGTCCCCGGTTATCTGTGGGAGTTCCGTTCTTGGGGGTGTGCTGAAACCTCCATTAACCGAAACTCAGTGATTTATTGTGTCATAATGGCACTTATGGCGCCAATAACCGGTTATCAGCACCATAAGCACCCTTATGGTACGTCACAAGCATCCTTATGGTGCCATAAGCACCCCTATGGCTTCATAAGCACTTTACGTTGCCATAAGGTGCCTTATGGTGCCGATAACCGGAACTCATCTCATTATGGCACCATAAGTTGCCGATTTTATAAAACCGGATCGCCAATAACCGGGGACTGCCTGTATATACTTACTAAGTTATTCCATAGCTATAGCTTCTAACTAGTAATGGCAGCTAAAATTTTGTAGAGGAGGAAACAGACAAACCTTTGGTATCTCTCATGAAGTGGAGCCACTTTATTATATTGTTAATATTGGTGCAAAAGCAGGAAATGTCCTTGGACTTGTACCATAATCTATAAAGGTCCCACAATACTGTACTTTTGTAATACCAGCTCTCAAGAAGCAGAAGAATTCTGACTAGAATGAAAATATTCTACAGACACCTGTTAGGAGGACTGGTGAGCTTCACACTCCAACTGGGTTAGCCAATCACATCTCAGGTACTGGATGTAAGCTACATCTAACAGTAAGTAAGATTGATCCAGAACAATTATGTATCAACCTATCAAGGAATTTGTTTATCTATATTTTAAACTATTCTAAATGTTAACTAAAATTTGATATCTTTAGCCCTTTCTCTACTGGCACAGATCTTAATCTATAACTCAATAGAACAGTTATTTTGGCTAACTGCCCCCCACCACACTACTATTTATCTTGTACTGTACAGCCCTCAATCATCTTCCCAGTCTGTCCACTCAGAGAACTTGCAGGTCCTTCTCTTCAACAGCCCTTAGTATATCTTGACACTCACATACACACTCTCTCTCCTCAGCTGTCTTTTTTTATGAGCAACAGTTAGTCACTTGCTGACATTATACTCATATTAGCCAACTTTGCACTATGCATGCCTTGCTTAATATCATTGCAATACTCTTTGCCATCATCTATATCAACACAAAAGCTACCTGTATTTTAGGTTCTTGTTCACATTTGAATCATACTTCTGCATTCCCTTAACAATAGAGTAAAATTTTCTCAAAGTGCAATGTTGAAACACCTTCCTAGAGTTTGTAATCCTAATATAGTACAATCTGCAATAGCTGACAATTCCATGATATTCTGATTATGAAAACAAAACCTAACAATGATACCTGTTTCCTGCTTTAAATTAATTGTGTGCACCTTCAATTTTTGGTACCATAAGGTATCTACAGTTTTTTTCTTTTCACTATTGCTGTAATGAAATTAATAACCATTGAATTGTAACATTCTGGCATACTTTATTTCTACCATACGGCTTTTGAATTCTTTTCCTCTTGTAGTTCACAGAAGTAAGTGGTAATAAAAGGGTATTAGTATGCTTCGCCCACTAGCCTTAGTAGTAGTAGTAGTAGGGGAGAGAGAGAGAGAGAGAGAGAGAGAGAGAGAGAGAGAGAGAGAGAGAGAGAGAGAGAGAGAGAGAGAGAGAGAGAGAGAGTTCTTACCTTTTACCAGCATTTCTCTCTTAGCTTGATCTGGCTCACGCTCACGGCACAGAAGATGAAGGAGAATTTCAATGACAGTGCTGTTACTAATTATATTAGCCCTGCTAATGTTAGTTGATATTCCAGATGCTAGTGCAACACTGGTATTAAGATCTGGAAGGAAAGTAAAAGGAAATAAAATTCAACTTAGTGATTGATTAAAATTTTTGACATCACAAAAAAATAATCAACAACACCCAAACAAACTTATAGAACAACAAAGATAGAACACTTTTTCTTGCCAAGAGTAATTTTTAAAAAGTTCATCTACTCACTAGTATTCACTCAATAAAATTATGTTGCTAATATAACTTACATATACCATGTGTTGATTCATAAATTTCTGATGAAAATTATTACCAGGACATCCTAAAGGCAATAACTCATGAAGCTTCAAGTTAAGCCATCAAATGGTTAACATAATTTAAATGTGGATTTGTGATATTTCAAAAATACATGTTATATGGAATGAAATTTAAAGACGTAATGTTTTATCTACCGAAAGAATTTTTCTTTTATCTACAATACTTTTGGAGATATTAGCATTTGAATGGCGTTGGGGTTGGGCCGTGCCAGGCAGCCAAAAATGCAATAATTAAAATGTCATTTAAATGTGAATTTATGATATTCTAAAAATAAATCTTAAATGGGATGAAATTTAAAGACGTAAGTTTTATTTGCTGAAAGACGTTTTCTTTTATCTTCAATACGTACTTTTGAAGGTACAGTAATCCATCGCCATATCGCGGTTCACCTATTGCACCCTCGGTACATCACAAATTTCTAAATATATTATATAGTATATGTAAATCTATATTGCGGACTCCTCTTTATATCGCAGGTTTCTGAGGGCAGATAAGTCTTATATTTTTTTCCAATTTTAATTATTTTTTTAATCAAAAATAGTAATTTTTGGTCATAAATTAATATTGTAACGTAAATTAATAAGTAAAAATATGATATTGTTATAATACAATAAAGTTTCATACATACTTACCTGGCAGATATATACATAGCTAAGACTCCGTCGTCCCCGACAGAAATTCAAATTTCGCGCCACACGCTGGAGGTAGGTCAGGTGATCTACCGGCCTGCCCTGGGCGGCAGGACTAGGAACCATTCCCGTTTTCTATCATATTTTCTCTCTTCCACCTGTCTCCTGCGGGGAGGCTGGGTGGGCCATTAATCGTATATATCTGCCAGGTAAGTATGTATGAAACTTTATTGTATCATAACAATATCATTTTCATACAATCAACTTACCTGTCAGATATATACATAGCTGATTGACACCCTTTGGTGGAGGGTAAGAGACAGCTAACATGGAATAGACAGGTAAACAACATATGTTGTAGGTATAAAATAAAACCTTGGTTCCTACCTGATAGGTGGTAGACTTCGTGGGTGTTTGCCCAGTAGTCTGCATCACCTCAAGAAACTTTAGCGAGATATATGATCTATGGCCAAGAGTTCTTGTGGGTCTGCCGATGGGGTCTTATCCGCTTACTCGGCAGAGCCTGAAAGGACTTTGTCAATGGGTGCTGATCCACTTATATGACAATACACCTTATGAAGGAGCATACAACCAATCCCGACCACCTGATCCTAACCACATGTTAGAAATAAAGATTGTTCCGAGTTATCCCCCGAACTCTTCACAACAACCATAACTCAAAAAGCACAATACGCACACATACATAATTTTCAAAAAAAAAATTTTTATACTCATCTAATTAGATATCACAAGAGTTTCTTACTGAACAACAGACGGCCGCCACGTGCAGCACCAAGTCCTTTTTGTTAGAAGAGACTCTAGAACATATCTAAAAAGAAGGTAAGTATATACTTAAGGATTGGTGTTGGCTCCCATGCCCAGGATCGTATCCGCCGATACGAAAGGACCCAGAGAAAAACATTTCTCATAGGTCACACGCACGTCTCTCAAGTAATGAGATGCAAATACTGAGTTGCATCTCCAAAATGTCATATCTATGATGTTTTTAAGTGACATATTCTTCTGAAACAAGAGAGACGTCGCTACTGCTCTCACTTCATGAGCTTTCACTCTTAACAGTCGGAACTCTTCGTCTGGACAGATCTTATGCGCGTCTGTAATGACGTTTCTCACAAAGAATGCAAGAGCATTCTTGGACATCAGTCTTGTGGGGTCTTTTACCGCGCACCAAAGACCTTGCCTAGAGCCTCCCATCTGGTGCTTTCTCTGAAGGTAGAATTTCAGAGCTCTGCCTACGAGACTCGATAAGCCTTTAACTTCGAATGACTTAGGCCAGGGATACGTGGGATTCTCGTTTTTAGCTAAAAACAGGGTTTTAAACGAGCAAATAGCTGAGTCTCCCTTGAATCCTACTTTATCCTGCAGAGCATGTAATTCACTAATTCTCTTTGCCGTAGCTAAAGATAATAGGAATAGGCATTTTCCAGTGATGTCTTCGAAACGACGCCAGATGAGGAGGTTCGAACCTTTCGGATGACAGGAACTTGAGTACCACGTCTAGGTTCCAGTTAGGAGGGACCGGTTCCTTAGACTTTGAAGTCTCAAAGGACCTTATGAGATCGTGGAGATCCTTGTTATCTGCCAGATCTAATCCTCTATTCCTGAAGACTGCCGAAAGCATACTTCTGTATCCCTTTATTGTGGATACAGCTAGATGAGATTCTTCTCTCAGGAATAGAAGGAAATCCGCAATTTCCGCTACAGAGGTAGTAGAGGACAACTTCTTAGTTCTGCACCACCTTCTAAAAACCTCCCACTTGGACTGATATACTTGTCTAGTGGAGGTTCTGCGGGCTCTCGCGATCGCGCTTGCAGCTTTACGAGAAAACCCTCTCGCTCTGACAAGTCTTTCGATAGACGAAAGGCAGTCAGAGCGAGAGCGGGGAGGTTTTGATGATACCTCTGGAAGTGTGGCTGTTTGAGAAGATCCATCCTTCTTGGGAGGGATCTGGGAAAATCTACGATCCACTCCACCACCTTCGTGAACCAGTCTTGAGCCGGCCAAAAGGGGGCTATCAATGTCATCCTCGTACCCTTTGAAGCCACAAACTTTTTCAGCACTAGTCCCAGGATTTTGAACGGAGGAAAAGCGTAGACGTCTACGTGAGACCAGTCTAGCAGGAAGGCGTCTACCATCAGAGCTCTGGGGTCTTCCACGACCGAGCAAAAGACTGCCAGCCTTTTGGAGATGAACGTGGCGAAGAGATCCACATGAGGAGTCCCCCACAGAGACCAGAGATCTTGACACACATCTTCGTGTAGGGTCCACTCTGTGTGAAGGACCTGGTTCCTCCTGCTGAGCCTGTCCGTCCTCACATTCCTTTCTCCCTGAACGAACCTTGTAAGTAGGGAGATGTTCCTCTGAGACGTCCAAAGTAAAAGATCTTTTGTAAGTTCGTAAAGGAACAAGGAGTGAGTCCCTCCTTGTTTCCGAATGTAGGCAAGTGCTGTGGTGCTGTCCACATTTACTTGAACTATTTTGTTCGAAACAAAAGGTTCTAGACTCTTCAGAGCCAGGTGTACGGCGAAGAGCTCTTTGTAGTTTATGTGCCAAGACACCTGTGCTGCTTCCCAGGTGCCTGACACTTCCTTCGAGCCTAATGTTGCTCCCCAACCTTTCTCTGACGCGTCGGAGTACAACACTAGGTCTGGGTTCTGGATTTTTAGAGAGATTCCTTTGTTCTCCTTCAGAGGGGGCAACCACCATTCCAAGTGTGGTCTCATCTCCACTGGAATGGGAAAGGCGTCTGAAAGATGTCCGGTCTTCCAACTCCAAGACCTCTTGAGGAAGAATTGAAGCGGACGTAAATGAAGTCTTCCTAGTGGGAAGAACTGTTCGAGCGAGGAAAGGGTCCCTAGAAGGCTCAGCCATTGCCTCGCCGAGTCTGTTCCTTCCCTAAGAAGAGAGAGAGAGACTATCTGCAAACCTTTTGTGATTCTCTCTTGCGAAGGAAATACTCGAAAACCCCGAGAATCCATCTGAATCCCCAGATAGACTAAGTTCTGTCTGGGGGTCAGCTGTGACTTCTCGAGGTTTACGAGTAATCCCAACGATCTGATCAGGTTTAATGTCAACGTAAGGTCCTCCAAGCACTGTCTCTCTGATCTGGCCCTGATAAGCCAGTCGTCCAGATACAGAGAGATATTTACACCTTTGAGGTGAAGAAACCTCGCCACATTCTTCATCAGGCTTGTGAAGACCTGAGGAGCTGTGGAAAGGCCGAAACACAAGGCTCTGAACTGAAAGATCCTTCCCCCCGTCATGAAACGGAGGTACTTCTTCGATGAAGGGTGGATCGGGACGTGAAAATAGGCGTCCTGGAGATCCAGAGACACCATCCAATCTCCTTGTCGCATTGACGCAAGAACTGAGGCAGAAGTCTCCATCGAGAACTTCTCCTTCTGAACAAATTTGTTCAGAGAGCTGACGTCTAGTACTGGTCTCCAGCCTCCCGAGGCTTTCGCAACCAGAAAAAGGCGATTGTAAAACCCCGGGGAGTTTTGATCCAGTACTAGTTCTATCGCTCTCTTGTCCCACATCTGATCCACCATCGATCGAAGGAGTATCTCTCAGCACAGATCCTTGTACTTGGCTGTCAGTTCCCGCGGTGTTGACGTTAGGGGAGGAGTGTCCAGGAAAGGGATACGATATCCCTTCCTTATTACAGACATTGATGAAGCGTCTGTGTTTATACGTGCCCAGGCCTCCACAAATCCCAGGAGCCTGGCACCTAATGGTGCTTGGAGGAGAGAAGCATCACTTTCCCTTTTTAAAGGGACGAAAGGCAGACCTACCTCTCTTCTCAGGAGCCTTCCTTCTTGCGGGAGCTCTGGAGGTCGGGCCACCTCGAAAGGGCTGAACTGATGTACTCGGTCCTTTCTTTTCCGTTGCAGTAGCAGGTTTCTTCTTCCTAGCTGACTGGGTAAGAAGGTCTTGAGTCGCCTTCTCAGTTAATGAATGAGAAATGTCCCTCACTAACTGAGAAGGAAACAAAAAGTTCGATAAAGGAGAGTACAGTAGAGCTGCCCTTTGAGAGTGGGAGACAGCTTTCGTCAAAAAGGCACTAAAGACTGTCCTCTTCTTAAGAAGATCTGCTCCAAATAAAGAGGAGATCTCAAACGAACCATCCTGTACCGCTTTGTCAATACAAGACAGAATACATAGAAGGACTTCTGGGTCGAGTCCTTCCGAATCATGGGCCTTCTTGGACATCACCCCAAGGGACCAATCTAAGAAGTTGAAAACTTCTAATACATGGAAGAGTCCCTTGAGGAGATGATCCAACTCTGAAATGCCCCAAGTCACACGGGCAGAGTTCAAACCTTGCCTTCGAGATGCATCGAATAAGGTTGAAAAGTCCGCTTCTGCCGAAGACGGAAGAGAAATGCCCATATTCTCTCCCGTCTGATACCAAATGCCCCGTTTACCAGCGAGTCTCGCTGGGGGCATGCAGAAGACCGTTCTAACCAACTCCTTCTTTGACTCCATCCAAGAATTTAAAGAATGAAGAGCCCTCTTCATGGAAATGGCAGGCTTCATTCGAAGAAAAGACGAAGACTTCTTCGCCTTTGCGCTCGAGAACAGAGAGCGCGGAGAAGGAGGAGCGGCAGGGGTCAAATCGTCTCCATACTCTTCCAGAAGAAGGGCTGTTAAAACTTTATAGTTAGAAAGTCCTTCTCTTCCCTGATACTCGTCTTCCGAGTTTTCCTCCAACTCGGGGTCTAGAGGAGTTTCTGAAGATAAATCAGGACGTCTTTCCTCTGGGGGAGACAAACTCCTGATAGGAGAGGGACTGAGGGAATGATATTCCTTCCTCTTCAAAGTCTGAGCTTTAAGAGAAGCTTCCTTCTTGGTAGGCGCCAAAAGTCTAGACTTCACTCCATAAGCGGATGACGCCTCACGCTTGGATGACGCTTATCGTCCGCCAAGCGTCCTGGCTGACGCCTCGCGTTTGTCTGATTGTTGACGTCTGGATGACGCCTCGCACCTGGGAAAGGAACGTCTCGTCTCAAACTGGCGTCCTGGCTGGCGCCAAAACTTTGGCTGGCGCCTCGCGCTTATATGACGCTCTGTATGACGCCTCACGTCTATCTGGCGTCACGTCTCTGCCATAAGGTTCCCTAGATCTCGATCTAGAAACCGAAACTTCTGCAGAATGTTTGGAAGACGAAGCTTCAAGTCTGCAAGACGCCTCTCGTTTAGCAGGAGAGAGAGGACGAGTCTTCTTGATTGGAAGCGAAGCGTCCTTCTTCCGAGGAGGATCTCTCGCTAACACTCCCACCAAAGAGGCTAGCTGTTCTTGTACAGCTAGGAGAATTTTCCTTGAAGCTTCTCCCACGTCATCTTCAATCAGGGGAGAAGTAGAAGGCAAGCGTTCTGGTACGTCCATGTAAGGTGACGCTGACGCCACCTTCGCCTTTTTAACAGACGAAGGAGCTTCATCTGAGAAGCGCTCCGGGCTTGAATCCAATTCAGGTTCTCTCAAATGCCGTTTCAAAGGCCTAGAAAGGTCCGAATCCTTCCACCCTCGTTTAGGTGAGGGAGAGGGAGAGGAGGAGAAACTCTCTCGCAGGACGCTTTTTCTATAGCGGCCCTGAGCAGCCTGAATCGAAACAGAGCCTGCTGAAGGGACGTCTGACCGTTGGGGATTTCCAACGACCTCCTTAAGGCTTTCGACTTTCCTTCTCCTCTGGGCATGGGAGCTTGGAAGAGGTCTAGGCCTGGGAGCGTCGCAGGGACGATCAAACGCCCCCTCCACAACACTGGGAGAACTCACTTCACTGTACATTTCACTTTCACTACCCTTACCTTGTAAGTCCGCCATTTTGGACTTCATCTTATGAATACATGTAGTGGCTTTCAGATTGGCGATTTCAGAGGCCGATTCTGAAAGTAAAGCTTGTGAAGTCGACATATAGGGAGAATCCAAATCATCAGGATTAGATATAGGGTCAATTAAAGGCTCAATAGGCCTTGTACTCACACCTTTCAAACGTCTAACCCTATCTCTCTCTAACTTCTTCAAATAAGAAGTTAAAGTCTAAAATCAGTCCACAGTAGCGAATGCCAAAAACCACGATCCAGATACGTCACCAAAAAGCCGAGAAACGATGATCAAAGGTTGAAATAAGAATCTAAGTCAGGAGGTAGTAACAACAATGTTGATAGCACCGGCGACAGAGAAAATATGATAGAAAACGGGAATGGTTCCTAGTCCTGCCGCCCAGGGCAGGCCGGTAGATCACCTGACCTACCTGTAGCGAGTGGCGCGAAATTTGAATTTCTGTCGGGGACGACGGAGTCTTAGCTATGTATATATCTGACAGGTAAGTTGATTGTATGAAAATCGCAGATTTTCAGCACCATAATGCACTGATTTCCAGGTATCGGCAGCAATGCATACCTAACAGAAGCGTCATTAACTGGTTATCAGTGCCAAATTTTGGTTATATGTTCTGTAAGCCATATAAATTGCCCCATAAATTGTCGGTTATAGGCAAGTTTCACTTACCATTAAGCCGGTAGAACAGAACACCCCCCTTCTTAACCAGGGACTACCTGCACTAGCAATACTAGGGGTAAATACCTGGCTAGATACTATCTTACCACCGGCTTTAGCAGCCGCCTTCCTCTTACAATCCCTTTCTAACTTTGCTAAATGGGAGGATAGTTTTCCATTTCTGTTCTGTCCAGGTTCCAAGCCTGGTCAGTAACCAGCTACCACCTCGTATATCCATGAATTACCAGATGCCACAGATTCCTTCTTTACAATCTTTGATTGTTTTTTAACCGGTTTCCAACTGGTGCTAGAAGATTATTCAATTGTTAAGACTAAAGGTTTGTTCCGCGTATGAACAATAATGGGTTTTGTATAATACATATTTATTGGGTTTAGTATAATACATATTTATTGGGTTTTGTATAATACATATTATGAAAATACTAAAATTATACTGATAAGTCAAACCAACCTGTCATAACAGGGCCAGAAGGGTTGAGGATAAAATGCAATAGTCAGATATTTATTAAACCCCTCCTCATTAAATGTAACTTTTTGGTATTTAAATTAATTACTTTCCAAAACCTCACCTTCCATATGATGCATTGACTCCTCCTTATGTCTGTATTAATTAATAACCAGTAATGAGCAATGATAAATGGAACTAAATAAAATAACTATAAACCCGGTATAAACAGTTCAATTTGGTTGAAATAGGGTTGATTGGTACATTGCTAAATACTACTAATATTCACTTTAGAGGTACAAAAGGTAAGTTTATCAAAGGATACAGGGTACAAATATGGCATTTACAATCTGTTGTCTTTATTCAGCCCCTGATTGCCATACAAAAATAAAAGGGAGACTCTTGTTTCTGTTTCTAATGTTTTAAAGGAATACTTGTTTTTATTTCTGTTTTAATATCTTTCTTACAGCTATGAATATTGAGCTTTTTATATTTTCAAAGTATTTATTAAACAGACAAAATACAAAATTTTGCGAAGAATAAAGATTAACTTTATGACCAAAGATGATGAAAAGTGCTTGTTGATTGGGGGCACGTAAAACAGTTTGTTTCCCATACAAAAATGATATTGTTAGTATACAATAAAGTTTTGTACATACTTACCTGGCAGATATATACGATTGATGGCCCGCCCAGCCTCCCCTCAGGAGACAGGTGGAAGAAAATAACCTGACAAGAAATGGGGACTGGTTCTTACACCCGCCTCCCAGCGGCGGGTAAGGTAGATCACCTGACCTACCTGTAGCGTGTGCCGCGAGTTTTGAATTTTCTGTCGTGACGTCAGAGACCTAAGCTAAGTATATATCTGCCAGGTAAGTATGTACAAAACTTTATTGTATACTAACAATATCATTTTAGTACATGAACTTCCCTGCCAGATATATACTTAGCTGATTGACACCCTTGGTGGAGGGAAAGAGACACATACTTACTTAGAAAGTGGGGACAACACATGTTAAAGGAATAAATAATATAAACCTCTGGTTTTTCTTACCTGAATTTTAGGCAGAAGACTTGATAGTTTACTGTCTATTAGTCTGCGTTGCCTAAAGAGTCTCAGCGAGGGCGTGACCTATGGCTGAAGAACTCTTTGGTCTACCAATGGGAACTGAGTCCACTTACTTGGCAGAATCCAAGCAGGATCTGGTCAATGGGGATCAACCCGCTTACATGCCAGAGCCTATCACTACCAATTGCAAGGAGCCTCAAGCACAACCGATCACCTAACCAAATACTAACATTAGTATACGAAAGAAGGAGCTGCCTCCTGCAACCTCCTTCGTACACCAAAAAACTCAAACTTAAAACTAACAGGGAAAAAGGATTAAAAAGGATGTGTTTCAGCTCCCTGCCCCAGCACTGAATCCGCCGATACGTAAGGGCCTAGCCCAAAACACTTATCATACGTAATCGATACGTCCTTTAGGTAGTGATTAGAGAAGACTGATTCACACCTCCAAAAAGTGGCCTTCATAAGGTTTTGTAATGACAAATTCTTCTTGAAAGCCAAAGACGTCGCGATGGCCCGTACTTCGTGCGCCTTGACTTTCAGAAGGTTAAACTGTTGCTGATTGCAAGAAGTGTGTGCTTCTCTAATAACATTCCTGATAAAGAATGAGAGTGCATTTTTAGATAAGGGCCTACTGGGGTCCCTTACAGAGCACCAGAGATTGCTCTCATTAGCAGCAAGTCTTTTCTTCCTCTGAAGATAATATTTCAAGCTTCTCACCGGGCAAAGAGATCTCTCCTCTTCTGTCCCAACTAAGGAGGATAAGCTTTTGATTTCGAAGCTCCTGGGCCACGGCGAAGAAGGGTTTTCATTCTTGGCTAGGAAAGCCGGAAGAAAAGAGCAAACCGCGGAGCCTCCTTGGAAACCTACCTCACCTTCTAGAGCCTGCAGCTCGCTGACCCTCTTCGCTGACGCTAACGCACAGAGAAAAAGTCTTCATCGAAAGGTCTCTGAACGAAGCAGTATGGGGAGGTTCGAACCTTGAGGACCTCAGGAAGAGCAGCACGACATCTAGATTCCAGCTAGGAACTAAGGAGGAGGTTCTTTTAACCGTTTCAAACGATCTGATTAAATCATGGAGGTCCTTTTGTCCTCAGATATGTTTTAATCCTCTATGACGAAAAACTGAGGAAAGCATGCTCCTGTATCCCTTGATGGTGGAGACAACCAACCCGCATTTTTCCCTCAGGAAGATAAGGAAATCTGCTATCTGAGTCACAGAGGTACTGGAGGAGGAAACTTTATGAGTCCTGCACCAGCGTCAAAAAACATCCCACTTCGACTGGTAGACTCTAGATGTGGAAGGTCTACGTGCATTGGCAATAGCCCTTGCAGACTTTGCCGAAAAGCCCTTAGCTCTGACGAGACTCTTGATAGTCTGAATCCAGTCAGACTGAGAGCGGGGAGGTTTTTGTGAAACCTGTCGAAGTGGGGCTGTTTGAGCAGATCGACTCTTAGAGGTAGGTGATCTTGGGCCAATCCACCATCCATTCCAGTAACCTCTGTGAACCAGTCGTGGGCGACCAGAACGGAGCTATCAAAGTCATCCTTGCTCCCTCTGAAGCTGCGAACTTCCTTAACGTTTCCCCTAGAATCTTGAAAGGCGGGAACGCGTAAAGATCCAGATTCCTCCAATCCATCAGGAATGCATCTATTGCCACTGCTCTTGGGTCTGCAATATGGGGCGCAGTATAGATCTATCCTCGCATTCCTGTGAGGTCGCAAATAGATCGAGATGGGGCCTGCCCCACGTCCTCCACAACTCTGGCATACGTCCGCGTGCAGAGTCCACTCTGAGGGAAGGACTTAATTCCTTCTGCTTAGCAGATCCGCTCTGACATTTCTTTCTCCCTGTACGAACCTGGTGAGAAGCCTTATCTTCCTTTCCTCTGACCACAGGAGGAGCGATCTCGCTGTCTCGTACAGGGAGAAAGAGTGAGTCCCCCCCTGTTTCCGAATGTAAGCCAGGGCTGTAGTGTTGTCGGAGTTGATCTGAACATATTTCCCTTTTACGAGGGGTTCGAAGGTCTTGAGAGCTAACCAAATCGCTGTTAGCTCCTTCTTGTTGATGTGCCAGGACACCTGATCCCCCATCCAGGTGCCTGACACTTCTCTCGACCCGAGAGTAGCTCCCCAACCTATGTCCGAAGCGTCTGCATACAACACTAGGTTGGGGTTCCGAACCTGCAAGGAAAGGCCTTCCTTGAACAATAGAGGGTCTAGCCACCAACGTAGATCCTCCTTTATCTCTTGCGAAATCTTGAACGCAAAAGTCCAGACCTTGAGATTTTCGATCCCAGTTCCTCGTCAGGAAGAACTGTAGGGGTCTGAGGTGCAACCTTCCTAGAGAAACGAATTGCTCCAGCGAGGAGAGTGTCCCCAACAGACTCATCCACTCCCTCGCTGTGCATACATCTTTCTCTAGAAAGATTGCTACCTTCTCCAAACCTCGGGTTTATCCTCTCTGGGGACGGACACGCCCGAAAAAACCTGAGAAGCCATCAGAATCCCCAGATAGACACGCTCTTGACTGGGGATTAGCTGTGACTTCTCGAAATTCACTAGCAAACCCAGAGAAGCTGCTAGATCCACGTCACTCGTAAGTCCTCCAGACATTTCTCCTTGGATTTGGCCCTGATAAGCCAATCGTCCAAGTAGAGGGAAATCCTCACTCCCTCGAGATGAAGCCACTGGGCAACGTTCTTCATCAGTCCTGTGAATACTTGGGGGGCCGTGGAAAGGCCGAAGCATAGGGCCCTGAACTGAAAAAACGTTCCCTCCCCACATGAATCTGAGAAATTTGCGAGAAGAAGGATGGATCGGCACATGGAAGTAAGCGTCCTGAAGGTCCAGCGACACCATCCAGTCCCCGGGACGAAGAGCTGCTAAGACTGATGACGTCGTCTCCATAGCGAACTTCCTCTTCTTCACAAAGACATTCAGGGCGCTCACGTCCAGAACCGGTCTCCATCCTCCTGAGTTCTTGGGAACTAGGAACAGACGGTTGTAGAACCCCGCTGAAAGAGGGTCCTGAACCATCTCTATTGCCTCTTTCTCTAACATCAGCTCTACCGCTAGAGCGAGGGCTTGATTCATTAGTGGGTCTTTGTATTTGGCCACCAGTGCCCTTGGAGTGGTGGTCAAGGGTGGTCTCGAGATAAAGGGAATGAGGTATCCCCTCTTGATGATCGCGAGGGACCAGTTGTCCGCCCCCTTTCGTGCCCAGACATCTGCAAAGTTCAGAAGTCTGGCACCCACAGTTGTCTGGAGGACACACGAACTACTTCTTGGCCCTAATAGACCGAGAGAAGGTCCTTCCTCTTCTAGGTGGTCTCGAACCTCTGGAGAAGAAGAGCGAGACGAAGGTCCTCGTCGAAAGGGTTCTTGCCTACTTTGAGCCTCTTTCTTCGTCTTCTGTTGAAACGAAGGTTTCGGAATTCTAGCCGAGCGAGCTAGCATATCCTGCGTCGCTTTTGCTGATAACGAGCTGGAGATATCATTAATAGTCTTCTTGGGGAAGAGTTGCGGGAAAGTTGTGAATACAGCAAGGAAGCTCTCTGTGCGTGAGAAACCGCCTTGGTAAGAAAAGAGCAGAAAACGGCCCTCTTCTTTACTACTCCTGCACCAAAAAGTGAAGCAATATCCCCTGAACCGTCTCTCACTGCCTTGTCCATGCAAGACAGAACTGCGTGGAGGTCTTCAGGCGAAAGAGTGTCTTGCTCTTGAGTCCTCTTAGCCAACACTCCAAGGGTCCAGTCAAGAAAGTTAAAAACTTCTAAGACTCGGAACATTCCCTTCAGAAGGTGATCCAACTCGCTCATACCCCACGTCGTCTTCGCAGAATTCAGCGCCGAGCGACGTGCAGAATCAACCAACGAAGAGAAGTCCGAGTCTGCAGAAGAGGGAAGAGTCAGACCCAAGGGCTCTCCTGACTCGTACCAGAACCCCATCTTACCCGTCAGCTTGGACGGGGGAAAAGAAAAAACTGTCTTGCCTTTCTCTTCTTTTGAAACCAACCAGTCGTCAAAGTTCTTCAGAGCCTTCTTCATAGACACTGTAGGCTTCATCTTAACGACTGAAGACTTCTTAGCCGTATTGGTCGTTGGAAATAAGGACGGAGGAGACGGAGGAGCAACGGCCGAAAGAGACTCCCCAAAATCTTGCAAGAGGAGGTCTGTCAGTCTCTTATACGAAGAAACCGAAGCATCCTTGGGCAAATCTTCCTCCGAATCCCCAACAAATTCTTCCGAAGAATGACGTCTTGAAGCTCTACTGCCCGGAGGAGAGCTAATCCTTGGAGAGCGCCTGTTCGGAGAGCGCCTACTAGGCGAGCGCCTACTGGGAGAAAAACCACTGGGAGAGCGCTTACACGGGGAGCGCCTACCAGGAGAGCGCCTACTTTGAGAGCGCCTCCCAGGAGAGAGCCTACTAGGAGAGCGCCTAGTTGGAGAGCGCCTACTTTGAGAGCGCCTCCCAGGAGAGAGCCTACTTGGGGAGCGCCTGCTAGGAGAGCGCCTACTTGGGGAGCGCCTACTAGGAGAGCGCCTACAAGTGGAGGCCCGTCTGTCGGAAAAAAAAAAAAGGAAAAAAAAAAAACAGATTCTAACTCCACAGAAGAGCGTCTGGATAAGGGAGAGCGCCTATCAGGCTCTCTGCGCCTGCTAGGCTCTTGGCGCCTGCCATCCTCAATACGCCTGCCAGGCTCTTGATGCCTATTGAGCTCAAAACCCCTGCCAGGCTCTTGACGCCTGCCACGGGGAGAGAAAACATCCACAGATGAATCCCTGTCAGAAGCGCGGCGCTTACAAGGCTCTGAGCGCCTATCCAATCGGGAGTGATCTAACGGAGGAGAAAGCTTCCGTTGCCGCCTACCAGGCTCTTGGCGCCTACTAGGCTCTAGCTTTTTATAGGGCTCTTGACGCCTAACTGGCTCCGAAGGCGGCCCGTTCAAAAGGAAGAGTGGCCACCAGGCGAAGAACTCTTCCTTCGCTCCTGACGAAAACGAGGCTCTTGACGTCTGTCAAGCTCTTGACGCCGTAACTGAAGAGGAGCGGAAATCCTGAGGAGAGAGCCTGTCTGGCTCCTTACGCCTTACATGCTCACAACTCTTGCTGGGAAGAGAGGAGAGCCTACTCGGAGAAAGATCCCGAGCTCCAGCCTGCACTTCTGACCTCCTACTAACAGGCTCAAAAGCTTCTCTAGCCAGAGGAGATTTAGCCGAAGGAACGTTCTTAGACTTCTTCACCGGAAGTGAGGCGTCCTTCCGACGATGAGAAGTCCCGGCAATAGACTCCGCTAAAGCCGCAATCTGCGCCTGCAGACCCGCCAGGATACGCGCAGGAGATCTCTTAAACTCCTCTACAGGGGACGAAGTCCGAGAGCGAACAGGAGAAGCGTAACCAGACGAAATCTTGGTTCTCTTGCGTTCCACTTCTGGTTCTTCCGCGAAGGATTCGGGGCTGGAAGGAAGGGCGCAAGGATCCTTCCAGGGCCTCTTGAGAGGGCGAGACGACTCCGAGGCGCTCCATCTACGCTTAGGAGAAGGCGACGAAGATGACGAGAAGCACTGGCGCAATAATTCCTTCTTGGTTCGATCCAAGGCAGCCTGGGAACGAGCAACAGGAACTGCCGAGGGGACGCCTGACCGGTGGGGGTTCTCCCTAACCTTCCTGCGGCTTTCGACTTTCCTCCTCCACTGGGTCTGGGAGTCTGGAAGAGGTCTAGGCCTGGAAGCGTTAGTGAGCCGGTCAGACGCACCCTCCACTGCACTGATCACTTGCACTATCATCACTCTTACCTTGTCGAGAGCGAGCGAGGCTCTCCTTACTCCTGATCGAGGCTCTCCCAGAAGCAACTTCCGAAAACGAATCTTCGGGTTCAAAGCTGGGCGCAGGGGCTGAAACCGGAGAAGGAACTACTTCTACTACAGGCTCAGCGTCAACTTCACTCACCCTCGATCTACTAGAACTCCTTGAAGAAGCCTTGCGCACCCTATCCTTCTCTAACTTTCTCACATAAGAAGAAAGAGCCTTCCAACCATCCTCATCCAAATTCTCACACTCTTTGCAAGGGTTAATAAAAGAGCATTCATTCCCTCTACAAGACGTACATACAGAGTGAGGATCTAATGCAGCTTTAGGAAGCCTAACTTTACATTCCTTCACTGAACAAACCCTAAATAAACTAGGTTTCTTAATTTCAGAATCATCCATGATTAAAGATATTGTAAGAGAAATCCAAAAGAAAAATCCAAAAACAGTCCAAAAAGCGTATGCCAAGCCAACAACCAAAGGGTACTTTACCAAAATCCAAATCGTCGGCAACGAGAACGAATTTAACTATCGTAAGGACTGAACAACAGGTGTTGTCCAGCCGGCGACAGAAAATAATCTGACAAGAAAGGGGGACTGGTTCTTACACCCGCCTCCCAGCGGCGGGTAAGGTAGATCACCTGACCTACCTGTAGCGTGTGCCGCGAGTTTTGAATTTTCTGTCGTGACGTCAGAGACCTAAGCTAAGTATATATCTGGCAGGGAAGTTCATGTACAAAAAAGTTTTTTAAGATGAAAGGCTTCAAGTAGTATAATTTTAAAGAATTGAGTGAATGCATACAGGGAAACTTCAAGCAGAATATACTGAAACTGATAATTCAACAGGACACCCTACAGATTTCCTTGTACATGAATTGCAATCCTCTAATGAAAAATAAATTATCTTTGTGTACTGTAACAATGTAAAATACTGTATATATTTTGCTTATCACTATTTTTATTTCTATTTCTAACGTTTTAATGTCTGGCCTAGTTTTTAATACATAGCTTTTAGTAACTATTTTTCATGAGTGAGTAAATGGTAACAGAGATTTAACCAACATTCAGAAAGCTAAGACTCAAGGGAGGAATTTACAAGATAACTTAATCTATGTTTTCCAGAGATACGGCAAAATTTCTGCCATATCTACCAATTATTTCATTATTCACAGTGTAAAGTACTCTTAGTAGTTTAAAATCCATTATGTAGCACAATCTGGTTTCAAATTTATTTTCTATATGTAAAATTATCTACCCAATTGTTTTGAATACTTTTTACCCTTAATCCCCCTGCCCTGTCACAACAGATTGGTTCGACTATTATATAGGTATGTATATTATTACCTTGAGACAAAGAAAATGACGTAACAGGCTGCAGAGGCGTGTTTCTGTCATACTGCTGGAAACCAATGACAGAGTGGGGCAGGTTCCTCTCCATATCAGAGTTACAAACAGACTCCACATCAGAGTTACAAACAGACTCCCTTTTGACTTGATGTGAACTTCCACAGTGACTGCTGGATGAATTAATAGCATTTCTTTCACAGAGAGCTTTATGCTTTTTTCGTAGCACCCGACCCATACTGTGTCACTTTCTGAAAACTGTAGATAGCAATTCAATGAAAAACAGCAATAGTAAACAAAAAACACAAAAACACTATGACTACCATATGAATGGGTGTACAGTGCAGTGCTATACACAGCACACTATCTCGGATGAAATGTTATTTGTTCTCACACTATGCAAGATGCAATCATATTCAACTCATTTTGTAATTTTGAACTCAATAAAGCCCATTCATAAGAGTACTATACAAATCGAGTAACTTGGTATTCACAGTACTTTACTAACTATCCAAATGCATAATGCACAATATGGCAAAATATATAAACTAGAAAGCAAAATAGTTAACATTAAGCAAACATTTTTGTGATTCAGCCAATCAATTATTTCAATTATTCATAGTACACAGACATTCTGGGTATGACATAACTAACAATCCCAAGTGACGATTATATGCTTGGTCAATTTGAACAGAGAGAGAGAGAGAGAGAGAGAGATTTACTATTTGCTCAAGATATATGGCAAACTTGACAGTAAAAACCTCAACGGGACAACATCCAAATGGCATTGGTTCAATCCTGCCTCAGATATGGTCTTCTTATTGGAACAGACAGACTAAGCCCATGAAACTTGTGCCTGAAAGGGTCTGCAACATTTTCAAGTTCTAGGTTTACTGATGTTGGCAAATCCATCTAAATTATCCTTTTCAACACGAAATGAGGATGGAAGACAGAAGAATGACTGAAGGTTAAGAGGACCTTGGGAACCAAACAGTGCCTGCAGAGATCCTTTAAAATATAGGGGTTCTTCTCAAACTTTACTTCTTTCAGTAACAATAGGTAGGTTAATTACAAAGGAAACCCTACCTCCTCCTCTCCCAGGCCCATCACATATGAACTCCTTTATCCAGTGCTTCTGGTTAAGCATAATTACCAAGAGTGAGATGTTGTGGGGACATTAGTTCTCTGCTTACAGAGGGAGTTAAATCTGGCAACAGTGATTAGGCCCTTCCACATGGTTCTCTTCTGGGGGCATGCCTTTATTTTAATCAGAATGATCTTTTACTCTCTGTCCAATGCTGTTTTCAGATGAAGGATTTTATTTCCAAGAATCTGTCAGACCTCCCCTCACTGGCCAATTTCTGTCTCACCAACAGGTTGAGCCAGTTCATCCTTCCAATGAGGGCCTGTCTGCATAAATTACTGGAGATCTGGGTAACAAAATTATCTTCTTACATTTCATGAATAAAGCCTCCACCACCTTTTTGTCTCATACGTCCTTGACGACAAAGTGACTTAAAAGATAAAAAAAAAGTTATCAAGGAAGTAAAAGTGAATTCATCAGATTTTATACTATTTCTCTCTCTGTAGTACAGTCACCACCCTAGTTAAGAATATTGTTACGAACATTCAGGGTCAAGTTAAATTTGTGTTCAGTCTTCAAAGATCAAATTTTGCTCTGTGCATTTATTCTGCTAGTACAAATTTTTGCATGGAACTAAACACAAGGAAGAAGAACCTGTTTCTTTAACCCCTTCTCTGATTATCCTGAGTATTCTTGTAATTAGTTACCATGCAATCTTTTTAAAATCATGAGAATACTCATTCATACTGGTAAAATATTCCTACAGGCAGTCCTCAGTATCGGCGGACTCGGTTAATGGCAATCCGGTTGTATGGCGCTTGGCTAGCACTATAAAATCGGCGATTTACGGTGCCATAATGGCCCCAACTCAGTTATCGAATGGAGTTATGGCACCATAACATACCTAACAGAGGCGCCATTGTTTGTATGTATGATTTTTACGTTGCATGAAACCAGTGGTTATTCAACAAATCATCGGCTTGAAGTAACTTCCAAACCACACTGAGAGTGGACTTAAGTCACCAGAAATACACATCTCACACCCATCAGTGGAATTGACGAGAATTGAACTCGCGGCCATCAAGGTGGCATTAACCGGTTATCGGTCCCATTAACTGAAACTTGGCACCATAAATCGCAGTTTTGGTTAATGTCAGTTTTCGATTATCAGCACGCTCTCAAGACTGCCTGTACTTATTTCTATATACACACACACACATATATATATATATATATACATATATATATAAACTATAGTTTTTTCTTTGTATGGTGTTTTTGCATTGCATGGAACCTGTGGTTATTCAGCAGCAGGACCAACGGCTTTACATGACTTCCGAACCACATCGAGAGTGAACTTCTATATCCAGAAATAGATATCTCTCACTCCTCAATGGAATGGCCGAGAATCGAACTCACGACCACCAACCATGCCACTGAGGTGCTATATATATGTATGTATGTATGTATATATATATATATATATATATATATATATATATATATATATATATAGAGAGAGAGAGAGAGAGAGAGAGAGAAGAGAGAGAGAGAGATGAGACGAGAGAGAGAGAGAGAGAGAGAGAGAGAGAGAGAGAGGCCTCTGACTCTCACAACTTTAATTTTTGCTTTTGAATCGGACCTCACACAGGCACCCAGTACTCTTTGCTTTCATAAGTTCATCATTGAATCGGCTTTCTGGCTGACTTATACCATCGTCTTTAGGGCTCTTGACTCACAACTTCAAATTTTTTGTTTTTGAATCGGCCCTCACACAGGCCCAAAGTGCTCTTTGCCTTCATAACTTCATTCGGCCTTCTGGCTGAATTCTACCATCTTCTATATATATATATATATATATATATATATATATATATATATATATATATATATATATATATATATATATATATATATATATATATATATACATATATATATTATATATATATATATATATATATATATATATATATATATATATTATATATATAATATATATATATATTATATATATATATATATATATATATATATATATATATATATATATATATATATATATATATATATATATATATATATATAATCTGAGCCAATAGTGAGTCAGCATTCAAATCAAAGATTGCTTGGCTGTACCGGAAGACTGTCTAGTTCATATGTTCTTCACCAAGGGTGCTTGAATGTTTTAGCTTGTCAGAATTCTCCTTGACAGTCCACTAAGTGTAGGGAGGCTGGGTGGGGTCTACTTTAACAGTGGTTAAATATCCAAATAAATTTTATTAAGAAATTTTACCAGATTGAGAAAAAGGATGGTGGGTAGTGCAGCTAGACAAATTCCATTACGACAAGCGAGCTAAGAGCTTCTTGTATGAAACCCAAACATTCTTACCTGATTTGGAACCCTTCCTGCATAATACTAATGCCACCAGATGGTGGATTCCATTCAGGGTGATATACTTACATATGTGTGCAGCAAGAGCAGCCTTGCAGAGAAAACCACTTCAACTTCACCCCAGAATGAATAGAAGCAGCATGGTGGGACCCCTGTTCCTGGGTCCAAAAACCCAAAAAACGACAGAACTGCAGTACAAATAAATTCCCATGATACAAAGATATGCTCCTGTACAATAAATGTACTATGTAGTACCGTCATGCTCCCCAGAAGACCAACACTCGGGATTATATTAGAGAGCCTAAAAGATTGCTCTCTTTCAGTTCAGGAAAGCACTTTACCAGCTACTACTAGCAGGCTAAGGACTTTATAATTTTTGAATGTGATTTCTAATTCTTAAAAAATCTTTAAGATAATGAGCAGCAAAAACCCACTTCCACTACCATTATGCTCCATCAATTAGGTCCTGAAGTGACAAAATCTTCAAAACTAAATGATGAAGCATCAGCTCTCATACTATGAATATTTACTTTCAATGATGGTAAGAGATCTGGATTTAGTTTTTCATACGCTACTCTTATTTATATATATAAAAAAAAATATTGGACTCTTAGACAATGGTGTGTTAGGTTCTCCCCATTACAAGCTTTAACCATTCTAAATAAATATTGATTGCTGTAGCAGGAGAGACTAGAGCCTTTTCTTCATTACCCACCACAGGTTAAATTTGGTATCCTTACTGTTCTTAGTAACAGTTTAGCCTTAACATCGTTCTTTGCCCTAAACAAAGCACAAATGATAAAATGGGACCTCCTTTACAAAAGCCTACCTTATTGGAGAATGCTTGTTAACTCACTCTTTCCGATGTTGCTAGTACTACCATAGTGTCTCCATTGTCAGAAACATCAAAGAAGCAAATTCCAAAGGCTCAAACAGATCGACAGATTAAATTTTTAAAACTACATCCAAGTTCCATGAGAGAAATTGATACTAAACTCTGGGGAATTCAATCTCAAATGATCTCAACACCTCAAAGTCTGGATTGTTGGATATATCTAACTGCATGTGATAAAAAACTGAGGAAAGCATGGATCTCTACCCTTGAATAGCAGCTACAGAAAGATTCTATATCTAAGAAATCAAAAGAACTTTGTTTTCTACAGAGGTATAAGGGTGCTGGAAATCTCTCTAAAACAACAGGAGGAGCAGTACACAAACCACTGCCGCTGATACAAGGCCAATGTTGTTGCTCGTCTTGATCTAAGGATAGATTCCCGAGAGACTTCAGAAAAACCCATCACTTGGCGGAGACAGTTAAGTGTCTCCAAGCAGTTAAGTGTAGCATGCGGAGGCTTTGGTGGAACTGCATTGAACTTGGTTGTCTGAGTAGATCCTTCCTTCGGAAGAATATGAGGGAGATCCACCAAAACAGCCAGAAGATCCAGAAATCATTCTCTCCGAGACTACCATGGTGCTCAAGGCGCTACTAGTCATTCTGCAATGGTCTGATTCCCGAAACTTGTTTGGCACTTTCCTTATCACTGCAAATGGGGGGAAAAGCATAAGCTTCTAGGTTGGACTAATCTTGAAGAAACATGTCTACTGCTTTGGCCTGAGGGTCCTGGCATGATTTCTTGGCCATTGATGTCTCGAATAAGTTAACATTTGGTGCTACCCACAGACTCCATGGCAACTGGTGTCCTTGTAGATATAATAATCATTCTGTGGGTAGGACTTGCCCTTTCACGCTCAATTGATCTGCCAAAACACACTTTCCCTTGAATGAACTGTGGGACCTAAATTATGTTCCTGGCTTCAGCCCAAAGAAGCAACTACTCCGCTATCAGAAATATTGACTTAAATCTTGTGCCACCCTGGTTTCTGCTATGACCTTTCCTCTGGCTAGGTGTTCACACTGAATGAGAGACTTCCATACAGCCATCAGTTCAAAAATTGTTTATTTGAAACTCAAGTCTCTTGTGGTGACCATATCTCAGACATCTGATGTCCTCCCGGGCATGTGAAAACAAGGCGAGGTCTGGGTTCTTTATCATTAGGGACAACTCTGTCCCCAGTCTCTGATGATCCTTCCACCATGCTAACATCTCCCAAAGACTTTAAGGGACCAAGACTGAATGGGAGGCTGGCAGCAACTTCCTGTCCCAAGATTCTCTCAAAAAAAGCTGAACTAGCCACATCCTGAGCCCTGCTAACCTGACAAATTTTCCAGAACAGACAGAGCCATTGTCTTGCACAAAGCTTCTTTAAGGGCTGAATTCCTAGAAGCAGTAAGAAATTGTCTATGTTTCTCAGATGGAAGAGCCTGAAAACTGTGATTCTATCCTCATCCCTACATAGAGAATGGATTGAGTTGGAATCATGGTAACCATCTGAAAATTGAGCATGATGCCTAATGATTGAGCCAGGCAAAGAAACAAATCCTTAACCACCAAATTCCATCAAAAGAGTTGGCCAACATAAGTCAGTTGACTAAATAGAGCAAAATCATCACTCCTAAAAGGTGATGCCATCCACCTACTAGCCTAATTTCTTTGCTATAGATGCAATAACAGTATAAACCAGGAAACCAAATAGTACAGGAAATTCAAATAAAAATTCATCAACTCCTCCAATCAGGAATATCAATGGAAATATGTTGGATCCCAGCACATGTGGGAATAAAAGGAAATGAATATGCAGACTCGGCTGCCAAATTAGCCTGCACTATCCCTCCAACAATTACACATGCCCCAGTGTCAGACTGGATAAAATCTGTTAAACCATTGATTTACCAGGATTGGAAAGGAGAATGGGCCTCGGTGCCAACAACAAATAAACTTAAAAACATAAAAACTGAAGTATATGCATGGAGGACATCCTCACAGGGGGAAAATCAAGAGAGGTGATCCTAGCAAGGCTCCGTATAGGACACACAAGATTCTCACATGGTCACTTGATGTCAACACCACATGCTGACCCAGTGAAATGTAACAGATGTCAAACACCCATGACAGTACAGCATTTGCTTGTTGAGTGCCCAAATTGGACCCAGCAAAGATCTATTTATCTACAGAATTCAGAAATGAAAAGTATTCTTGCTGAAAGCAGGGATTTTTCAATTAATAACATCATAAATTTTTAAAATAAGACAGGTTTCTCAAATAGTCTATTTTTTTTTTCTTCTTCTCAGGATTGATCCCTGAGAACTAGCCCAAGAAGAGTGTACTTGAGACTCAGAGGTCTGGAAAAACTAACCCCTATTAATAATAATCCTTGTTAATACCCAAGATGCTGTATACAGGCCAAAGCAAAGTGCCCTAAATTGAAATATCTTTCCTGCAGACACAAATTGCAGGAACTTGCATTACTGAGGATTAATGAGAATATGGAAATCCTTCTGCATGCCTACTGATATCCAGTCATTCTTCTAAACTGCTGCTATCACTGTACTGGATGACTGGTTGCAAAGCCCTGGTGTTTTCTGACACTTGCTCTAATGCCTTCCTCTCTAATATAATGATACCACCTCTTTCTGAAGTACAAGAAGCTTTTCCTGCTTATGAAGTTATTATTGAAAAACAATTGGATATGACATCAGAAGGGGAGGAGACAGAAAAGGAATTACATATCCTTCCTTCAGTACCTCCACCACCCAGTGTTCTGCTCCTAACTCTCCAAACATGCCAGAAGGCCTGCAGTTTGCCTCCTACTGGAACCTGAGGGTTGAAAGCTTCATTTCTTTCTAAAAACCTTAGTAGCTTTGCTCTTACCAAAGCCTGATGTGGAACTAGAAAAGGTCTTAACAGGCAAAGATGTGTCATGAGACAAGGCAGAACAAATCTTGACTGGAGGGCCAGAAGGAAGAGAAGGAGCAGGCCTTATCATGCCTGTCTTAAAAGTTTGTTTGATAAAATCCTTACTTTCCTATACAGAAATATCCTCCCTTGTTGCCTTAAATAAAGACAGTTTAAGAGAGCAATCCAAAGGGGAAACCAAAACTACTGTCATCTTTTGAGTAGGAGAGCCCCTAGACAAAATATAAGAGTACAATTAATCTCTCTTTTTCAAGATTAAGGCTGAGTTATAGAATGCAAAGAACATTTGCCTGCTGCCAGAATGTCCTTAAGTTGGCATAGAGAGGCAGCAACTGTACTAAGCAAAAGCTCAGCAAACGCAAGGCTTTAATAATTCTAAAGAAAGACTTGGACAAAGTCTCACCTTTGCATTGGACCAAAGCACCTTGCCAGTCTCAAGAGCATGTCTTCTAATAGAATCAAAACAAGCAAAGAAATCAAAATCGTTGACTGAAGACTGTTTAAGTGTCAGTAATGTGCCTGTGTTGTAAGAAGCGGCTCTCTGCAACTTCAAAAAACCAGAAAGAATAGAGCTGGCAGACTTGAACGAGGTTTTGCGTGACAGAGTACAAGATATTTTGTCAAAATGTGCTATAATCAAAGGCAAAAGCTTGAGCTTCTTCAAAAACACTCCAGCAAATGTCAAAAGACCAAAGGAGACTTCCGACTCAAACTTTTCTTCCACCAGCTGCAGTCGAGGGACAGCAGCCAACATCTGGCAACAAAACTCTGACTCAAAAAGGAAAAGTATTCTGCAGTCGTCCATCAGAGGCAACACAAGTAGAACAACAGTAGAATCTGCCACAGTAGGATGGCATAGAGAAACATTAACAGAGTCAGAAGGAGGAGAGTCTCCAACAGCCAAAGAAAGAGCATGCAAAGAATGAACAGGTGCACTTCTAGGAGACACATAAACAGTAGAGAAAGATCTAGAACGAGATGCAGAAGTAGACAATACAAGTTCAACAATTGATTGAGCCAACACAACAGAGATAGAACAACTTTCTACAGGCACATTATTATTAACAATGTTTATACCTACATTCTTATGCTTATCGGTGCTAACCACCTAAATGAAGGTGAAGTTGAAATATGGTGTGACGATTTACGATTACCAAAGCGATGTTTGCCGAACACATTAAATGGGAGTTAGACCATGAAAAAGGAGAGGTAAGAGTTGGAAAGCACAGAACCTCATCACCCCGATATTTTTTAAATGGGATTTAGACCATGAAAAAGGAGAGGTAAGAGTTGGAGAGCACACAGAACCACATCACCCTGGTATTTTTAAGCATGAAGTCCTTAGAGCAATCCCTACATTCTTCACATCTAGTTTCTAGATCACACTGCATACCTGCAGCCAGTACAAATAGTGTTAATCTACCTCAAACTTTGGCATCCTGCTTACTGCACACAATAATCATTCCTACAGAATCTGATGTTATTCATTCCAGTGGAAAGTATCCTAGGAGGATTAAAATTACAGAACCGTGACAGGAGCAAACAGCCAAAACTCATAAAATACCAACAAGCATCTATACTCAATAGCAACAAGAATTCTGATGAGCTAAAACATTCACACATACCTGGTGGTGAATAGGATAACTAGGCAGTCTTTCTGTTAAGTCAAATGATCTTTTTTTTTAATGTCAACTCCTCTGTCAGTGGAGAGATATAAGCTAACTTTAACAGTAGGTAAGACTCGTCCAAAATAACAGTACAATCTATAACTCCCAAATTAAACTAAATATGTAAATATCAAACAAAAATTATACACTACATATTAAAAACCAACTTATGAAAATTTAAAATACCAATGGCCATAAAAATGTAACTCGTTCGTAAGTAAGGTAGTGACTGTACTCAAGACAACAGGCGTTAGGCTCAAGGCTGATGGTTAACTTGTCCTCACAAGGTGCTACAACATTCCCTCTCAGGATGGAAACAGCAGACGGGTAGGGAAAGCAACCTTAACCTTAAAATGAGTACGTATTTTCTTGCTCCCACCTACTGCCTCAAGGAAGTTTCTTTGGTTCATACAGAAAGGACATATATTTGTTTTTGTTTGTTCCCTAGGCATGCAAGAGAACCTGTTAGTACTTATAACAAGGGTGATATACCTTAAGGTTATTTACATGGGAAAATAACTAGTTCATCCACCGATGACAGTCATTATCTGTTCTGATTCTTCAGTTTTGCAGGAGTGTCCATCCTCCACTTAAGAACTGCTTTTTCACAGCCATTTCCAAAAAAGATCAGTTGTCAGTCAAAATGTGCAAAAGTGAGGTCTTAGCTCTGGTTCCAAGGGGAGGTTTTAAGGGATATGCAGTTGTGGGGCTTGGTATGTTTTGGCGTAGCTGATTCGACATCAGAGAAACAATTGGACTATTCAGCAAAGCCGTTAAAGCATCAGAACATTTCGAAGTCAGTGTCTTAAAAATTTTATTAGGATACATTTTTCACGCAGTGGAATCAAGAACAGGCTGGAGGTGAAAAAGGTTGAAAAAGGGTAAAAACGATGAAATCACCCAACTTCCAAAATGACTTTTTTGTCATTTATATATTCTTAAAACCTAATAATACGCCACTTTATAAACTGATGAAATAGCATCAAGTTAAAAACTTGAATTGCAAAAAAAAAAAAAAAAAAAAAAAAAAAAAAAAAAAAAAAAAAATCATCAACAACAACACCGAGCAAATCCATGTCATCTTAGAAAAAATAGTTTTTCATTTTGTAATTATGAGCAACACCCCTAAGTAATTTAATAGGACCTAACGATTCAACTTTAAATACGATTCTTTTTTTTATTTGTTCATCAGCATTTCTTAATATTTTTTTTTAGCTTTTAGAGGTCCTGTTATCCAGCTGTCAAAACTGCTCCTCATGTATCCATATATTCATCCACCTTTTCTAATGGAATGAAAACAGGTGTTATGATCATATTTACATGGTTCCTAAAGCAAAGACAGAACCAGTTTTATAATGATTTGACAAACCCAATGAAACAAGATGTCTGTGCTTGTTTTGGGTTAGATGGAAAAAGCAATCATTAATGTGAACAGTGGGAAATGCATCATTCATAGTACAAATGGCAGCTTGTTCAGTCATAATTTATTGAAGTTGGTCTCAAATTAGGTTCGATGGTTTTGAATAACTCTAGTATAAACGGTCTCAAATTAGGTTTGATGGTTTTAAGTAACTCAAATAAATGAAAATAAGTTACTCTGTTTGTTAGGAAGCAGAGCATAAACTACAGGAACAACTTCATGCTTCCAAATACATACACACTAACATCCTATAACTGCTTTCTCCAGTATCTCCCAATAGGAATTTCTCTTCCACACCCCGCTGGGGAACATACTCAAGTCTCCATGGAGCTAAAGCTAAACTAACTTGAGATGCACAGCCAAACATTCATTTACAACAACGGTTGGTTGCTCGAGAGTTTCAGCACTTCCTTTTAACATGATATTGTTATGATACAATAAAGTTTCATACATACTTACCTGGCAGATATATACGATTAATGGCCCACCCAGCCTCCCCGCAGGAGACAGGTGGAAGAGAAAATATGATAGAAAACGGGAATGGTTCCTAATCCTGCCACCCAAGCCAGGACGGTAGATCACCTGACCTACCTGCAGCGTGTGCCGCAAAATCTGAATTTCTGTCGGGGACGACGGAGTCTTAGCTATGTATATATCTGCCAGGTAAGTATGTATGAAACTTTATTGTATCATAACAATATCATTTTCATACAATCAACTTACCTGTCAGGTATATACATAGCTGATTGACACCCTTTGGTGGAGGGTAAGAGACAGCTAACATGGAATAGACAGGTAAACAACATATGTTGTAGGTATAAATAAACCTTGGTTCCTATCTGATAGGTGGTAGACTTCATATGGCTGTTGCCAAGGAGTCTGCATCACCTCAGGAAACTTTAGCGAGATATGTGATCTGTGGCCAAGAGTTCTTGTGGGTCTGCCGATGGGGTCTTATCCACTTACTCGGCAGAGCCTAAAAGGTACTTGTCAATGGGTGCTAATCCACTTATATGACAATACACCTATGCCTATTGGCATAACTAAGGAGCGCAACACCGATCCCAATCACCTGATCCTAACACGAGGATTCGCGCTCAAATTGAAAAGAGTTATCCCCACACTCCTTTCAAAAACCCCAATAATTTCACTAAGTTAAATAACTTTAACTCAAAGTTAAGGATCAGTGTCGGCTCCTTATCCCAGTAACGTATCCGCAGAAACGTATAAACCAAAAGAGAAGGATCTCTCGTAGGTTAACTTGACATCCTTTGTGTAATGAGAAGTCAACACAGAGTTGCCTCTACCGTACAACACAGCTAATATGTCTTATATGACATATTGTTATGTAAAGAACAAGAATTTGCAAAAGCGCGCACTTCCTGCGCTTTTAATTCTCAGCTGTTTGAAGGAATCAAGTCACTTATGAAGTGCTTAGGAGATCTCCATGTTTCAAAGAAGACCAGGGCTTTCTTGAAATGGATCTCTCCCGTCTGAAGCCTGAAGCCTGGCAGGAACCTTGCGCCTGGCTGGTGCTTCGCTCTTGGTTGGAGCCTAGCGCTTGTCTGGTACCTTTCGCTTGACTGGTGCCTTGCATCTGGTTGACGCCTCGCGCCTTAGCTAGAGATTCGCGCCTAGAGCCTGGCTTGCGTCTCGCGCCAGGTTGGCGCTTTGTGCCTGCCTGGCGCCTTGCACCTGCCTGGAGCTTCGCGGCTGGCTGGCACCTCGCGCCTGCCTGGCGCCTCGCTCCTGCCTGGCGCCTCGCGCCTGGTTGGCTCCTCCCCACTTGCCGGAGCTTCAAGCTTGGTAGAGTCTCGAGGATGTCTGGCAATGTCCACATCGGACACTCTTACCTGTCCAATATGTTCGCATCTAGCGCATCTGTGTCAGGTTGTAGGCCCGGTCTTTCTCCTCATCAGACAATGACAGTGTTCTTGGGGCTGTCTGCCTCTGGCGTTTTTTTTACGCCTGTTTTGGCATAAGGCTCCTGGTTGGCGCTACATTGTCTGAAAGTCCTGAACATCCACAATAGTAAATCACAAGACTGGAGAAGGGTGGAAGAAATTCTTCCACTTTGAGCTTTGGCCTCTCCAGCAAGGGGAGGTGATTGTAGTCAGCTACATCCAGTATACGATAGGATATCTAACAGTACGAGAGATGAGAGTCTTCCTCCGAGGAGGATCCTACTTGAGTACTTCCCTTGCTCACGAGATCTCTTCTTACCTGTTGAAGGGGTTTCTCGTTGCAGAATCTTCCCTATCCTTGTCCGAAGGAAGGGAAGAAGCCTGGAAGTCGAAGGAGACTCCGAGCTGAAATTGGGGGGACTCCTGATTTCTAGCTCTTTATTGTATCCCTCTGAACACCTTCTGGGAAGCATTTCGAGCCGTCATCGCATTCCAAAGACTCTGTAGGCAACCGTTTGAACCATTCTACTGTAGATGAAAACGTAAGTACCCTGCCTGGACAAAGAAACCTCTATCTGAAAACATTGAATCAGGAATAGGGGGTTTTAGTTCTTTTGCCAGACATACTATGCTGGCAAGAACCCATTGCCTAGTCTCCATAGAATCTGATGCGAGATTCCAATGCTCAAAAAAAAAAAAAAATTCACTTGTCTTCTTGGTCGTTTAGGACCAAGAGAAACAAAGAATTCCCTCATTAAAATTTCTAAAAGAAGTTTGATGAGGAGCAGTTCCATCTTGTCGGAACATTGAATCTGTGGCCACAAAAAAGATCCCATTAGAAGTACATGATATCCTACTCTTGTCATATTGAGGTATCATATAAGATCCCGAAGATCTTAATCCTCTGCTATCTCCAATTCCCTTTGTAGAGACAGAGTATAGCCTTTTACTGCAATCTTTGATAGCAGACATATACAAAAGTGATTCTTCCCTCTGAAAGGGAAGAAAAAACCGCTATGTGGTTCACAGAGGTATCGGAAGAGGACAGATTCCTCATTCCCTCTAGCACGATCTGCAGCAATTCTATGTCTTGGCCATGACTATTGTCATTTACCTTAAAAAATCCTCTCATTCATGTCCACTTCTGGTCAGTCTGCACGCAGACAGGCTCAGAGTGGAGAGGTTGTTAAGGTCCATTTATAATAGATGCTGATAGAATATCCAGACTCTCTTGGAAAAAACTTCCAAAACATGTTGTGAGAAGAACATGACCTCTGTGAATCCAACCTCTCTAAGGCCAAAATGAGGCATAAAGTATTATCCTCTCTTTCTTTGACGCTCTTTATCTTAAATTCTGCAAAGAATTTATATTTAAGGGAAAAAAGACTAAAGTTTATTCCCCTTTCTAAAAAAAAAATAAAGATGGCATATATTGCTACCTCTCTTGGTTTGAGGAAAAGGAAGCAGTCTATAGGAAGCCTGTTCGTCTTCTACCTTGCTAAGAGATCTATGAAGAAGACTTTCCGCAGGTTCTCACAACTCTTTCCAATAAATGTTAGACATGTTAACAGTTATTATCGTCGATCGAGAAGGTTCTCTTTGTTAACACGAACAGGAGCGAAAAAGAGAGATTCTCGATGCTCTTTGCGATATGAGAGAGTCGTGGAATTGGCCTAAGTGATTAAATGGGTAACGAAATCAGGAACGAATCTTGCCATTACCGAGCCTGGTGTCCGAGAGGCTACTGGACTCTTAGGTTAATAACTCGCTAAACGAGAAAATCTTGGATGGTGCTCTTGGCTCACTGCGCCAGGCTGGCGCTTCTGGCGCAATTTGCACCAGGCTGGCGCTTCCTTCTAATTCTTTTTAGGTTATGTGCCAGAACACCTGTGCCTTTATGGTACCCGACATCCTTTCACATGTTAATTCCGTTCTTAGTAGGAAAAAACTTTATATACGTAGTATAGTCCATTCAGGGAAACAAGTTCTGGCACAAAGAGAATGTTTCCCATTCGACTCATCCATCTTCTTCTGAGCAGGTACTCTAATAAGCCATGCTTTCGTAAGCCTGAGAGCATTATATAATATAATGTTCTGCTGCGATAGAATCCTTTAATAATGTTACCTACGGTAAACAGCATTGAAAGGTTGTAATATCTCTCTTATTGAAAGCTTCTTAGCAAAAGGCATACAATATTTTATTTATGTTAGCTTAACTATCCCCTCAATCCGAGGCTAAGACCGCGATTGTAGGGGAGAGATACGGATAGTTATTCCATCCCGCAGGAGAGAGAGATGAACCCGACCGCTCATGACCGACACCTACATGGTACTGCGTTGGTCTCAGGCTCTCAGCGAAAGCAGTCTCCGTTAGCCGTCTGGCCTTACTCTTCCAGAGTTGCCAGCTACTCCATTTAATAAAGGAATCTATAAAATTATTATTGAACTTCAGGAAGTTCTTATTAAAGCATATTTAAGCGAAACAAGACTTCGATAAATCTAGAAGCTAAGTAGGTGTTGTCTTAACAATCCCTTTAAGCGTAGTCCTTCCTAGGAAAGTCGTAGAAGGATACTGGTAAATGAGTTGCACAGCAAAGAAGTAACTACGGTATGTGTTTATGATTTGACCGTATCGTATTCTCATACAGCAGATACTCTACTACCTTCTACTATCTTCGTTCTTTTCGTTAATAGAACGATAGAAAGAGTATATATATATCCTTAAGGAAGGAAGTTAATCCAGGAACTCTTTAAATCTTCGTGAATTCCTCATAATCGCGGAAGAGACAGAATTCCTGTTCATCACTAAGGTTTACGGAAGGAAGTAGATATTTCCTATCCGCCATCATACCCAAACGTCGATGAGATTCTTATTAAGAAAACTCTCAAAGCTCTTGCCTCCTCAAAACGAGGGAAGAGCATGGATGAAGGAGAGAGTCCGCATTGAGAGGAACTGCCTAACACAGGAGTCTTCTGAAAAGGGGCTTCTCTTAGTATCAGAATCCTTCTGACAAAAACAACGGCCGCCTGTGCGACATCTTGCACATTTGCCAGGGGAAAGTTGCTCAAGTTAAAAAACTCAAAGAGGAGCCTCGCGACTGACCTCTCTCTCAAATGAAGATTTTGGAATATTCTGGCGCCTGGATCCTTGCGCCTAGCGCCTGGTGTCTGGATAGTTCCGCGCGCCTGGAATGTTCCGCACGCTAGAAAGGAGACTCGCTCCTGGAACGTTCTGCTTGCGTGGAAGGTCCCGTGCGCCCTGATAGTTTCGAGCGCCTGTAGTCTTCTTTTACGAGCCTCTTGCCAGTAAACGTTCAATGGAAGCATCCTTCTGATTGCCACTCTCCTATAAGGCTCCTCAGTCTAGCCGTCTGTTTTCTCTTTGAAGGCGCCTTGCGCCAAGAAAAAAGTTCTGGAACGCGGCTCGCGCTCAGTTGCTGGAACGCGGCTCGCGCTCAGTTGCTGGAACGTGGCTCGCACTCAGTTGCTGGAACGCGGCTCGCGTTTATCTGTATGAACGAGGCTCACGCTAGTCTGTTGGAACGCGGCTCGCGCTAGTCTGTTGGAAAGCGGCTCGCTGCTGGCTGTTGGAACGTGGCTCGCGCTAGTTTGCTGGCTGGCTCTCAGCCTCTCGCTCAGTGTTCTCTTAGTTTTCAGAGAACGCGCCAGCTCGTCCGAACTCCAAACATGTACATTCTTCGTCTTTTCGGATGTAAGATGAAGAAACGGAAGAAGAGACGCACTTTTTTAAGGATGCCTTTCCAATGGCTATCCCTGGCAGTCTGGGACGTTCTACAGATCCTGCCGAGGGAACGCCCGATCGGTGGGGATTCTCCATAACCTCCGTAAGGCTTTCGACTTTCCTTCTCCTCTGGGCTTGTGAGCTTAGAAGAGGTCTAGGCCTGAGAGCGAGACAGAGCCGATCGGACGCACCCTCTACTATTTTAGGACGCCTTTCCAATGGCGAACTTGGCAGTCTGGGACGTTCTACAGATCCTGCTGAGGGGACGCCTGATCGGTGGGGATTCTCCATAACCTCCATAAGGCTTTCGACTTTCCTTCTCCTCTGGGCTTGGGAGCTTGGAAGCGGTCTAGACCTGGGAGCGAAACAGAGCCGATCAGAACGCACCTCCACTGCACTGGGAACACTAAATTCACTTCTTACCTTATAAGAGCTCGCATTTTTGAGCTACATCCAATTATCTTCAAATTTATTAATTTGTAGATTCTGTAGAGTAAGGAGATGAGGATGCAAAAACTACTATTACTGTTAATACTCTAACTGCTCGTTAGCACGAGAGCTATTAAAGCTTCTAAAGGAATCGTAAAAAGTTATATGCTTTCCTGACTTCCTAAAGTAGGAAGTTAGAGTTTTATACTATTTCCTCAATAAAGTTCTAACAATTATTACACGTATTAATGAATAAATATTAATATTTTTTCCTTTTTTTTTTTTTTGCAAACTAAATAAGTGTCTACCGAAAAGTTCGGTAATTACACGCAACCAATTCTTCGAAATTTTCGAAGCCAAAGTTATTAAAACAAATTAATATGTGTATGCCGAACCAAAGACCCAGTACTTCCCTGCAAAAGATAGCCCAGAAGATCGATGGCGATGAAATCCAATAATCAAGTCAGGAGGAACTGCAAACGTTGTTTACATTCCAAGCGACAGAGAAAATATGATAGAAAACGGGAATGGTTCCTAATCCTGCCACCCAGGGCAGGACGGTAGATCACCTGACCTACCTGCAGCGTGTGCCGCGAAATTTGAATATCTGTCGGGGACGACGGAGTCTTAGCTATGTATATATCTGACAGGTAAGTTGATTGTATGAAAACTTAATTTTATCTTTTCAACCTATATTTTTGCAGCAGATGCCTCATGGCTGTGTTTATTCAACTAGCAAATAACACTTCCATCCTTCATATGCAATCTCACTTTACACTGATCTTTATGTTCATATCTCCAAAACTTTAATTCAGGATCACTTTTGCTTGCTGTATCAAAAATAAAAAGGTATCCATCGTGTATCACTTTGTTTCTTCCACGTTTTGATAAACATTTGATGCCATTTCGAATGATAAGGTTTAGAAGACTGAAAATTTTTAGCTGAACTCAGCTACGATTTCTATGAGTTTTAGCTTAGGCGTAATTGGACTAACATTTGGCAGAAGAGTGAGTGAGTTAATGACTAAAAGCCAAACAAAGGGACTAACTAGTTATTATCAATTTTTTCTCACGGGTTACTAATTCAACACCAAAACAATCCTCTGCCGAAAGGACTACACTTAATCAGCCACACCGAATCAGCAACACTGAAGGGCTATGCCAAAACGTCCCATTCCCACGGTTGTAGCAGAACACCAACCACCTCCTCAAGGGTATCCAGTAATTCCCCCTATTCCAAATATCTACTAATGTCTCATTATAATGCTATAAACCTTTCAATGAAACCTGAGACTTGTCTCAGGGAGGTAGTGCAGTGTCATTAAGGATGACAGGTTCTCCCATATGTAAATGCTTATGGTGAACTCCGAAATATGCAAGGATCTTGGGTATCTTTGAGGCATCAGTCTGCTGTTCAGCACAACCAAATACAAAAGCTTAGAACATAAAGACCATGCTGACTCTTGAGAAAGCCTGGACATGTGTGCATTTCCTTAGCCGCGCCTCTTCAGGCAGGTACTGGTGAATTTACAGCCAATATTTCTTGATTGCATAATTCTTTGCCCATCTCCATTCTGTAAAAATTATCTGTCTTGTCTAGCAAGGCACATTAAGCCAACGATCACAATGGATTTTGAACATATTCTTGTTGGAATTCAACATTTGTCTAATTCAAAACTAAGGTGACCATTTCATGCAAACTTCCATATACTTCAAATTAGGATCTTGTGTTAGACCTTTGGAGTCTGTGGAATCCTCTGTCTGAATCTCTCAATAAAGAACCTCTCATGGAACTGACTCTCATGACTTTCTTTCAGTGCCAGCTTCCTAGTAATAAGTCAGTGAACATGTCCTTTCTGGGATGACCAAACATACGTTCCTTCAGTCACTAATAGTGAAATTAACTTCTACCTCTTTCCATGGTTAGAGCAATCAGGACTAAAAGACGACTAAGCTCTTCACTTCAAGATTGATTCATCAAAACTTTTTCTTGCTCCAGGCCAGTGGAAAAAGCAAATTTTGTGTACATCCCTCTGGCAAAGGCTGGGGAATAATTACTTTAGATTGGAAAACAGGAGGGCATATGTACAGATTCAAGTTTAAATCCACTATACCAATCAGGGTGGAAAGCCATGTTTTCCATAATTCAAACTTCTGGCACTGACAAGAGAAGTCAAACATCCTGGGACCAAGCATTTGATTTCGTCCTCCCTCTATTCAAAGTACCTCTTATCTAATCCCTACATTTTATGGCAGCTTTTCTCTTTCACACTACAAATCATTGCATTACTAATAACTTAAGACTCATCACTGAAATGTTACCCAGACATACAAGTTTAACAATTGACCTCCCTCCCACTTAAAATGCAATGCACACATCAGTATAGGGTTGTGATGAAAAATTGTCTTCATAACAGAAAACATAATTTTCTTACTAAAGAATACTTTTCATACAAACCCATCCACCATGATGAGTGACCTCCCATTCCCAGGGAGGGGGGGGGACACATACATACACACACACACACACACACGAAGAGATAGTGCCTGTGCACTGAAGCACTCTCCCTCACTATGGATTTAAGTTTTGTATGCTTTGGATTTCTGGGACATAAATAAGGCATTTTTAATATAAACTGTGCTGTAAAAAGTTTACAACTAAGATTACAAAAGCACTAGAAAAATCTACCCAAAACACTTAGGCTTTTCATTAGATTTGGAAACTCACGAACGTCAAAAGCTAAAAGAGATTGAATAATTAAGAAGACCTGGACCAAATGGGAATCAAGGGAGAAAGCGGAAGACAAGAGAGGAATGGAGGGAACATATCAAATAACCCATAAAAGGAAACTTGCTATAAAAATGTTCATGCCAAAAAAGATGAGACAACCAGAGAGCAGCAGTAGCAGTCTCTTAAGCACATACAATAGCAAGAAACCAAGTAAAAATTGGAAGCAGCAGCAGAGATGCAGTGTAACATTAAAAATTTTATATAGCATACTATAACTTTCTATCACAGCCTCCACATATGACAACTATTTCCAATTTCAGGTAAGTCATGACATATTGATGATTGACTAGGGGGAGGAGACAGTGAGGGAAAGGCCACAGACTGAAGAGAGGGATGCTATAAATGAATCAGATTGCTTCTTCCTTTTTGAACAATTTAAATGCATGTCTACTACACCACTGATTCTACACTGGTTTTCCAATTCAAGGGGAATTATTTAAGTGAGGGACATAAGTGCGCCAGTAAGGTTTTGGCTCTTCATGACTGAGGGATGATGACAAGTACACTCATAGTAGATATGTATTTTAATGAAAAGGACAAGAGCAGTCAAGAAAAAACATTAGGGAAAAAAAAAAAAAAAAACTCCATCACTAGAGCCCAAACACTGAGGAAGAGAAAAGATTACACAAAAGGCATAAAAAAGTCAAGAGTGAAGGCCTATAAAGCATGACAGAATCCTGGAATAATGCACTAAGACTGAAAAAACAGGGCTGTGGAGGGGAAAAATACTGAAACCGAATGTTAAAATAGGTAATTGTTACATACGTACTGTATATACTACTCGCATATCACGCAACTTCTGAAGACCTAATTTTTGAGCTAATTTTAAGGGGGTTGCATCATTCATGATATATAAAATTAGCGTATGTAATATTCACATACTAGTATTGTTTGATAAAATGCAAACATAATGAATATGCATCTTTTTCATGGATCTTTTAAAAAGTTATGCTTTACTTCACTGCATCCAATAATATTGTATGGATTTTCATATTACTACTGTTGTATTATAAAATACAAAAATAGCAATCAATGTTTTGCTTTGGAAAAAAGCTGAGGACGATTGCGATTTAAGTTTATTTTCCTGTATTGAAGTCAAATCAGAGCAATTTTCTTGCCTCTAGTTAGCGTAAATTTCTCAAGATTCATTTACTATCGATATGGGACAAGGTTATTTTACGTTATACAAAGTGTTTTTCAAGTTAAAATATCACTTGAATTCATATAATTGTGAATGAAATTTTGTTACTTTTTCTTTAGTAGATGGTGCTGAGGGGCATTTTTATTGCATAAAAAAATCAAGATTGACTTTGATATTTTCACTTGATTTCATCAGAATACTATGAGCTTAACATATTTATCTTTTATTGGAGTGAACACAGTTAAATGTCTTCTTTCATGCCAAATAGTTTTGATTAAAACACATTTCTCTCAAATTTTGTTTACGGTCGAGTTTGATGGTGCTATACCGAAGTTTCCACGTTGCTGATGCACGATATTAGTCGTTAGCAGATGAACATTCTTTCCTCAGCTTCAGCTACAACCAGCAACTTAAAGTTAGCAGTATATGCCCTTGCTGTTCTTTCCCCCATAGAGAACAAGGATATAGTAATGTACAATTATATGTCCTATTCTTTTTAATGTCATTTGTAACATAACTACGATGGTTGAAATGAAAACAAGCCGCTGTAGTTATTGGATTCGGTTCACAGCAAATCAGTTGTTTTTGGCTGTATGCGTTTACACAAGTATAACATTACTGACAATACTTTTAGCTTTCTCTTTTACTCTTTTTTAACTTAACTAGTAAATGGGATAGACAAAGAGATGGAGAAAAAGGGTTTAGTAATGCAAGTTCAATGATTTGATCATGAGATACATGATCAAATCATTGTTTTAAGGTGAAAATTTGGGGGTCACATGATATGTATTTTTTTTATATTAACTATGCAGGATGAGACATTTGGATTTAAACCTACCAATATTAAGGAAATATGTAAAATGGCAATTATCTTAATACATTCTAAGCAGGACAAACTGACATCAGCATAGAAAAGGTTGTGTATTCTGACTGTAACCTAATGACAAAAGCATGATAATGAACATAAACATTGCATCCACAGCTCTCTTCAGAAGAGGAGCTCACTCTGTCAAAAAGCATAAAACAAAAAGTTTTGCCCAAAAGAAAGCCTAGGCTAAACATGGTACACAATGGCCACTTTCTTGAAGTGGACAAAAAATATTGATGGCGGTCATAACTACTCACTGTGCTCAACATGCAAGGAAGCAAGACTGTAGAGAAGGCCAAGTACATATAATAATAATAATAATAATAATAATGAACCAAACAAAAACTTCTTTCCAGTTTTCTTCTGAAGATTGAAAAAGACCCACAAAATCACTTTGTAACTTGTTTACTTCTAAGTATTTACATTTAGTTTTACTACACACTCGAGTACTTTCAGGCCCTATCTGTGGCCGATTTTCAAGAGATGTTTGGGATGTTAGAGCCTGGGTCAAGGCCCAGCAGTCTTCTGGAACTTCTCCTCGTTGAGCTGTCATTTATGTGATGGCTGTTCTGGTTTCCTTGAGAGTTGCCAATCCCCTCTTGTCGCTCTGATATCCTGAGCTGATGGTCAATGGGATTAATCCTTGAGGTAAGGGTGTGGTCACCAAAAGTCTGTTGGGCAGGAAACCTAATCTCCAGGTCAGCAGGGTCAATCTTAGCTTCTTTTAATATCAAAGCTCGGCTTATGGGATCTTCTGAGGTAAAACCTTTGTTTCCTTCTATTACTTTAATCTCTCTGATGAGTGCACCTTCTACTACCCTCCTGTGACTAATTTTGTTGCTTTTGTATATAAGCCTACTGTTTTTGAAATCCATCCTATGGTCATTTTCCCAACAATGCCTAGCTATAGCAACCCCCTGAGAATTAAGTTGTACTGCCCTTCTATGTTCTTGGATTCTAGTCCTTATTCCCCTACCTGATTCCCCCACATATCTGTCTCCACAATTGTTGTGATTGATTATGTATACCCCCGCTACATCTTCTGTATTACCGCCCTCTCCTTCCAATTTATTTTTACATATTTTTTTTTTATGGTATTATCAAAGGTATATACAAATTTATATTTACTTTCTTTCATTTTTGAAGTGATTTGTTTCATTTTAGGCATAAAAGGGAGGGCAACTATTTTCTTGTTTTCTTTATTCCATTTATTCTCTACATTTTCTCTGTAAAATTTTTTTCTAGCTTTTTCTGAACCATTCCGGGTATGCTGATGCATCGAAGCTTTTACCGATGTAATTTATTTCTTGTTCTATCTTGCAAGGGTCACACGTTCTCATTGCCCTAAGAAATAACCCTATTAGAACCCCTATTTTTATATCATTGTATGTGTGGGCTTTCTATATGTGCTTTACTTTCTATGAGTATGTCGAAAAAGGGCAGTTTATTATTGTTACTAAATATTGTTATAAAACTTACTGAGTTCATCTAGAAAAATTTCTATTTCATTTTCATCACCAAGCAGAATAGCAAAAATATCATCCACATATCTCCACCATCCTTGCAGTTTTAAGTTAGGGACATTAACATTAGGAACTAGATTAGTTTCGAAATATTCCATATAGATGTTAGCGAGTATAGGTGATAATGAGGACCCCATAGCTACTCCATATTTCTGTTTGTAAACTTGTCCCTCAAACGTGAAATAAGTATCACTGACACGAAATTTAATCAACTCAAGAAAGACGCCTATTTCGATGTTTGGATTGAAAATACCCTAATTATGTTTAGTCTGAAGGAATTCTAATACTTTATCTAAGGGGACATTGGTGAATAATGCTACTACATCAAAACTAACCATGTGTCCCTTTATATTCTTTTTCTTAACTTTGTCTATGAAATCTACTGAATGTTTAATATGGGATTCTGAAAATATACCTAAGTATATTCCTAGTTCTCCAGCTAACCACACAGCTAAGTTTTTGTTAGGAGATTTCCTACTAGAAACAATAGGGCGTAGTGGGCAGCCCTCCTTGTGTATTTTGGGGCTGCCATATACTGTATATATGCAAGTTCAGGTAATTTACTTGAGAATAATTTATTGCATAGCATGTCCTTCCCATTACCTAGTCTACCAGGTTTATTTCTTAGGGCAATGAGAACGTGTGACCCTTGCAAGATAGAACAAGAAATAAATTACATCGGTAAAAGCTTCGATGCATCAGCATACCCGGAATGGTTCAGAAAAAGCTAGAAAAAAATTTTACAGAGAAAATGTAGAGAATAAATGGAATAAAGAAAACAAGAAAATAGTTGCCCTCCCTTTTATGCCTAAAATGAAACAAATCACTTCAAAAATGAAAGAAAGTAAATATAAATTTGTATATACCTTTGATAATACCATAAAAAAAAAATATGTAAAAATAAATTGGAAGGAGAGGGCGGTAATACAGAAGATGTAGCGGGGGTATACATAATCAATCACAACAATTGTGGAGACAGATATGTGGGGGAATCAGGTAGGGGAATAAGAACTAGAATCCAAGAACATAGAAGGGCAGTACAACTTAATTCTCAGGGGGGTGCTATAGCTAGGCATTGTTGGGAAAATGACCATAGGATGGATTTCAAAAACAGTAGGCTTATATACAAAAGCAACAAAATTAGTCACAAGAGGGTAGTAGAAGGTGCACTCATCAGAGAGATTAAAGTAATAGAAGGAAACAAAGGTTTTACCTCAGAAGATCCCATAAGCCGAGCTTTGATATTAAAAGAAGCTAAGATTGACCCTGCTGACCTGGAGATTAGGTTTCCTGCCCAACAGACTTTTGGTGACCACACCCTTACCTCAAGGATTAATCCCATTGACCATCAGCTCAGGATATCAGAGCGACAAGAGGGGATTGGCAACTCTCAAGGAAACCAGAACAGCCATCACATAAATGACAGCTCAACGAGAAGTTCCAGAAGACTGCTGGGCCTTGACCCAGGCTAACATCCCAAACATCTCTTGAAAATGGGCCACAGATAGGGCCTGAAAGTACTCGTGTGTAGTAAAACTAAATGTAAATACTTAGAAGTAAACAAATTACAAAGTGATTTTGTGGGTTTCTTTTTCAATAATAATAATAATAATAATTGTGAAATAATGAGCATAATACACACCACCAGTATCACAGAAACAAATAACTTGCTATATGCAGGAGCAAGATTAGTAGCAGAACTGATGGGGATTTGAACACCAACACCACCAGCACAACCAACCCAACAAAAACCAAAACAGCAATCTCCTTGGAAAAGGCGCCTGGAAAAGCAAATCATGGTGATGAGATCTGACTTGAGTAAACTGAAAGAGATGGCAGAAAAAAGGCTAAGAAGCAAGAAAACAAGGGAGGAACTCAACGAGAAATACAAAGTACAAGAGAGGGGACTAAACAACACAATAGAAGATGTAAAACAGAGGCTTAAGGCCAAAGCACATAAGATCCAACGATACATGAACAGGAATAAGGGATACCAACAGAACAAACTATTTGGAACTAACCAGAAAAGACTATACAGCCAACTAAGAGGGGAAGACAACCACCCAGAAATTCCTGAAGCCGAACCAAGTAAGAGACTCTGGGAAAACATATGGAGCAATCCGGTATGACACAACAAACATGCAACATGGCTCCAGGAAGTCAAGGAAGAAGAAACAGGGAGATTAAAACAAAGATTCACAGAGATCACGACAGACACAGTCAGACACCAACTAAAGAAAATGCCAAACTGGAAAGCCCCAGGTCCCGATGAAGTCCATGGATACTGGCTCAAAAACTTCATGGCCCTACACCCACGAATAGCAGAACAACTCCACCATTGTATCTCAAATCACCATGCACCCAAATGGATGACCACAGGAAGAACATCCTTAGTACAAAAAGACAAGAGTAAGGGAAATATAGCCAGTAACTACAGGCCTATCACCTGCCTACCAATAATGTGGAAGTTACTAACAGGTATCATCAGTGAAAGGCTATACAACTACCTAGAGGAGACAAAACCACCCATCCCCCACCAACAGAAAGGCTGCAGAAGGAAGTGTTAGGGGCACAAAAGACCAGCTCCTGATAGACAAAATGGTAATGAAGAACAGTAGGAGAAGGAAAACCAACCTAAGCATGGCATGGATAGACTATAAGAAAGCCTTCGACATGATACCACACACACTACTCTTCGAAGTAGCCATGATTCCCATGACAAAAGTACTACAGAAGATGGATGCCGGGTACCCACTCAAGAAAAGAGGCAACAGAATCAACCATCTGATGTTCATGGACGACATCAAGCTGTATGGTAAGAGCATCAAGGAAATAGATACCCTAATCCAGACTGTAAGGATTGTATCTGGGGACATCAGGATGGAGTTTGGAATAGAAAAATGCGCCTTAGTCAACATACAAAAAGGCAAAGTAACGAGAACTGAAGGGATAAAGCTACCAGATGGGAGCAAAATCAAACACACAGATGAGACAGGATACAAATACCTGGGAATAATGGAAGGAGGGGATATAAAACACCAAGAGATGAAGGACACGATCAGGAAAGAATATATGCAGAGACTCAAGGCGATACTCAAGTCAAAACTCAACGCCGGAAATATGATAAAAGCCATAAACACATGGGCAGTCCCAGTAATCAGATACAGCGCAGGAATAGTCGAATGGACGAAGGCAGAACTCCGCAGCATAGATCAGAAAAACCAGGAAACATATGACAATACACAAAGCACTACACCCAAGAGCAAATACGGACAGACTATACATAACACGAAAGGAAGGAGGGAGAGGACTACTAAGTATAGAGGACTGTGTCAACATCAAGAACAGAGCACTGGGGCAATATCTGAAAACCAGTGAAGACGAGTGGCTAAAGAGTGCATGGGAAGAAGGACTAATAAAAGTAGACGAAGACCCAGAAACGTACAGAGACAGGAGAATGACAGACAGAACAGAGGACTGGCACAACAAACCAATGCACGGACAATACATGAGACAGACTAAAGAACTAGCCAGCGATGACACATGGCAATGGCTACAGAGGGGAGAGCTAAAGAAGGAAACTCAAGGAATGATAACAGCTGCACAAGATCAGGCTCTAAGAATGAGATATGTTCAAAGAACGATAGACGGAAATAACATCTCTCCCATATGTAGGAAGTGCAATACGAAAAATGAAACCATAAACCACATAGCAAGCGAATGCCCGGCACTTGCACAGAACCAGTACAAAAAGAGGCATGATTCAGTGGCAAAAGCCCTCCACTGGAGCCTGTGCAAGAAACACCAGCTACCTTGCAGTAATAAGTGGTACGAGCACCAACCTGAGGGTGTGATAGAAAACGATCAGGCAAAGATCCTCTGGGACTATGGTATCAGAACGGATAGGGTGATACGTGCAAACAGACCAGACGTGACGTTGATTGACAAAGTCAAGAAGAAAGTATCACTCATTGATGTCGCAATACCATGGGACACCAGAGTTGAAGAGAAAGAGAGGGAAAAAATAGATAAGTATCAAGATCTGAAAATAGAAATAAAAAGGATATGGGATATGCCAGTGGAAATCGTACCCATAATCATAGGAGCACTAGGCACGATCCCAAGATCCCTGAAAAGGAATCTAGCAAAACTAGAGGCTGAAGTAGCTCCAGGACTCATGCAGAAGAGTGTGATCCTAGAAATGGCACACATTGTAAGAAAAGTGATGGACTCCTAAGGAGGCAGGATGCAACCCGGAACCCCACACTATAAATACCACCCAGTCGAATCGGAGGACTGTGATACAGCAGCAAAAAAAAAAAAAAAAAAAATAATAATAAAAATAAATAAAAGCAACATACCCTATTCAAATTAAAGATATCACACCAAATGCATGATTGTTGAATTGGATTATAAAATTCAAGGCTGAAAGCAGAGCATTGTAGCAACAAGGCCATTTAGTGGTCTTCATTCAATTTGAAAATTCAGTAATATAAATACTTGAAGATTTATTTTTTAAATACTTACCTCTCCATTATATAGCTTTTATTACTGTTGGCAAAGAAGTAAAATCCATCCAATATAATGGAGAGGTTAGGTTTATTTAAAAAAATGATATTGTTATGATACAATAAAGTTTGTTCATACTTACCTGGCAGATGTATATATAGCTGTATTCTCCGAAGTCCGACAGAATTTCAAAACTCCCGGCACAAGCAGTGGTCGGCCAGGTGGTAGTACCCATTCCCGCCGCTGGGAGGCGGGCGTCAGGAACCATTCCCATTTTCTGTCAGATTTTTTCTAGTGCCACTGTCTCCTGAGGGGAGGTGGGTGGGCACTTAGATTATATATATCTGCCAGGTAAGTATGAACAAACTTTATTGTATCATAACAATATTATTTTGTTCATGAACCTTACCTGCCAGATATATATATAGCTGAATCCCACCTTTGGAGGAAGGGGGAGACAGACTCGGATTTTGGGAAACAATTGCATTTACACGATTGATATCTTGGTTCCTTACCTGTTAGCATAGCTGACTTCGTGAGTACCGTCACCCAAGTCTGCTTCTGCTTTACTAGAGACTCCAGCAAGGTAGTGACCTGCGATGCTGTTGAGTTCTAGAGGATCTGTCAACTGGGGCGTGACCACAAAACAACTAGATCCTACATTATAGACCTCCAATTTTTGGGTAATGCATTCCTAAAGGTGCCAGCAAGGACGTGACCTGTGTAGCTGGTGCGCTCTAATGAACTGTCACGGGGAGCGTGACCACAATGTGACAGATCATATAGGTGTTGATTAGACACCGAATGCTGTTAATACTTCACTGGAGGTGCCAGCAAGGACGTGACCTATGTAGCTGGTGCGCTCCAGATGATTTGTCAACGGGTACGTGACCACAATGTGACAAAAACATTTTACCCTACTGTGAGGGCGAAGCAAAAACATTACCACCTGACCTAGCCTATCTAGTTAAACTTCGTATAACCAAGGCTAATGGAGGGAAGTCCGCCTAAGGCGGCCGACACCAAGACACAATAACCTAAACACTAAATAAGCATAATAAACCAAAAAATGATATTGTTATGTTACAATAAAGTTTCATACATACTTACCTGGGCAGATATATACATAGCTAAGACTCCGTCGTCCCCGACCAGAAATTCAAATTTCGCGCCACTCGCTACAGGTAGGTCAGGTGATCTACCGGCCTGCCCTGGGTGGCAGGACTAGGAACCATCCCCGTTTTCTATCATATTTTCTCTCTTCCACCTGTCTCCTGCGGGGAGGCTGGGTGGGCCTTTAATTGTATATATCTGCCAGGTAAGTATGTATGAAACTTTATTGTAACATAACAATATCATTTTCATACAATCAACTTACCTGTCAGATATATACATAGCTGATTGGCACCCTTCGGTGGAGGGTAAGAGACAGCTTCTATATGGAATAGACAGGTAAACAACATATGTTGTAGGTATAATAAAACCTTGGTTCCTACCTGATAGGTGGTAGACTCGTGGGTGTTTGCCCACTAGTCTGCATCACCTCAAGAAAACTTTAGCGAGATATATGATCTATGGCCAAGAGTTCTTGTGGGTCTGCCGATGGGGTCTTACCACTTACGGCAGAGCCTAAAAAGGACTTTGTCAATGGGTGCTGATCCACTTATATGACAATACACCTTATGAAGGAGCACACAACCAATCCCGACCACCTGCTCCTAACCATACGTTAGAACTACAGATTGTTAAGAGTTATCCCCGAACTCGTCACAACAATCGTAACTCAAAATCACTACGCACACATACATAATTTTCAAAAATTATACTCAACTAATTGGATATGACAAGAATTTTACTGAACAACATAGACGGCCGCCCGTGCTAGCCTAAGTCCTCTATTGTTAGAAGAGACTCGACCATATCCAAAAAGAAGAAAAGTATAAACATTTAAGGATTGGTGTCTGCTCCCGTACCCAGAATCGTATCCGCTGATACGAAAGGACCTAGAGAAAAAACACTTCTCATATGTCACACGCACTTCTTTCAAGTAATGAGATGCAAATACTGAGTTGCATCTCCAAAATGTCGTATCTATTATGTTTTTTAACGACATATTCTTATGAAACAAGAGAGACGTCGCTATAGCTCTAACTTCATGAGCTTCTATTCTCAACAGTTGTAACTGTTCGTCAGGACAGGCCTTATGAGTGTCTGTAATGACGTTTCTTACAACGAATGCCAGCGCATTCTTGGACATCAGTCTTGTGGGGTCTTTTACCGCGCACCAAAGACCTTGTCTAGAGCCTCCCATTCGATGCTTTCTCTGAAGGTAGAACTTCAGAGCTCTAACAGGGCAGAGAGACCTCTCTGTTTCTCTGCCTACGAGACTTGACATGCCTTTGACTTCGAATGACTTAGGCCAGGGATTCGTAGGATTCTCGTTTTCTGAAACGAGCAAATCGCTGAGTCTCCCTTGAATGCTACTTCATCCTGCAGAGCATGCAATTCCCTAATTCTCTTTGCCGTAGCTAAAGATAATAGGAATAGGCATTTTCGGGTAATGTCTCTAAACGATGCCCGATGAGGAGGTTCGAATCTTTCCGATGACAGATACTTTAGAACTACGTCTAGGTTCCAGTTCGGAGGTACTGGTTCCTTATACTTTGAAGTCTCAAAAGACCTTATGAGATCGTGGAGATCTTCATTATCTGCCCGATCTAATCCTCTGTTACCTGAATACTAGCCGAGAGCATACTTCTATATCCCTCTATTGTGGATACGGCTAGATGAGATTTTCCTCTCAGGAATAGCCGGAAATCCGCAAATTTCCGCTATAGAGGTAGTGGAGGAGGACAACTTCTTGGATCTACACCTCCTTCTAAATACCTTCCACTTCGACTGGTATACTTTCGTAGTGGAGGTTCTGCGTTCTCTCGCGATCGCGCTTGCTACTTCGCGAGAAAAGCCTCTCGCTCTGACAAGTCTTTCGATAGTCGAAAGGCAGTCAGAGCGAGAGCGGAGAGGTTTGATGGTTGTATGAGAAGATCCGTCCTTCCGGGTAGGGATCTTGGAAAGTCTACGCTTCACTCTACCACCTCCTTGAACCATTCTTGGGCCGGCCAAAAGGTGGCTATTAACGTCATCCTCGTCTCCTTTGACGCCACAAACTTTTCATTACTAACCCCCGGATTTTGAATGGGGGAGAAGCATAAACGTCTCTCGAGACCAATTAGCAGGAAGGCATCTACCATAAGTGCTCTGGGATCTTCCACGACCGAGCAAAACACTGTGAGCCTTTTTTGAAATAAATGTTGCGAAGAACTCCACCTGAGGAGTTCCCCACAGAGACCAGAGATCGAGACACACTTCCTCGTGTAAAGTCCATTCTGTATGAAGGACCTGGTTCCTCCTGCTGAGCCTGTCCGCCCTCACATTCCTTTCTCCCTGTAAGAACCTTGTCATCAGGGAGATGTTACTGTGATACGTCCAAAGTAATAGGTCTCTCGTGAGCTCGTAAGGAACGAGGAGTGCGTCCCTCCCTGTTTCCGAATGTAGGCAAGAGGGGTGGTGTTGGGCGTCAACTCGTCCCCGTACTCCTCAAGAAGAAGGTTAGTCAATCCCTTCTAGTTAGACAAACCTTCTCTTCCACTATATTCGTTATCCGAGTTTTCCTCTAACTCGGGATCTAAAAGCGTCTCCGCTCTCCTTTCCGAACATTCTTCTTCTTGCGGAAACAAACTCCTAACAGGAGAGGGGCTAAGGGAATGATAATCCTTCCTCTTTCCCGCTCTAATATTCTTGGAAGGCGTCATAAGCTTCGGCTTCTCTAGAATTTTAGAAGACTCTTCATGCTTACATGACGCTTCCCGTTTTGCCAAGCGTCATGGATGACGTCTTTTGCTGACGTCTCGATGACGCTTCGCGCTTGGAAGATGCTCAGCTCTCCAAAGGCGTCCTCCTTGGCGTCATAATATTGGACAGAGCGTCATGTCTATGCTCCGTTTCCAATGACGCTTCGCTTCTAAAAGACGTCTTACTTCTCTCTGGCGTTACGAAAACTCTCGTAAGCACCTGTTCTCTCTCTCGCACTAGACGCTTCTGTAAGACGTTTAGAAGCCGTTTCCCGTCTGTATGACGCTTGTCGTTGAACAGGTAAGAGAGGACGAGACTTCTTAATTGGAAGCGACACGTCCTTCCGACGTTGCGTTCGAGATGACAGTTGCTCTTGAACTGCTATAATGATTCTCTTGACGCTTCTCCCACGTCCAGTGCATGACGTCTTTCGTCATCTCGGTGGGGAAAAAAGGAAAAGGGTACTTCCGCGTACACTTCAGGTGACGCTGACGCCCCCTTCGCTTTCTTGCTAGAAGACGGAGAGTCATCTGAGAAACTCTCCGGACTAGAATCCCTGTCAGGCGTCTCATCTTCAGAAAAGACGAAGTCTTCTTCACCTTCGCACTCGAAAAGAGCGAGCGCGGAGAAGGAGGAGCAGCCGGAGTCCTCGTCTCCGTATTCCTCCAGAAGCAGGGTAGTCAAACACCTTATAGTTGGACAAGCCCTCTCTTCCAAGATCGTCATCATCCGAGTTTCGTTCGAACTCGTGATAATCCTGAGTTTCTGTTCTCCTTTCAGAACTTTCCTCTTCTGGGGGAGACAAACTCCTGATCGGAGAGGGGCTAAGGGAATGAAAGTCTTTCCTTTTTCCCGTTCTGATCGACTGAAGGCGTCACAACCAACCTGCGGCTTTCTCTCGCGCTTTAGAAGACGTCATGTATGACGCGTTCCCGCTCTCCGAGCGTCATGTATGACGTCTCTTGTTGACGTTTAGATGACGCTTCGCGTTTGGAAGACGCTTCGCTTTCTAAGGGCTTCCTACTCGGCGTCACAATCTTGGACGGAGCGTCACGTCTAAGCTCCTCTTGATTTTGACGCTTCACTTCTACAAGACGACTTCCGAGCAGGTGCGAGAGGACGAGACTTCCTAATAGGAAGCGTCACGTCCTTCCGACGGGGCGCTAAAACTCCCACAAGAGATGACAGTTGTCCTGCACCGCCATAATGATCTTCCTTGACGCTTCTCCTACGTCTAGTGCCTGACGCCTTTCGTCATCACTCGGGGAAGAAGCATGATGGGGTACTTCCTCGTAAGCGTCAGGTGACGTTGGACGCCACCTTCGCCTTCTTAATAGCCGACGGGGCGTCATCCGAGAAGCGCTCCTGGGCTAGAATCAATGTCTTGCTTCATATGACGCTTCAGCGGTCTCGATAAGTTCGACTCCTTCCACCCTCGTTTAGGTGAGGGAGAGGGAGAGGACGAGAAACACTCGCGAAGGACGCTTTTTCTATAGCGCCCTTGAGCTGGCTGCCATGAAGCAAAGCTAGCTGAAGGGACGTCTGACCGTTGGGGATTCCCTCCGACCTCCTTAAGGCTTCGACTTTCCCTTCTCCTCTGGGCATGTGAGCTTGGAAGAGGTCTAGGCCTGGGAGCGCCGCAGGGACGATCAAACGCCCCCTCCACAAACACTGATAGGGCTCACTTCACTAAAATTTTCACTATCACTAGCCTTACCTTTCGAGTCCGCCATCTTGGACTTCATGTCTCGAATCGTCGTTTTCAGATTGGCGATTTCCGATGCCGAATCCGAAAAGACACTCTGAGAATGAGATTTATAGGGAGATCACAGTAGTAGGGTTAGAATTATTATTGAAAGGCTCAATAGGCCTTGAATTCACACCTTTCAGCCTTCTAACTCTATCCCTCTCTAACTTCTTCAAATAAGAAGTCAAAGTCTTCCATTCTTCTGCATTCAAACTCTCGCATTCCTTACAAGTGTTAATAGCAGAACACTGCACCCCCCTACATTTACGGCATACAGTGTGAGGATCAACCGAAGCTTTCGGTATCCTCACCCTGCAGCCTACATTCACACACATTCTCACACTCACATTAGAATCAGACATACTGAGAAAAATCCAAAAGAGTTATTCCAAAAAACAGTCCACAGTAGCGAATGCCAAAACACGATCCAAATACGTCACCAAAAGTCGAAAAACGCTGATCAAAGTGTTGAAAAATGAATCCAAGTCAGGAGGTAATAACAACAATGTTGATACCACCGGCGACAGAGAAAATATGATAGAAAACGGGATGGTTCCTAGTCCTGCCACCCAGGGCAGGCCGGTAGATCACCTGACCTACCTGTAGCGAGTGGCGCGAAATTTGAATTTCTGTCGGGGACGACGGAGTCTTAGCTATGTATATATCTGAGGCTAGGTAAGTTGATTGTAGAAAATAAAAAATAAAAAGAAATAAAATTAAAAAGTTCAAACTAACATATTATTTCCTAAATGATAGGAAGAGTGCTACTCTCTGTCCCCAATATAGTGTCTGCTGCGACATATGGGCCCAAGGAGCAACAGTTCTCGTATGTAGTCCTCACCTCCCGAAGGTAGTGAGAGGCAAACACTGAATTACTACGCCAAAATGTGGCATTCAAGATGTCATTGAGTGCCATGTTCTTTTGGAAGGCTACCGACGTAGAAATAGCCCTCACTTCATGCGCATTCACCTTCAACATTTTCATATCACTGTCTTGACAGGATGAATGCGCTTCCTTGATGGTGTCCCTCAAGAAAAAAGCCAAAGCATTCTTTGACATTGGTAAATTTGGCTTCCTTACCGAACACCACAAGTTATCAGAAAGACCTCTACAATCCTTAGTGTTCTTTAGGTACAATTTTAGAGCCCTGACAGGGCACAGAACTCTCTCTGGCTCGTGCCCAACGATTTCGGCCATCCCTTTAATTTCGAAGGTCCTAGGCCAAGGGTTGGACGGATTTTCATTTTTTGCCAGGAACGTTGGGCTCAAGGAACAGACCGCGTTATAACCTTTAAAGCCCACGTATTTGCTAATCGCTTGCACCTCGCCGACTCTCTTCGCCGTTGCCAGAGCAGTCAGGAAGATAGCTTTTCTAGTAACATCCTTCAGGGAAGCTGTATGCATAGGTTCGAATGGACTGGACATGAGGAACTTCAAAACTACATCCAAGTTCCAAGACGGCAACCTGGGTTGTTGAACCTTCGTTGTTTCAAAAGATCTCAAGAGATCGTGAAGGTCTCTGTTGTCCGCCAAGTTCAGGCCTGTGCCTAAAGACAACTGAAAGCACACTCCTATATCCCTTGATTGTAGAGACTGCAAGTTTTAGATCCCTTCTCAGATATAAAAGGAAGTCAGCAATCTAGCTCACAGAGGTCGTGGTGGAGGAAATGCCGTTCTTCTTGCACCAACTCCTGAAGACTGCCCACTTCGATTGGTACACTGCATTGGATGAAGCTCTTCTTGCACTGGCGATAGCTTTCGCCACTGACCTAGAAAAGCCTCTCGCTCTGGCCAACTTTTGGATAGTCAGAATGCAGTCAGACTCAGAGCGGAGAGGTTTCTGTGGTACCTCTCGAAGTGGGGCTGTCTGAGTAGATCTGTCCTTACTGGAAGCGTCCTCGGGAAGTCTACTACGAAGGCCATGACCTCTGTGAACCAGTCTCTCGCCGGCCAGAACGGGGCGATCAAAGTCATTCTCATCCCTTCCGACGCCGCAAACTTTCTCATGACTTCCCCTAGGATCTTCAACGGGGGAAAGGCGTACAGGTCCATCCCCGTCCAGTCCCGGAGAAGTGCGTCTATCGCCACTGCCGCTGGGTCGAGTACTGGGGAGCAGTACAGTGGAAGCCTCTTCGTTCTGGACGTCGCAAAGATGTCCACTAGCGGACGTCCCCATAACCCCCACAGCTCTTGGCATACCTCCTGATGCAGAGTCCACTCGGTTGGCAGAAGTTGACCTCGTCTGCTGAGGATCTGCCGGGAACGTTCTCTACTCCTGCTACGAACCTTGTAAGGATCGTGACGTCCAGTGCCCTTGCCCACAGCAAGATCTCCTTTGCCAGGGCAAAAAGGGATCGAGACTGTGTTCCTCCCTGTTTCTTCAAGTACGCCAGAGCTGTGGTGTTGTCTGAGTTGACTTGGACTATTCGATGAGAGACTTTTTCTTGGAAAAACTGGAGAGCTAAAAAGATGGCTGCCATTTCCTTTAGGTTTATGTGCCAGGACACCTGTTCCCCTCTCCAGGTGCCTGACACTTCTTCCCCCCCTAATGTTGCTCCCCACCCCGTGGTGGACGCGTCGGAGAACAACACTAGGTCGGGGCTCTGAAGCTTGAGAGACACGCCCTCCGACAACTTCACTGGATCTAGCCACCATTTTAAGTGATGTTTTACCTCTCTTGAAATTTTTAAGCTCATATCCAGATTCTTGTTTTCTTTCCAATTTTCCTTGAGAAAAAATTGTAGCGGTCTGAGGTGCAGTCTCCCCAAGGAAACAAACTTCTCCAGCGAGGAAATGGTCCCCAGCAGGCTCATCCATTCCCTCACCGAGCACGAATCTTTCCTTAGGAAGGCTGACACTTTGTCTAAACATTGCTGCTGACGTCCCTGGGACGGAAATGCTCGAAAAGCCACTGAATCCATCTGAATCCCCAGATACAGGATGGATTGGGTTGGAATCAGATGTGACTTTTCAAAATTCACCAGTAGTCCCAGGGACTTCACCAACGATAAAGTTGTTTGAAGATCCTTCAGACACCGCGTTTGAGTGGAGGCGCGAATGAGCCAGTCGTCCAGGTACATAGAGACTCTGATATTTGCAAGATGAAGCCACCTTGCCACGTTCTTCATTAAAATCGTGAAGATCATAGGGGCCGTGCTCAATCCGAAGCAAAGCGCCCTGAATTGATAAACCGTCCCTTTTAGGACAAACCGAAGATACTTCATCGACTGTGGATGGATGGGGACGTGGAAATACGCGTCTTGAAGGTCTAATGAAACCATCCAATCGTTTGGTCTTAAGGTCCCAAGAACTGACTGAGGTGTCTCCATCTTGAATTTCTGCTTCTGTACAAACTGATTCAGACTGCTCACATCTAAGACTGGTCGCCAACCTCCTGACTGTTTCGGCACCAGGAATATCCTGTTGTAGAAGCCTGGGGATTCCAGGTCTACGACCTGTTCCACCGCTCTCTTTTCTAACATCTGCTCGAGCAGATCGAAAAGGATTTGTTGCTTCTCCTGATGGTAAATAGGGGATAAATCCTTGGGTGTCGTGCACAGTGGGGGAGGTTTCAAAAAAGGAATCTTGTACCCCCGCTTGATGACGTTGAGCGACCAGCTGTCCGCCTTCCTTTCTATCCAAGCTTTTGAGAATAGTCGAAGCCTGGCTCCTACTGGTGGCTGAAGGATATCTGGTTCATTTCTTTCCTCTGATCTTAGCCGAGACTCTGCCTCTGGAACGTGTACTTCCTCGAGAAGATGTTCTCGAGGAAACTCCACCTCGAAAGGGCTTCTGCTTCTTGAAAGGTTGCGTCCGTGCAGACGTAGAAGAAACAACCGTACGTTTTGCCGACTGAGCTAGGAGGTCTTGGGTAGCCTTCTCTTGTAGACTGACAGCCAGATCTTTGACCATAGCCTGGGGAAAGAGATGGCTTGAAAGAGGCGCATACAAAAATTCTGCCTTTTGAGAGATAGAGACCGCCTTTGCAGTAAAACCACAATAGGCCACTCTCTTCTTCAAAATCAAAGTGCAGAAGTGCGAGGCCAACTCCTCCGAACCATCCCTGATGGCCTTGTCCATGCATGCAAGCACGCTGGACAGCTCCTCGAGGCTAAGCGAATCAGGACTACGCAACCGGTTATCCAAGACCCCTATACACCAATCCAAAAAGTTGAAAACTTCTAGTGTACGGAAGTCCCTTCATATGATGGTCCATCTCAGAAAGGGTCCAGGGCACTTTCGTCGTCGACAAAAGGGATCTCTTCGGTGCATCTACCAAGGTAGCGAAGACCTGCCTTGCCTGTCAGTCTTGAAGGGGGTAGGGCGAAAGCGTTCTTGTTTCGGGCTTTTCTTGACTCCATCCAATTCTGCATTTTCTTAAAAGCCCTTTTTGTTGATAATGAAGTAGCCATCTTCAACAATCCTGGAGTCTTGATAGCCTTAGACGATAGCAATTGTGAAGGAGGCGACTGCGGGGGCTTCAGGTTTAAAACTTCAAAACTCTTCAAAGGAGGTTTGAAGCAATTGAACCAAAACCTGGTAATCTGAAGATACTGTTGATGATTGTTCTTCAGTTAATTCCTCCGACAAGTTTCCTTCTTGAGATTCATTACTATTCTCCGAATCTCGGCGAATGTCTGAAAAAACACATTACGTCGTGCGTCCAGCTGCGCACCATGCCTGGCGTCAAGCCGAGCGTCCTGCCGAACGTCATGCTTGGCATCCAGCCGAGCGCCCAGCCGAGCGTCAGGCCTGGCGTCAAGTCTCGCTGCCGCCTTAACGTCGTGCTCTGCAGACCTTCGTGCACGAAATCTCGAAGGCGAGGTAACAGGAGAAAGAGCGAGGCGATGAGAAGGAGAAGGAGACTGCCTGGATCTCTTGACTGGCAGCTTATCATCCTTCCTCCTGTGACGTGAATTATCCTCTTTCTCTGCAACTAATAAGGCAATTTGATGTTGCAAATTCTCAATCTTCTTCGATTTAGGGCTGATCCTGTGAGAAGACGAGGGGCGAGGGGAAGCCCTCCTCCTCCTCACATGGACCGCCACAGGTATATCCTTAGCGCAACCAGGGCGCTCAAAAGCATTGTCGACAAAAGACATCCTCTCCGGCGACGATCGCAACACAGAAGAAGAAAAAGGACGTGAAGCGTCCTTCTCCCTAAGACCAAAGGTGCCGACCGCCTGTGCGACATCTTGCACCTTTGCTCTCTTTTGCGGTGGAGAGTCCTCGAATTGTTCTGGAGACGACCGCAAAACAGAAGGGGCTAACGGATGTGCAGCGTCCTCCTCTGAGGAACCAAAGGCGGCGGCCACCTGTGCGGCATCTAGCGTCTTTGTCCTCTTCAAAGGGCGCGATCGCTTCCGAAAGCTCCAACCGCTGCGCGGGGAGGAAGATTCTGATGACGAAAAACACTCTTTCAAGATCCGTTTACGAACTTTGGAAGCCTGGGAAGCGCCCCCAGGTATTGACGAAGGAACGTCAGATCGGTTGTCCGACACCCCCCTTCCGCAACACTCGGAGCATTATCACTACACACCACTGCACTATTAACACCTTCTAATGCTTGCACTTTTGATTCCAGGCTACGCAAAGATTCAAGAATCATCGATAGGGTATTACCCTCCACAGACACTAATGTAGGGCCCGAAGGCAACACAGGTTTAGGAGGGATAAATTCCACTGGATGTGTAACTGGCGTTACACTCCTCCTTACCCTATCTCTTTCTATTTTACACACATATGATTCATACTCCTTCCATGCAGAATCAGACATACTCTCACATTCATTGCAGCGATCATCAAACATACAAGCATGTTTCTGACAATTCGCGCACACTGTATGAGGGTCTACCGAAGATTTCGGTAGCCTCACCTTGCATTCTTCCACACAACATACTCTGGCGCTAGTCGAACTAGATCCAGACATCTTAAGTTTTAGGAAAAACAAGCCAAATTCAAAAACCAATCCACAATTAGCGTATGCCTAACCACCGATCCAAATCAAAAACCCAAAAATCAATCGGGATACTCAAGTGACCAAAAGTTTCAAAATCCAATGACGGAGGTGCAGAAAACACTTGTTGGCTGCACCGGCGACAGAAAATATCTGACAGAAAATGGGAATGGTTCCTGACGCCCGCCTCCCAGCGGCGGGAATGGGTACTACCACCTAGCCGACCACTGCGTGTGCCGGGAGTTTTGAAATTCTGTCGGACTTCGGAGAATACAGCTACGTATATATATATCTGGCAGGTAAGGTTCATGAACAAAAATATATGTACGTACACTATAAAATGGGATAAGTGTTTATTCTGGTAGATGAGGCTGCCTAGGATACTGATGATTCTTTAGTCATCATATGACGATTAACATGTTTTTGACTAATGTACATGTTAGTCTATGACACCTCAAATAATCTTTAGGAAGGATGAATGTATTAAAATTTAGGGATGTAGCCCAAGCACTGTGACTCCTACGGTCACCCAGCACTAACTGGTCTTTAGGAGATGGATTTGAGCTCAAATCCTTACCTCAGAAACAGACTTCCTTATGCCAAAATACATCTTGAGTTAGTGGATTAAATATCAATTAATTGCATGAATTAGTGTAACATGTACTACTTCTCATCGGAATTCTTAAAGCTAATCACGAAATGTGTCTCATAAAAACATTAACAGTCATGCTAGACTGTACCACAAAAGATTACCCAAGAATTAAAGAGGACCATAATTCAACAAGAATTAAAAAGACCATCATTCATGTCTCAAAAAAATTTATAACTGCGTTCTACCAAAAACTTTTCTTCATGAAAGTAAATGTTCAACCATTGAGTTAGGTGGAGATGACCATGTGGAATAATCTTTCAGTTATACACTACTAAAAAAAATTATAAAGAAAAATACAAGACCCTTTATACTAAAAACTTACACGTATATGATAGCAGCCCCACAGTGAATCTCAAATTTATGGGATCCACTTGATGCTTCTTCTTGAGTTGCTAATTTTGTTTCTGAAGTTCCTTGCACAGTTTGAACAGCAGCAGTAGTAGCAGCAGCAACAGCAGCAGCAGCAGGTGATGGGGTATTATTTCATTGGTTTGCAAGTAAGACGTAGCTATAGTACTGTATCTGTAGCTATATGACAGCATATAAAAATAATAAATAATTCCCAAACTTAACTTTCCCAATAGAAGACTGCACATCCAGTAATCAGGTAGAAAGCTTACCAAACATTTCATGCTTTGGCCTATAAAAGGTTAGGTAGGACTCTTATAATAAGGTCAACATTAAAACTGACACAAGTTTCTTGACCCCTTTTTAAGATACATTTGCCATACAGATATATATACATATATATATTTCAACATACACATGTATATATATGTATAGACATAATCTGTTCTCCTAGTGGCCAGAAAATGTACCACACTGCATTTATTTGTGATGCTTTCCATGCTATAGTAAATGATCTGAAATGCTAAAAAGCTACTGAGAGAATTTCTAGAGCATATATATATATCCAGCACACGTTCCAGTTTTATCACAGTTTAGTATGAATACATATCTTTTTATTCTAACACTTTCCCATACAATCACACTTCTCTATCACTTGGAACAGACATTTATTTAAGCTAAATAACTTCATTCTCACAAGTCACTGGTCTGGGCCTTAGACTTCACCGGAGCAGACATTATAGCTTTACAAGCATCTGTGTACTGCTTATACAAAGCTAATACTGGTGGAGGTCTAGGAATCTGACAGGGTATCCCACCTTTACTTTCTCCACCACCACCACTCAGAACCACCTCTAAAATCTGTTCTCTCAACTTCTTTTTTTCAGTGCCTAGGTCACATTCTAATAGCCTACAAAAGATTTGTCGTATATCAGCTGCTGTCTCATTGTCTTCCTCACCTCCATTTCCCTGGAGGCGATTTAGAGCGGGAACTACGAGGGATGTTACACTTTCACTGATTTCCCCAACTTGATCATCATCTTTATTCACAAAAGCTTGAACAAGGCGTTCACTAAGAGTCAATATACAAAATCGTCGGCATTTCCAAAGAATTTCTTTATTCAAAGTTTTCCTGTTTCCTGCTGGAGGACGTTCTTCCAGTTCTGCATGAACTTTACAAGCTCGAAGCAGTAACGGCAGTGCTCGTTCTAGGTTTCCTTTCTCAAACTGTCTGTGACCAAACACTAAGCACCAGGCACACTCAATAAGAGTTCGATAATGTCTTCGCCATCCTCTGTACTCTGGACCAACAGTCTGCTGATGTTGCTCTCTTAGCTGCTGCAAATATTGTGAAGCCTCAACAATGACTCTGTCTACAAGAGCTGAACGTTCACAAGAATTCTGAGCAACTTGCCGGACAACTTCGCAGCCATACCATTTCAAAAGAGTATCGACATTTTGTTTGTTACGCATCAAGTATATTCCAAAGTCTAATACTGATGGTTCACTGAAAGGGTTACTATCTGAGGTGACAAATCCTTGTAAGCGTGAGAATTCACGACACAAAATGGCATTTAACACACTCCCATGATTTGGCTGAACAAGGCTTCCATCTTTGGTTAAAGTATCAAGGACAGTTTGTGTGAACATAGTCTGTGCTTCTGCAAAAAAGTTAGCTTCATCTGTATCTTCCACACATATAATATCAGGAGAATTAGGGGCAGTAGCTGGAACCTGTGATGCACTATTATCCCATGGAGTAGATGCACTTCCTTGCTGCTGCTGTGAGGACACCCTAGCCACCTCTTTCCCTTGGTCTTTCTCATGTTTCAAATCCCACTCTTCAAGCTCACGCATAAACATCAAGTTATCATTCTTTACATATTCTTGTAAGTCAATGGAGATACTTCCCATCATGGATTCCATTGTTTCTGGGGGCTGGGGAAAAATCATTTCGTAACGACTCTCGTCTATGTACAAGAGGCAATAGGCACTAGCATTGTTCTGGCCACCAACACTATCCTGTAATAACTCATCCCAATTGGATTCAACAACTTGAATATCATTGAATTTCATCCATGCTTTACGGATGTTGTCAAATATATATACCCAATAATGACCACCAGATGCCTGGCCTTCATGAACAACAACTGAGTGCAACCTGTATGGAATCCTTTGAAGAACAGGGTCATCATACATCTGATCTAACTGTAACTCAAGATCGGAAATACATTGTCGCAACTCTGTCACCTGGGTGTTTATGTCATGCAACCAACGAGATAAACACGACTGCAAAATTGATAATTCTGACGTTGTAATATTTCTTGGAGCAGGAGGTAGTATTCTCATTCTCTTTGAGGGAGATGACATTTGCTGTGGTTCTTCTTCCAAAGTTCTGGGATTTGCTTCCTCATTGCAGTTTGTGGCAGTTTCCTCTTTTTCCAAAGATGAGTTTTCATCCACCGATTCTTGAACATCTGTTTCCTCCTTTACTATACCATCTAAAATTTCCTGTTCCTGAATATCACTTAAAGGTACATCCGATCCATCAGCTTTTTCAGCAGGACTTTCACTAACAGAATCGTCTTTTTTAACTTCTGGAGCCTCGGCCATTTCGACATCATTTTCATTAGCTTCAACTCCGTCAATTTCCATCATGGATGGTGATGGAACACAATTTGTGTCAGAGGGCTGGCCTGAATTAAGACCTGTTTGTGCAAAGTCCAAAGTATATCTGAGAATATCACTAATGGGATATTTAGCTTCTCCACTTCCATATTTTTCATACCTGTCCAAAGTTTTTGTCAAACTATTAAGTTCACCTTTTAACTTGGCGACTTTTGAATGCTTCTCTTTAATTAATTTCTTATTTATTTCCATATAACGGTCCATGTACAAAAATTCAGGAAATTCAAACTTGTTGTGTACCTTTTCTGCCCTCTTCTTTTCTAGGGAATATTCATAACGTGAGAGAGAAAATATCAGAACTGGAGGCAATAACTTAAACCAGGTTTCCTGATGAACAGGTTCAACAGTATCCCCAGTCATGTCTGGCATTGAGCTAACCATTGAACCTAAAATGCTCTCGTGAATTGATGAGTAGTTCATAATGTGCAATGGATACTGGCCGAATGTTTCTTGTTTTGGGCCATCATCTTCCTCACAATTTTCTTTTTTTGTATGGCCATAAAAGAGTCTCATAATGGGATTTTCAAAATCAGCATCTTTTGAAACATGACACTCAGATTCTTTTTCAACCCCTTGCCTGCGAAGGAGCTGATGATACTCCTCTTCCAGCCGTTCCAACAACTTGTGAGTAAATTCACAAACATCTTGTTGTGCATTTTTCCGCATTTCCTGCCCCTGAAAGATATGAACAGCAAAAGTAGGATCAATGTACTTTCTATTTGAGCCAATCATCAAGGAAAACAACTTGCGAAGCGCTGGTACAAGCTGCCTGGAAGCTTTCTGGGTCTCCTCCATCTGCTCATCAGCATCAACATTTTGGGAAAAATTAAGTATCATGTCCCTGAAAACTGGTATGTGAAATAAAGGTTGTATTATGACATTAAACCAACATGAGTTCCCTATGTTTTTCAAACCTACAGGAACACCTGCTTGTCTTTTGCGATCTTGAGGGTTAATTAGATCAATAGTAGCTTGAGGTGTTGACTCTTTGAGACTTGCCTCTAGAGCACGAGATACTTCTTGGTCTTCTGCTGATATCCCAGTGAGTGTTGCAGGGACCTGCTGGTCCTGCAAACTAAGAGCTATGGCCTTCTGGATATCATCGTTCTCATCGCGCGATAAATCAATTGTAGGGATGTCTTTATTAGCAGGTGGTTCCTGCTGGAGTGGGTGGTCACCTGGACCCGAAGCCGGCTTGGGAGGTTCGGATCCCACCGTGATGGAAGGGGGCATGGTGGCCTCCAAAGGGGGAACAATGTCACTCTCACCGGCCTTGTCCCTTGCCACCCCACACATGGGACAACTGCCTCACTCACCACTGAAAATATTTACAATTGTTATTTCATTTAGAAATATTTCTTCATTATACTGTCGCTATTTCAGAACACTGTTCTTCAAGTTTATATTTATTAACTTGAAACTGTCAAAGCAACCCATCACAACCAGAATTGCTGTAGGTGCAACTACTCTATCCTTTTTCAACTATAGTGCTCCAAACATAATGATAAGTGGCGGGCGATGTATTTTTAAATTTTATCATAAGTTCATGTAAACACACACAAATATCTCTGGCTGTATGGGCAAAATTTTTTGTAACTGTAATTACTCTTTTCAATAATTACTCCATTCATTTAGCTATAAGTTCATCTTGATTAAGATAACCTGAAATATAAAGTACCTTGTGTATAATATTGCAACACATTAGGAAAAATGCATTACGTACATCATGTTGTCAAATGGTAAATCAAATGGCAACATGTCTTCTCATTTCAATAGAATATTTATTTCCAATCTTAGATTTTCATAAAATATACAAATGCTTTATTAGATGAAAAAAAAAACCCACAGCTAGCCTACATATCTCCAAAACAAAAATGATATAATAAAATTAAGTTTCATCTACACTTACCAACGTAATTACATAGCTATAGTTTCTAACACGCGTAGCAACTTTTTATTTTTCAAAAATTACAGTGGTGCTTCGATAGTTTAGTGAAGGTGACAAGCGCCCCAACTACTTAACGCATTCTGTTTGCGCCCTTATGACCATGAGAGGGGAGGAGGGAGGGCTCTGATTCTGCTATTACTTGGTGAGTATATATAAAACTTGATTTTATTATGAAAATATAATTTTCATAAAAGTAAATTACGAAGTAATTACATAGCTGAATCCCATATTGATTGGGGGCGAGATGAATGGACATACAGGCAGTCTCCAGTTATCGTTGGACTCGGTTAATGAAGAAGCGCCATTAATCAGTTATCGCCGCCACTAACTGAAACTTGACGCCTTTAGCGCCATAAATCACTGAGTTTTGGTTAACGGCAGTTTTCGATTATCAGCACCCAGCTGAGAACGGAACCCCCGCCGATAACCGGGGACTGCCTCTATTCTACTTCAAAACATCATGGTATGATAATGACTTTGAAATAGAAAGGATGACTAGCATTGAAACAATGCATGTTGTTAACTGACCTGGTAAGAGAGCTACTGCAGGTGAATAGTACAGTGGAACCTCTATATACGAAAGTCCTTGCGTACGAAAAATCCAGGTTACGAAAGCAAAGACGACGATTTTTTTGCTTCTGTGTACAAAAATAATTCAGGTTGCCAAAGGGTGTATGTACTGTAAACCGAAAAAAGCCTGGGCCGCCGAGAACAATTTTAAAACTCGCGCGCCGCCAACTCTGTAGACTCACCACCATCCTCCTGCTCTCCAGTTGGTTCCTGATGCTAGTCACTACCGTAAGATCCTGCTCTCCTATTGGGCAGCATCTGTCCCATCATGCACCTACGTAAAGGCGTCCCTCAACCATTTCGTTGCATCAGCATTATCCTACACACGTGGAATTTATTCGTTCACATAGATTTTGTTTGTTAACGTAAATTTGTGTTAGTGATTTCGCTTTCTTTGTAGTAAGTTACTTTATCGTATTGTGTGTGAACTTAATTACTTACGTTATTAGCCATGGGTCCCAAGAATGTTGCTGCAGTTCACGGAAAGAAGAGGATGCTTTTTATGGAGATGAAGATGGAGATAATTGAAAAGTATGAAGCTGGCATGCGGTTGAGTGTGATCGCTAAGGAATACGACCGAAATCCGTCAACAATAGGCACCATCCTTAAGCAGAAGGAAGCTATCAAAGCAGTTACACCTTCCAAGGTCGTGACAAGAGGAGCCACATGTATGATGAGATGGAGAGGCTGCTTCTTGTATGGATTAAGGACAAAGAAATTGCTGGCGATACGATAACCGACACGGCAATCTGCCACAAGGCCAGCGCTATTTTCGGTGATCTGAGTGCCCAGGCCGAAAACGGGGCAGATGGGACATCGACGCCAACCCCAGACTTCAAGGCTTCTCAGGGTTGGTTTGAAAAATTCTGGAAATGGACTGGCATCCATTCGGTGGTGCGGCATTGGGAGGCTGCCAGCTAGGACATTTGACGAGATGACAATCAAGGAAGGCTACAGTTCTCAGCAAGTCTCCAACTGTGACGAGATTGGCCTTTTTTGGAAAAAAATGCCTCGTCAGACGTACATCATGGAGGAAGAGAAGAAGCTACCCAGGCATAAGCCTATAAAAGACAGGCTTACTCTTGCACTTTGTTCTAAGGCCAGTGGGGATTGTAAGGTGAAGCCCCTACTTGTGAATCATTCCAAGACTCCTCGAGCCTTCTAGGCCTACAAAGTGCTAAAGAGAAGCTTCCGGTGATGTGGAGGGCTAATGTGAAAGCCTGGGTAACGAGACTTTAGTTCACAGAGTGGGTAAATCTGTTTCGGGCCGACAGTGAAGAAATTCTTGGAAGAAAAGCGACTCAGTCTGAAATGTCTGCTGTTGTTGGACAATGACCCTGCTCACCCTCCTGGCCTCAAGGAAGTTATCCCAGTGGAGTATTCTTTCATCAAGGTTCTTTATCTCCCATCTAACACCACCCCTCTCCTCCAGCCCATGGACCAGCAGGTGATATCGAACTTCAAGAAGCTGTATGTATACAAAACATCTTTTCAAGAGATGTTTCGACATTACCAATACCACAAACCTCACCTTGCATGAATTTTGGAAAGAGCATTTCGATATCGTGATATGCTTCAGACTCATCCATCAAGCTTGACAGGAGGTTTCGAGGTGAACCTTGAATTCTTTGTGGAAGAAACTCTGGCCTGATGCCGTATCCGCCAAAGACTTCGAGGGATTCAACATGGGATGCAGATTAAGAAACAGTTGACAATCCTGAAACTGTTTCGCAACCAGATCTTTACGAGATTGTTGCACTCAGCAAGTCCATGGGGCTGGTCATCTAGGATGACATCAATGACCTTCTCCGGGAGCACAAAGAGGAACTTACGACGGATGACCTGAAGGAGTTGGAGGTCATGCAACATAACGTCATTCAAGAAGAGTTCTCTAGCAGCGGCGAGGAGGAGGAGGAGGAGGACCCTATGACAACGGCAAAAATTAAGGATGTTCTAGCTGCTTTGTAGAAAACACACCCCGAAAAGGCTTACACAGGTCGTATGCTTGCGCAGTTTGATGACCTTTGCATGAGTCGTTTCAGGAACATTTTGAAAAGCAGGCAGAAGCAATCTTCCTTGGATAGTTATTTTTTCAAGAGGCCTTTAGTAGTAAGCAAACAAGAAGGTCCAAGTGATACGAAAAAACAGAAAAAGTAAAAAAGTAAAAAAAATTTTTAAATCAGTAAAAGGAAAAAAAAAAATATTTTAAGTTTTTCATAAAGTTAAGTGTTTATGTTTTCTGCCATTTGTTAATGTGTTTCGTAAAGTTTAATGTTAATGTTTTCTGCCATTCTTTAATGTGTTTTGTAAAGTTAAGTGTTCATGTTTTCTGCCATTTGTCCTCCTCTGTCGCCACTTTCGGACATCGCCTCACTCGAAAGGTAAGGTTCCACATTTTACTACATATGTACGTACAGTATTTCTTGTACCCCGTACACTAATACACTTTATCTACCGGTCAGTCACAGTAATGTTGGGTACTGAATGGTCCAAATTGTTGGTCAATTTAGCTTTATCATAAAATTTACTGTGGTGTTTTTGTAGGGCTTGGAACGAATTAGGCAATTTACATGTAAAACGTAGTTCGAGATACGAAAAATCAGGTTACGAAGGCCGCTTCGGAACAGATTAATTTTGTAACCTGAGGCACTACTGTACTGCCTTTGGTTGGTGCTCATCTTCACCTGTAGTGGCGTGGCAGTTGAGCCGAGGGTTGCCTCTACACAAGTGTTGTCTTGCAACAGAGGGTAGGCCTGATCACTGACAAGACATACACATATATTAAGAGCCCTTGCCCTAGGTGCAGTACCAATAAAACAAACTACCAGACAACACTGTCATCTACACTTACAAAAAACCACTGCCCATCCATTAAGACTGGTGGGCATTCCAGGTACAAAGTATCCCAGGCTTCCCCAAAACTCGACACTGTACTTCAAGGCGAAGGGAAAGAGGAGAGTAATCATTCTCCACATGCTTCTTCCCACAATATCATGCAGGCCAAAGATAATGGATTCAGGGCTCTGCAATTTTCAAATACTGTTTCAACTTCTTTTAAGTAGTAGTGAGACAGGAAGATCAATTTGCATTTCCCAATGGTCGACTTAAGAGCGGACGAAAGGTACAAATTATGCTTGAAAGTGAAGAGAGGTAGCGACATCTTGGACTTTGTACGCTTTCACTTTGAACAAAGGCAAAATCTGAATCTGAGAATGAACCTCAGAAATCAGGTCCCTTAGGTAAAATGAAAATGTGTTCTTTGAATGAGGGTGAGAAGGATTCATGACAGAACACCAAAGGTTGCTGGATGGCCCAATGTGTTCTTCGAATGAGGGTGAGAAAGATTCATGACAGAACAACAAGAGGTTGCTGGATGACCCACTGATCTTCTCGGTCCGTCACAGATAATATCTAGGGATCTGACTGGGCAAAGAACCCTTTCCTCTTCCTCCAAGCCCAGGATTAAACTCTTAAGGTGGAAGGAATGAGACTAGGGCTTAGGGTAAAAGAGTACACTGCATCTTCTTGGGAGAAGCCTAGCCTCTTGTCACTAGCTTGCAGTTCACATATACACTTGGCAGTCACCAAAGACATGAGGAAGAGTCTTCTGAGTGAGGTCCTTTAAGGAACCAGAACCAAACCGAGGAGTTTGAAAGGAGGGACTGTGAGCCACTTTAGCATAATGTCTGGGTTCCAAGGAACCAGATTTGCCTCCTTCTGCTCAGAAGTGTCAAATGACTTAATGAGGTCATAAGATCCAGGTTTGACATTATGTCCAGACATCTATGCTTAAAAACCGAGCTAAGCATAGCTCGATACCCTTTAATGGTGGAGGAGGACAGACCTCTAGAGGTCCTCAGATAAAAGAGGAAATTCGCTATTTGTTCAAAGATGCCTCAGAAGAAGAAATATTATGTCTAAGACACCATCTACTAAAAACTGTTTCCTTTGCTTGATAAAAATTGCAAGAAGATAGTTGTATGCATCTTGCAATCGCTTCTGCAACTGCTCTTGAAAAGCCTTTTGCTCTGAAAAGCTTCTTGAAATTAGGTTGTCTGAGTAGCCACGGTTTTGGGGGAAGTAGCCTTGGGAAGTCTACCAAAAGCTGTAAAAGGTCCAGGAACCACTCCTTCATAGGCCAGAACGGAGCTATGAGGGTCATTGAGACATTGTGGTGCGCGACGAACTTATTCAGCACTTCCGTCACCATGTTAAAGGGAGGGAAGGCGTGCAGATCCAGGGCTGACCAGTCTTAGAGAATTTCATCTGTCACCCAAGCCAGGGATGGGCTGGAGAGGAAGAAGATGGTTTCTTGAGGTAGCAAACAGGTCTGAAGTCGGTTTGCCCCACAATTTCCAAAGGTCAAAACAGACCATAATATCCTAGGTCCACTCAGTGGGAAGGACATGCTTATGACGGCTTAGTTCATTCTGCCAGAACGTTCAAGTTTCCGTGACCAGAGTCACTTGATCCTTTGCTTTCGGATATATGTATATGTCAGTGTGGTGGTGTTGTCCGCATGGACAACTTATCTTGTTGTAGGTCATGGTCAAGAAGCACTGAAGACCTCGATAAATAGTCACTTGAGGTGCCGTGGAGAAGCCAAAGAAGAGTCCGAAATTGAAAAAAATTGCCCTGGAAGACAAACCTGAGATATTTCCTGTAGTCCGGATGGATGGGGGGTATGGAAGAATGGGCCCTGCATATTATTCCCAGTAGTCCGGATGGATGGGAATATGGAAGAATGTGTCCTGCAAATCCAACATTATCATCAATCGCCGGGTGAATGGAAGACATAACTGACCAGTTCGTCTCCATCTTGAATTTTGTCTTTCTTATTAAGAGGCTGAGGGCGCTTACATTGAGGACTGGTCTCCAATCCCACAATGCTTTGGGGACTACAAAGAGATAATTGTAGAAGCCCTATGTGCAGGATATCCTCAACTTGGTCTATGGCTCTCTTTAGAAGGAGAGAGGATACTTCCTTCAAAAGGGCTGGATGCTTCTCTGAGCCTTTTGACGCCATCAAGACAATGGGAGAAGTGATCAAAGATGGGTTCTCCATGAAGGGGATGGAGTAGCTATTTTCAGAATATTGACAATCCACCAGTCTGGTCCTTTGTGACTTCACTGTCCCAAAAATGGAGAAGTCTGGCTCCTATTGGGCAAAACCTTGTTAGAGCACCTCTGATGGCTCTAGCTGAGAACCAGATATTGGAGAGGGGTCTGGGCTGCGACTTGGTCTTGCTTCCACAAAAGGGATGTTGTTGAAGCTGAGAGACCGTCTCAGGCACCAATGACAATGATAAATCCTCGAGGTGCTTCGAAGGCTGCACAATGAGGGCTTGAGTGGATGTCTTCTGGAGGTCTGAGGCAATTTAATCTACCGTCAACTGAGGGAAAAGGTGAAGTGAATCCAAGGGTGAATATAATAACGCCAACCTCTGTGACTCCTCTGGTAGTGGAGTACCAAAGTTCTCTCTTCTTCAGAACCCTGAAAGAAAAATGGACCATTAGTTCCAAAGAGCCATCCCTTATGGCTTTGCCTGTGTACAACAGAAATCCAAATAAATTTGACACGAAGTGCTCATCCAAGTCCTCGTAGTCTTAGATCTTCAAAGTAAGATCAGGCTTCAACTGTCCAGTCTAGAAAGCTGAAAACCTCAAAAACCTTGAAGAGGTTCTTAACTATGTGGTCCAGCTCTGTTGAAGAGAACAGTATCTTTGCCTTAGTGAAGACTGAGTGATGGGGAAGAGTCAAGTCCGGAGAAGTCCCCTTGGGAGGAGGCGAAGACCCCCAAAGAGGGAGTTTCCCATTGGTGAACGACAGGGAGGATGGGTGAAAGCCTTACCTTGCTCCCTCTTTGCATAGAGCCAGTTTCCAATTTCTTTTATCGCCTTCTTAGACGAGGAAAGAACCATCTTAAAAAGCGGGATCTATCTTCTGGAAAGCTCCTCATCAGGAAGGAAGAAACATTTGAGACTGGGGCAGCTAGAGTGAAAAATGATGGGAAACTCGCCAACAGGTAGTGAAGAAGAGCTGCATATACCAAAGGAGCAGCAAGGTCTTGGTTAATCTTTTCATCAGAAGAGATTGGAGAAAGGGACAAATCCCGGGCAGACTTGAAGGAGGGAGCTTTCTTGAGGAAGCTCATGATTTCAGATAACTGTTGCCTGATGGGTGCCAGAGGAAACTCATCTTGATCCATGGTGGGCAATTGGCACTCAAGATAAGTAGACAGGTAATGAAGAGTTGGTACCAGGCTCAAGAGTTAGCGCTAGGTGCTCAGGATGAGGCGGGTGCTTCAGCCACCCATTCTGAAGTGGTCCTTTGGGAGCTTGAGATCCAAATGAGGGTACTCAATGACGGGTGTTCTAGCTAGAATGCTTCTGGTGAATACCATGGGTGAGTAGATAGTTAGGCCAAGGCAAAGACGGAGGGATCAACAGCGTAACTACAGGAAGGCTGTGGAATGGAAGAGGGACCTTCATCTAGGAAATCCACCAGGACAAGTAGCCACCTCCTTCACATGCACTTCACTAGACACTTTTATCACAAAACACTTTGTCCATTAGGGCATTCAGACACCCCTATCTATCACAGACACAGTATGTACTACCCAGTTTAACTTCTTATTAAACCTGGCTTCAAGGTTAGCAATGGCATCAGGGTCAGAAGCTTGGGAGTTAGGCATGGGTGTAAGTGGACTGATAGTAGTAGAGCTTGGAATAGGAGAAAAGGGGAACAGGGGAAGAAGGAATAGCAAGACAGAGATCCGACTTGGGCTTAGGGGAAGAATCTAGGCTAACAGAAGCCCTACTCTCAGCCTCTAGCCTACCCTGAGCCCTAGAGACTGCTTCTCTCTTCCTATCCCTTTCAAGCCTATTAAGGTGAGATTCAAGAACCTTCCATTTTCTCTCATCCCAATCATTGCTCTCATCACTCATCACAAGTAATCCCCTTAGAACATAACTGAACTCTTCAATTACTACACATGGTATGCGAATCAACATAACTTAGTCATTCTAGTTCCACAGCCTCCGCTACAGTAGAGAACACTAGAAGCACTAAAAACAGACATAACTAATTCAAAAAGCTGACAACACCTAACAAAAGCTTGAAGGCTACCCAAATGCAACAATACTTCACTGAATTCCAGTGAGAATAACCAAAAACCCAGTGAAAAAAGCTGCAGCAAGCTCGACAATGTTGACAGTGTGAGCGACAAAAACAAAACGATGCTGTTGGCTAAGTCATTCCAACACACTTGTTAAGTGGGCAGGATTTGTCACCTACACTAAACTAACGAAACACTACTGCAATTTTTAAATAAAAGGCTGCCACACGAGTTAGAAACTATAGCTATGTAATTACTTGGTAAGTTACTTATATGAAATATGATATTGTTATAATACAGTAAAGTTTCATACATACTTACCTGGCAGATATATACATAGCTAAGACTCCGTCGTCCCCGACAGAAATTCAAATTTCGCGCCACTCGCTACAGGTAGGTCAGGTGATCTACCGGCCTGCCCTGGGTGGCAGGACTAGGAACCATTCCCGTTTTCTATCATATTTTTTCTCTTCCACCTGTCTCCTTGCGGGGAGGCTGGGTGGGCCCTAATCGTATATATCTGCCAGGTAAGTATGTATGAAACTTTATTGTATTATAACAATATCATTTTCATACAATCAACTTACCTGTCAGATATATACATAGCTGATTGGCACCCTTCGGTGGAGGGTAAGAGACAGCTACTTCTGGAATAGACAGGTAAACAACATATGTTGTGGGTATAAAAAAACCTTGGCTCCTACCTGATAGGTGGTAGACTTTGTGGCTGTAGCCCAGGAGTCTGCATCACCTCAAGAAACTTTAGCGAGATATGTGATCTATGGCCAAGAGTTCTTGTGGGTCTGCCGAAGGGGTCTTATCCACTTACTCGGCAGAGCCTGAAAGGACTTTGTCAATGGGTGCTGATCCACTTATATGACAACACACCTTATGAAGGAGCACACAACCAATCCCGACCACCTGATCCTAACCACCATGTTAGTATTAAAAAATTGCTCCGAGTTATCCCCAAACTCTTCACAACAACCATAACTCTAAACCAAATTGCACACGCACACATTAATTTTCCAAAATAAAAATTTTATGATACTCGTCTAATAAAAGATATCACAAGAGTTCCTTACTGAACGAAAGTGACTGGCCGCCTGTGCGGCACCTGCACCTGCTCAGCAGAAAGTCTAGAACATATCTATTAGACTTATGCATCATTTAAAGGATTGGTGTTAGCTCCTGTACCCAGGATTGTGCCCGCAGACACGAAAGGACCTAAAGAAAAACATTTTTCGTAGGTCACACGGACGTCCTTTAAATAGTGAGAGGCAAACACTGAATTACATCTCCAATATGTCGCTTCCAAGATATTCTTTAGTGACATATTTCTCTGAAAAGAGAGAGACGTAGCTACTGCTATCACCTCATGAGCTCTCACTCTCAGGAGTTTCAAAGAGTCATCCGTGCAAGCCTTATGAGCGTCGGTAATGACGTTCCTGACAAAAAAGGCTAAAGCATTCTTGGACATAGGTCTTGATGGATCCTTCACCGAGCACCAGAGACCTTGTCTAGAACCTCCCAACTGTTTCTTTCTCTGCATGTAAAACTTTAGAGCCCTAACTGGGCAAAGAGACCTCTCAGTTTCCCTGCCGACGAGACCCGATAAGCCTTTAACTTCGAAGTTTCTCGGCCAGGGATTCGAAGGATTTTCATTCTTCGCCAAAAATAAATCTTTGAATGAACAGATGGCTGAATCTAGTTTGAATCCCACTTTATCACTAAGGGCGTGCAGTTCACTAACTCTCTTAGCCGTCGCCAGTGACAAAAGAAACAAACATTTTCTCGTTAGGTCACGAAAAGAGGCCAAATGCAGAGGTTCAAATCTTGCCGAGGACAAGAACTTCAGGACCACGTCGAGATTCCAGTTAGGGGGAGATGTAATCAGACTTAATGGTCTCAAAAGATCTAATCAGATCGTGTAGATCTTTATTATTTGCCAGATCTAGGCCTCTATTTCTAAAGACGGCCGAAAGCATACTCCTATAGCCCTTTATAGTGGCTACGGAGAGACGAGATTCCTCTCTCAAATATAACAGAAAATCAGCGATTTCTGTTACAGAGGTACTGGAGGAGGACAACTTCTTCGACTTGCACCACCTTCTAAATACTTCCCACTTCGACTGGTAAACTCGGATAGTGGAAGTTCTCCGGGCTCTAGCGATCGAGCTTGCCGCCTTGCGAGAAAAGCCTCTCGCTCTGACAAGTCTTTCGATAGTCGAAAGGCAGTCAGAGCGAGAGCGGGGAGGTTTTGATGAAACCTCTCGAGTGTTTGGGTTGTCTGAGAAGATCCATCCTTTGTGGGAGGGATCTGGGGAAGTCTACCATCCACTCCAGCACCTCCGTGAACCACTCTTGAGCTGGCCAAAAGGGGGCTATCAGGGTCATTTTCGTCCCCTTTGATGTCACAAACTTCCTGAGCACTTGCCCCGAATCTTGAATGGGGGAACTGCATAACTGACTACATAAGACCAATCTAGAAGGAAGGCGTCTCCTGTTAGAGCTCTGGGGTCTTCTACTACTAAGCAAAAGACTTCCAGTCTTTTTGAGAGGAACGTGGCAAAGAGGTCGACATGAGGAGTCCCCCAAAGAGACCAGAGACTCCGACAAACTTCTGAGTGGAGGTCCATTCGGTGTGAAGGACCTGGTTCCTCCTGCTCAGCCTGTCTGTCTCACGTTCCTTACTCCTTGAACAAACCTGTCAAAAGGGAGATGTTCCCCTGGGATGTCCACAAAAGAAGGTTTCTTGCGAGCTCGTATAGGGCATACGAGTGTGTCCCTCCTTGCTTTCGAATGTAAACAAGGGCGGTTGTGTTGACCGCATTCACTTGAACTATCTTGTTCCTCACTAAAGGCTCGAAGCTCTTTAGGGCCAGGTGTACGGCAAACAGCTCTTTGCAGTTTATGTGCCAGGACACTTGAAGAGCATTCCAGGTGCCTGACACCTCTCTCTTTCCCAAGGTTGCTCCCCAACCTTTTTCCTTTTTTTTCCCGACGCGTCGGAAAACAATACAAGGTTCGGGTTCTGAGTCTCTAGGGAAGTACCTTTGTTCTCCTTCCAGTGGGGCAACCACCATTTCTAAAGTGGGCGTTTTCTCATCGAAACTGGAAAATGGGAAAACTGTCCGAAAGAAGTCCTGTCTTCATGTTCCACGATCTTCTGAGGAAGAACTGAAGAGGACGGATATGAAGTCTTCCTAGAGGAAAGAACTGTTCGAGCGAGGAAAGGGTCCCTAATAGGCTCAACCATTCCCTCGCCGAAGTACGTTCTTTCCCTAAGAAGAGAGAGACTTTCTCTAAGCCTCTTGTTAGTCTCTCTTGAGAAGGAAATACTCAAAAACCCCGAGAATCCATCCGAATCCCCAGATAGACCAAGTTCTGGCTGGGGATCAGATGGGACTTCTCGAGGTTCACGAGCACTCCTAAGGTCTTTATCAGGTTTAGTGTCAAAGCAAGGTCCTCCAAACACTGTCTCTGACTTTGCTCTGATGAGCCAGTCGTCCAGGTACAGAGAGATACTGATACCTTTCAGGTGAAGCCATCTCGCCACATTTTTCATCAGGCTCGTGAAGACCTGAGGAGCCGTGGAAAGGCCGAAACACAAGGCTCTGAATTGGAAGATCCTTCCCCCCTTCATGAAACGGAGGTACTTCTTCGACAAAGGATGAATCGGGACGTGAAAATGATATTGTTAAGATACAATAAAGTTTTGTACATACTTACCTGGCAGATATATACTTAGCTATAGACTCGGTCGTCCCGACAGAATTTCAAAAACTCGCGGCACACGCGACAGGTAGGTCAGGTGATCCACCATTCCCGCCGCTGGGTGGAGGGGTCTGGAACTATTCCCGTTTTCTAAGCCATAATTTCTCTTCCACCTGTCTCCTGAGGGGAGGCTGGGTGGCCATTAATCGTACATATCTGCCAGGTAAGTATGTACAAAACTTTATTGTATCTTAATATCATTTTGGTAACCAGTAACTTACCCCAGCCGATATATACTTAGCTGATTGGCACCCTTGGTGGCGGGCAAGAGACAGCTAAAAACAAAATAATACTTAAACTAAATACATTAAAAACAGGGAAAAAACAACCTATGTTCTTGGATAACATAATCCATAGTTCCTACCTTATTGGGCCTTGAAGACTTCATGACTACTGCGATGAGTCTGCTTGCCTCAAGAGTTTCAACGAGGAATGAACCTATGGTTGAATAACTCTTTGGATCGTGTCAATGGGGGCTAGCCGCTTACGCGACAGAGCCTATACTGGATCGTACCAAGGGGGGTGGGGGCTGACCCACTTACATGGTAGAGCCTTGACCTTTTTGTCATATCAATGGAGACTCGCCCTCTTACATTGACAGAGTTAAGGTTATTAAACAAATCACAAAAGAGCACTGAAGCCAATCCCGATCACCTGACCATGTTAGTCTTGTTACAATCTATGAATTGTAAGAGGGTCCCTATTCCCTCTGACAACTAACCAATAAAAACAACCACCAATAAACAGTAATTTAAGCCTTAACTAAATAGGAAGGATTAGCCTCAGCCCCTTCTCCCAGCACTGAATTCGCCGAAACATACGCTCCCAGAGCAAAGCACTTTTCGTACGAAATTTTAACATCTCTTAGGTAATTCGAGGCGAACACCGAATTACATCTCCAAAATGTCGACTCTATAAGAGCCTGAAGCGACCATGTTTTGTGAAATGCCATAGACGTAGCTAGGCTCTCACTTCATGAGCTCTCACTCTGAGAACCTTGAAATGCTCTTCTTCGCAAATTTAAGGTGAGCTTCCCTTATTACATCTTTTATGAAGAATGTAAGGGCGTTCTTAGAAATCGCTCTTTTCGGATCTCTTACAGAGCACCAAAGACTTTCTTCTGTACCTTTCAGCAACTTCTTCTTCTCCAGGTAGAACTGAGTGCCCTGACTGGACACAAAGTCCTTTCTAATTCTCTCCCTGTTAATGAAGATATTCCTTTTATCTCAAAGCTTCTTGGCCAAGGCTTTGAGGGATTTTCATTTTTCGCTAGAAAAAATGGTTGAAAGGAGCAAATCGCTGAATCTTTCTTAAACCCACTTTACCTTTACCTTCCAAAGCTTGCAACTCGCTCACTCTCTTGGCTGTTGCTAACGCAAAAAGGAATAAAGACTTTCCTGTTAATAATCCCTAACGAAGCTGCGTGAGACGGTACAAATTTTTCCGACATTAGGAACTTGAGGACCACATCCAAGTTCCAGCTAGGCTTCTTGATTACATGTTCTTTCGTGGTCTCAAAAGACCTTATAAGGTCATGAAGATCTTTATTGTTTGTCAGATCTATTCCTCTATGTCGAAAAACTGAGGCCAGCATACTTCTGTAACCCTTCACTGTTGAAACTGCCAGGTTACAGTCTTTTCTCAAATATAGGAGAAAATCTGCGATTTCAGTTACAGAGGTACTGGAGGAGGATATTTTCTTTTCCTTACACCATCTTCTAAACAACTCCCACTTCGACTGATATACTTTAGAAGTGGAGACTCTTCTGGCTCTTGCAATAGCCTTCGCCACTTCTCGTGAAAAGCCCCTTGCTCTGACAAGTCCTTCGACAGTCTGAAGGCGGTCAGACTTAGAGCGGGGAGGTTTTTGTGAAACCTGTCGAAGTGGGGTTGTTTGAGAAGATCGTTCCTTAGTGGAAGCGATCTTGGCAAATCCACTAACCACTCCAGCACCTCTGTGAACCAATCGAGAGCCGGCCAAAAGGGAGCGATGAGGGTCATTCTTGTTCCTTCCGAGCAAGCGAACTTCCTCAATACTTCTCCTACTATCTTGAAAGGAGGGAAGGGCGTAAGCGTCCAAGCCCGTCCAATCTAGCAGAAAGCTGTCTACTGCTACTGCTTGAGGATCCGAGATCGGGGAGCAATAGGTTTTCTAATCTGTGATTCTTGTTGGTCGCGAACAGGTCTATATTGGGCCTTCCCCACAGATGCCAAAGTTGTTGGCAAATCTGAGGATTGAGAGTCCATTCCGTGGGTAGGACTTGTTCTTTTCTGCTTAACAGATCTGCCCGGACATTTTTCTCTCCCTGCACAAACCTTGTGAGGAGAGAGATCTTCCTTTCCTGTGCCCAAATCAGCAGATCCTTTGCTGATTCGTACAGGGAAAAGGAATGCGTCCCTCCTTGCTTCTTTTATATAAGCGAGGGCTGTTGTGTTGTCCGAGTGAATCTGAATCCCCAGACCTGAGACCTGTTCCTCGAAATGAACCAAAGCTAGATGAATGGCTGTTAGCTCTTTCTTGTTTATGTGCCAGGACACTTGTTCTCCTTCCCCAAATGCCTGACACCTCTTGCGAACCTAGGGTCGCTCCCCACCCTGAATCTGAGCGTCTGCAAACAACGCTAGGCGAGGGTTCTGTAAGCGAAGGGAGATTCCTTTGCTTAGTTTCTGTGGATCTAACCCCACCAACGGATATTCTCCTTGATCCGTTTCGAGATTGGAAAAGTCTCTCCCAGATTGTTGGACTTCCAATCCCACTTCTCCTTCAGATAAAATTGAAGGGGTCGTAGGTGAAGTCTTCCTAAGGAAACGAACTGTTCCATCGAGGAGAGGGTCCCCAGCAAGCTCATCCATTCCCTCGCGGAACAATGTTCTTTCCTTAAGAAGACTGACACCTTTTCTAGGCAGCGTTCTCTCCTTTCCTGCGAAGGATACGCTAGAAAATCCCGAGAATCCATCTGAATCCCCAGATAGACAATACTTTGCTGGGGAGTCAGCATGGATTTCTCGTGATTTACTAAAAGTCCTAAGGACTTTGTCAACTTTAGAGTAACTAAAAGGTCCTCCAGACATTTTTTCTCCGATTGGGCTCTTATTAGCCAATCGTCCAGATATAACGAGATCCTGATCCCTTCCAGATGTAGCCAATAAGCTACATTCTTCATGATGTCCGTAAAGACTTGAGGGGCAGTCGAAAGTCCGAAGCACATCGCTCGGAACTGGAACACTTTCCCTTGGAACATGAACCTCAGATACTTCCTTGCTGCGGATGAATTGGCAATGGAAATACGCATCCTGAAGGTCCAGGGACACATCCAGTCCCCTGGACGCAGAGCAAGATAGAACAGAGGAAGACGTCTCCATTGAAAATTTCTTCTTCAAGACAAAGAAATTCAGGGCACTAGACGTCTAGAAACTGGTCTCCATCCCCCCGATGCTTTCGGTACCAGGAATAGCCGATTGTAGAATCCTGGAGACTGGAGATCTTGAACCAGTTCTACCGCTTCCTTGGAAATCATCTGTTCCACTGCTTGCAACATAGCAAGCTTTCGGACCGGATCCGAGTATCTTGCGGTCAACTCCCTTGGAGTTGTCGTCAAGGGAGGATTTTCCCTGAACCCGATCAAGTATCCTTTTTTCAGGATAGAGAGGGACCAGGAGTCCGCTCCCTTCTGCGCCCAGACTTTGGCAAAGTGGAGTAGCCTGGTGCCTACTTTCGTCTGGAGGACTTGCTGTTCATCTAGACTTCCCGAAGGACCTTCTAGATGGTCTACTCTTTCTCTCTGGTCTTCTACCTCTAAGAGGGGTGGGCTCTAGAAGAGGAGCCCCAGCGAAAGGGCTGAACAAAAGAGGGTCTCTCTTTCTTCTCTATAGGCACTGCCGGCCTAAACTTCTTGGCTGAGTGCGTGAGGAGATCTTGAGTTGCCTTCTCCGTAAGAGATTTCGAAACCTCTCTAACCGTCTCTTGTGGAAAAAGGTGCGGGGATAAAGGAGCAAAAAGAAGAGATGTCCTTTGCAAGGGTGATACTGCTCTTGCTAAGAAAGAGCTAAAGACAGATCTCTTCTTCAATACTCCCGTACCAAAAAGAGAGGCAACTTCCACAGAACCGTCCATGACCGCTCTGTCCAGGCAAGCCAGGACGCTCGAAAGTTCCTCCATGGAAACAAAGTCCGTGTCCTGAGCTCTCTTCGCTAATGCTCCTAAAGCCCAGTCCATAAAGTTGAAGACTTCTAGGGTTTTAAAGAGGCCCTTTAGAAGGTGGTCCAGCTCACACATGCCCCAAGTCGCCTTAGCAGACAGCAACGACTTCCTCCTAGCAGAGTCCACTAAGGAAGCAAAATCCGCATCCGCGGAAGAAGGCAGACCTAACCCCATCGGCTCTTTGGTCTCGTACCACCTTCCTGGTTTGCCTGTTAACTTGGAAGGAGGGCAGGAAAAAACTGTCTTGCCCGCTTCCCTTCTGGAAGTCAACCACTCTGAAAAAGTTTTTAATGCCTTTTTCATACAAAGAGCGGGGCGCATCTTAACGAAGGAAGACGATTTGAGAGCTTTAGTGCTGGACATCAACGATCCTGGTGAAGGAGGGTCCGCAGGATGAAGGGAGTCTCCGAACTCCTTTAGCAGCAAAAGAGAAAGTCTCTTGTAGTCCGAAACTGCTACATCTACAGGCTCTTCGTCTTCCGATACCTGGTCAACTGATCTACAGAAGGAGATCGTTTTGGAGTGATCTGGCTCTTCCCGGGAGAAGAACTCCTTTCCCGAGAAGGGGAGCGCGAACATTAGCACTCCTATACGCAGAGTGAGGCTCCTGTCTGTCGGCAACACTCTTGTACCTACTAGACTCTTGTTGTCTAGGTTCGTCGGGTTCGTGGCGCTTGCTAGGCTCCTGGCGTCCTGATTCAGGGCGCTTGAAAAGATCCCCGCGTCCTGATTCCTGACGCTTACCAGGCTCTTGGCGCCCTAACACTTGACGCCTAACGTACTCCTGGCGTCCTGTTTTCTGGCGTCCTAACTCCTGGCGCCCTGACTCCTGACGCCCTGACTCCTGGCGCCCTGGACTCCTGGACGCCCTGACTCCTAGGCGCCCTGACTCATGGCGTTCCTGGCTCATAGCGTCCGATTCATGCCTTTCTAGAAGAATCTGACGTCCTGAATCCTGCGTTCTAAGAGGCTCTTGACGCCCTTTCTTGCGTCTTGCTGCCTCTTTGCGCCTGTCTGGCTCCTGGTCCTGAAGACCCAAGGGATCCTGATACCTAAATCGGTTTTTCCTCGGTTCCTTGCACCTAAACCGATCGAGACTTCTGCTCGATTCGCTGGCGTCTAAGAGGGCGCTTCGGGAAGACAGCCTATAGGGCGAAAGGGCTCTTCTCTCAGGAGAACAACTCCTATCCGACGAGTCTCTCGACGAAGGCGATAAACGCCCTGGAGATCGTGAGAGTTCTCTCCTATACGAAGAAGGACGCTTAGCGGAACTCTTAACAGGGAGCGAGACATCCTTCCTCCTTGTAGAGTCCTTAGCAAAAGAGCCTACGAGCGAAGCTAACTGCTCTTGCAGATTAACCAAAAACTTCTTGGTCGGATCCTGAAGAGCAGGCTCCTCTTGTCTAGTCTTCTTAGGTCCCGAAGGCCAATCCTCGGGAAAACGCTCTGGGCTGGAGTCAGCCGCGTCTCCTTTAGGCGCCTTCCAGGCTCTCTTCAAAGGGCGCGAACGGGAGGCCGAACTCCATCCTCGTTTAGGAGAGGAAGAGTCTGAGGCCGAAAAACACTCCTTTAGGACGCCTTTTCTGCGGCAATCCGAGGCAGCCTGGGACTTAACAAACAGATCTGCCGAGGGACGCCTGACCGTTGGGGATGTTCTGCATCCTCCCTGCGGCTTTCGACATTCCTCCTCCCCTGGTCCTGGGAGTTTGGAAGAGGTCTAGCCTAGGAGCAATGAGGAACCGGTCAGACGCCCCCTCCACTGCACTGGGGACACTGCACAAGTCACTATCACCACTCTTACCTTGGTTTAGAGCTCGTAGCTGAGCTTGAAGTTTCTTAATTGAAGCTTTTACATTTTCCCTCTCTGACGAAGAATCTTTGGATTCAGAACAGGGAGAAGCAGCTGAGGCTAAGGAAAATTGTTAGATGGAGAGTTAATTTCTTGTTCTAAGGAGCAAGATCTACTAGATGACCTAGCTGAAGCCTTTCTCACTCTATCTCTCTCAAGCTTCCTAACATATGATGATAATTCCTTCCATTCAAGCTCCGTAAGGTTCTCGCATTCCACACAGGTGTTAATAAAAGAACATTCATTCTCCCTGCATTTAGCGCAAATACTATGCGGATCCAATGCCGATTTAGGCAGCCTAACCTTCTTACAAGTCCTTCCCTACTGCAAACTCTAAACATAGGTGAAGCCTTAGCGTCAGACATCGTGAAAGAGTAGTCAAAACCAAAGTCGAAAAACAGTCCACAATAAGCGTATGCCGAAGCCAGAGAAAAAACAGACTACGTCACCAAAAAACCAATCCAAATTCTCGCAAACGAGTTGAAATCCAAGATGGAGGAACGAACAATAGGTGTTGTCCGTTCAACCGACAGAGAAATTATGGCTTAGAAAACGGGAATAGTTCCAGACCCCGCCACCCAGCGGCGGGAATGGTGGATCACCTGACCTACCTGTCGCGTGTGCCGCGAGTTTTGAAATTCTGTCGGGACGACCGAGTCTATAGCTAAGTATATATCTGCTGGGTAAGTTACTTGTACAAATATAGGCATCTTGGAGATCCAGAGACACCATCCAATCTCCTTGGCGAAGACCCGCAAGGACTGATGCAGAAGTCTCCATGGAGAACTTCTGTTTCTGAACAAACTTGTTCAGAGCGCTGACATCTAGAACTGGTCTCCAGCCCCCCGAGGCTTTCGCAACCAAGAAAAGGCGATTGTAAAACCCTGGGGAGCTTTGATCCAGCACTAGCTCTATTGCTCTCTTGTCCCACATTTGATCCACCATTCGTTGAAGAGTATCTTTCAACACAGGGTCCTTGTAATTGGCGGACAATTCCCGCGGAGTTGACGTCAGGGGAGGATTGTCCAGGAAAGGAATGAGGTATCCTTTCTGTAGAACAGACCAAGCGTCTGTATCTATGAGAGTCCACGCTTCCGCAAACCCCCGGAGCCTGGCACCTACTGGTGTTTGGAGGAACGCAGCTTCATTTTCCCCTTTTAAAGGGACGGAAAGAAGCTCTACCTCTCTTCTCAGTCGCTTTCCTTGTAGAGGGAGCTCTAGAGGAAGGACCTCCTCGAAAGGGCTGCAAAGGCGTATTAACACCTTTCTTCTCTCCCACCGTCACTGGTCTCTTTTTCCTAGACGATTGAAGGAGAAGATCCTGTGTCGCTTTCTCCGTCAGCGAACGGGAAATGTCCCTCACCAACTGCGAAGGGAACAGAAAGTCAGACCTGGGAGCGAATAACAATGCTGCCCTTTGCGAATGAGAAACTGCTTTCGTCAGAAAAGCGCTAAAAACAGATCTCTTCTTCAAGAGACCGGCTCCAAATAAAGAAGAGACTTCCCCTGAGCCGTCCTGTACCGCCTTGTCAATGCACGACAAGATCGAAAGGAGTACGTCCGGATCGATTCCTTCCGAGGCATGGGCCTTCTTGGCCATCACCCCAAGGGACCAATCCAGGAAGTTGAAGACTTCCAAAATATGAAAGAGTCCCTTGAGGAGATGATCCAACTCCGAAAGACCCCAAGTTATTTTAGCATTATGAAGGCTATGTCTCCTGGATGCGTCTACCAGACTGGAAAAGTCCGCTTCAGCCGAAGCTGGGAGAGTGAGGCCCATATTTTCCCCAGTCTGGTACCAAATACCTCTCTTGCCCGTAAGTCTAGCGGGAGGCATGCAGAACACCGTTCTAACTAACTCCTTTTTGGTTAGCATCCAGCTATCCAGAGACTGAAGAGCTCTCTTCATAGAAATTGTCGGCCTTATCTTCAGAAAAGCTGACAACTTTGGCGTCTTGGAGCATGAAAAAAGTGAGCGAGGAGAAGGAGGAGCTGCAGGGGTCAAGGCATCTCCGTATTCTTGAAGAAGGAGAGATGTCAAAACTTTATTGTTAGGCAGCCCTTCTCTGCCGTGAGTCTCGTCTTCTGAGTCCTCTTCTAAGAAAGGATCAGAAGGAGAATTCAATTTCAGATCTGGGTCTTCCTGCTCAATTTCTCTCTCTGCGGGAGACAAACTCCTAATAGGAGAGGGGCTAAGAGCGTGTACGGCGTCCTTATGAATAAAAGCAGACGTCTCGTGCCTGTAAAACTCCTCGCGCTTGGTTGGCGCTTCGCGCTTGGCTGACGCCTCGCGCCTGGCCGACGCCTCGCGCCTGGCCGACGCCTCGCTCCTGGCCGACGCCTCGCGCCTGGCCGACGCCTCGCGCCTGGCTGACGCCTCGCGCCTGGCTGACGCCTCGCGCCTGGCTGACGCCTCGCGCTTCTCTGGCGCTATATCCTTGTTTGGATGACGCTTTTCTGGCGCTGCGCGCCTGGCTGAATCCTCGCGCCTGGCTGCATTCTCGTGCTTGGCTGACGCTGTTGGCTTGGCAGACGTATCATGTCTGGCTAAACCCTCGCGCCTGTAAAGTTGCTCGCGCTTATCTGGCGCTTCAATCTTAAAGACGCTTCTCGTCTGGTCGAAAACTCGCGCTTGGCTGGCGCCTCGTGCTTGTCTGGCGCTTCATATTCGGCGTAATACTCCCTATCGGAAGACATCTCGCGCCTATAATACACCTCACGTCCCACGGGAGCCTCACTCCTGGCGGGAGAAGGAAGACGAGACTTCTTGACAGGAAGCCTCACGTCTTTTCTACGAGGAGGATCTTTCGAAAGGACTCCTAGGGAGACCTCGAAGGAGTTTTGTCAAAGCCAGGGGACTTCAAAACTCTCTTAGCCTTCTTGATCGAGGGAGGCGCTTCTTCAGAAAAACGTTCGGGGCTTGAGTCCAACACAGGTTCTTTCCAGTGCCTTTTCAGGGGCCTGGAAAGGTCCGAATCCTTCCACCCTCGTTTAGGAGAGGGAGAGGCGGACGAAGAGAAGCACTCTCTGAGGACGCCTTTCCTATAGCGGTCCTGAGCAGTCTGTCTAACTACAGAGCCTGCTGAAGGGACGCCTGACCGGGGGGAATTCTCCACAACCTCCGTACGGCTTTCGACTTTTCTTCTCCTCTGGGCTTGGGAGCTTGAAAGAGGTCTAGGCCTGGGAGCGTCGCAGAGACGGTCAGACACCCCCTCCACAACACTGGGGGCACTCACTTCACTAAAATATTCACTTTCACAATCCTTACCTTTCATGGCAGCCATTTTGGATTTCATCCTATGAAGTGTAGCTTTCAGATCAGCGATTTCCGAGGCCGAATCTGAATGTACAGCAAGTGAGGGCCCTGATACAGAATTAGAATCAAATGCATAGTTTAGTGAAGAGTTAGAATCATTAAAAGGCTCAATAGGCCTTGTACTACCCGCACCCTTAGATGCAGCCCTTCTGACTCTATCCCTCTCTAACTTCTTCAAGTAAGAAGTTAAAGTCTTCCATTCCTCAACATTCAACCTCTCACATTCATGACAGGTGTTAGAAATAGAACAGTCAAAACCTCTACATTTGCGGCATACAGTGTGAGGATCAACCGAAGCCTTCGGTATCCTCACCTTGCAGCCTACATTCACACACACTCTCACACAACCACTTGAATCAGACATTCTTGAAGAAAAATCAAAAGCAAGTCCAAATCCAGTCCACGGTAGCGAATGCCAAAACAACGATCCAGGTACGTCACCAAAAAGTCCAAAAAAGATGATCAATTGTCTTGAAAAGCAAATTCCAGTCAGGAGGTAGTAGCAACGATGTTGATACCACCGGCGACAGAAAAAATATGATAGAAAACGGGAATGGTTCCTAGTCCTGCCACCCAGGGCAGGCCGGTAGATCACCTGACCTACCTGTAGCGAGTGGCGCGAAATTTGAATTTCTGTCGGGGATGACGGAGTCTTAGCTATGTATGTATCTGACAGGTAAGTTGATTGTATGAAACGTGCCACGGGTTTTTAAAAAATATTCACCAAGTTGGTAAGCATGTTAGGCTTACACATGTAAAAAAAAAAAAAAAAAATCTGAGGAACCTGCAAAATGTCAATACATATTAGATTCTATCATTTAAAATAAGACAACAGTATATTGGTGTATAAAGTTCAGGATAAACAGTGATCGTGCAGTTTCACACGAATTCCCTCACAAAATTCTGAATCTTCATACATAAACCCCTAATTTCCTTGGCAGACCACACTAGGTGGGAGTAGGACATGTCATGGAAGCAGTAGCGTATCTTTGCGCTGTATGTAACACCATAAACACCAAGAAAAATGACATTTTCAAGATAAAATAAAGTTTTAATTATACTTATCCAGTAATTATATAGCTAAGAGTTTCACTCGCCGGCAGTTAAAATCCCGAAATTATCAGGTTGCACTAAATTGTTCTTTGTTTTAGTTAAGTAACAATACTTTAGACCCTTGCGGGGTAAGAGAGAGGAACAACACGGCAAAGAGCTCAGTTTGTTTATGCTCATCAGCACGAATCCATGCTAGGGGACGGAGGGTGGGCTCCGATTATATAGTTACTGGGTAAGTATAATTCAAAATAACAATTTGTCGAAAATTGTATTTTTCCTAACTATACAAACCTGAGGTCTTTAACAATAGGAATATACTTTTGGCGTAGCTGGAATTACGGCCGTTGAATCTTGAACAAGGTGGTTAGGCAGTAACTACCGTGGGGCTGGCTAGCCTGCCCGTATGTAAACACTCCACTTTCCCTTTCAGCCCAAGTTCAGATAGAGGGGTGGCATGTGGTGGGCATATTTGTTAAAGGACCTCAGGTTCGTTAAGTTAGGAAAAATGCAATTTTCGACAATTTGTTTTGTTCCGATACGTAATACAAACCTTGGGTCCTTTAACAATAGGAAGACTCACTGATTGGTGGGAGGAATCTGAGTGAGCCTCTAGAACCGACTGGAGTTCTGCGCACCTAGGCTGCTACTCCTGGTAGTTAGAGCGAAGAGTGCCCTGCTGCTTCTGACAACTTGACCGGAGTATAGGAGCTGCGTGATCAAGTCAGACTTCTGGGCCTGTTCAAAATGAGTGAGGGATCGTGACTCATCCGAAAAAGGGCTGTGAAGAATATTGGCGTCGGTGACATTAATGCAGTTCTGGGAAGAGTTTGCATTATTGCCAGTCTCTTTCCTCCCCTTGCTAGAGGAAGGAGCGGGACTGCTTCTATGATTCTGATAAGAAACATAAAAAGGATGCTTATGTATAGGCTTATTGCATCAATCGTCCGACCAGCCAGTTTGAGCTGGAGTCGTATCCTCAACCCGAAGGACGAGGAATGGACGAGGCGGAGAAGGGAGAGAGCGAGTCACTCTCGCATCCTTCTTACCTCTACAACTGCACACCATGGATGAGATGCAACTTGTCCTCTCAAGGAGCTGGGTAAGCAAACACATCCTACAAGCATCCACCACTGGTCCAGGGAAATGAAGTTCCAAGGACCTGTGGGCAATTCCGAAGGGAAAGAAGGATATGGTCGCAATGACCTATCCATCTTCCTGTCCGACATATTCTTCGGAGGGATGTCCAGTATCCATACTGGTCTATCCGTCTGCAGCGAAGTGTCTCGCAGTCTCGTATCCCACTTCAGCGAAGTCTCTCATGGTCTTGTACCCCACTGCAGCGAAGTCTCTTCGTCTCCGCGGTGGATAAGACACCGACACTCCATGGTGGGTGTCGATGGTTATGGGTACCGGAACATGCCAGTAGGACGAAGTAATGATTGATCTGGACCCTCGCCTTTTGAAGGGTTATGCCGAGAGACCATACAAATCGTCTATCTGTTGCCACTAATGCCGGAAGGCGAGATGATGATTCTCTCAAGGCATATGCCCAACAGGTTCAATTGCCTTCTAGAGACCGAGGTCCCTGATGGCAAGACAGAAGTTCTCATAGTGATTGAATCTCAGCTAAGGAGAAATAACACTATGTGCCGTTGAAGACGAAGGTGGTAGGTGAATGCAGACCTACGTTTTCACAGCCGAATCGAGAGATGTAACTCTCAAGATTCTGAACTTAGATAAGTCCCGCTGATGACACCAACCCGCGAAGACGGTTTTATCCCTGTGATTTACAAAGGACTGAAAACGCTAAACCGCTACTTCATTGCTGTTTGGTGAGAAGTCGGAGTTGCAATGAAAGCGGAGTACTTTTCAGTAATGAAAACACAGGGATTGTACTGCCTGAAGAACTGCTTCTCATGGGCTGAATCATCTTCTTCCCAGATTATCCAGAGAGGACATCTATATACTTGGAAGTAGAGCTGGCAGGGCGGGGAACAGGCGATGTCTTCCGTTATACATCTACAATTCGGGGTGAACAATGAACAATTGCACACCTACGAATACGAGATATGTTTAGAAGACAAACTCAGATGTCTGAAGAAATCATTCCGCATTATCGCAGCGGCAGGTGTGATGCAGCGGGAGACTAGGCCACAGACTTTTGTTACTGTGCGGTAAACAGAAAAATGATAGCAAGTCTATTGAGATATCTCTGTCTGAAAATTCTCGCAATGTCCAAGGCGATGCAGTAGAGATGGTCATTCACGTATGCGAGAATTCCAGCCAACCAGAGACCTAAATCTGTGATTGCCGGGCAGAGATTCGGTTTGGTAGTCAATCATTGCAGAGGAGAGAGACATAATCCGACCATGCTATCTCGGAGAGCCAGCTGGTAATGCCGCAGCCAAATACACTGCTAGCTCTCGCTCACTCGTCATCCTGAGTTGCCAGGTAATCCATTCCAAGAAGGAATGCGCTCGGCTAGAACAATCGAGCGCAAAAAAATACACTCGAGCATTTGCATTTAATCGAAACGGATTCGGTGAATGCAAATGCTGAGGTGTTGTTGTTGTAACAATACCATAAGTATCTCAAAATCGAAACTGGTAACTCCTGGGAAGTTTGCAGGGCAGTCCTGAGTTGCAGTTCAATTAAGAAGATACTATTCGTCTCAGTCACAACACGTAGAGTTACCTATAGTATGTGCCTACACCTAGGACAATTCAACTGATAACAGACGCATGTCGTGAGGGCAATATACGTAATATATTTGTAGGTTCCTGTACATAGACCTCCATCCTAAATTCTCTTCCATTCGAGGAATAAGAATAAGGACTGGAACCCGACACCCTTCATTCTCTAATGAAGAGAGCGAAGGAGAAGTTTTCCCAAAGGAAGACTTCTACTGTGACCAGGATACCGAAGACGATAGTTCAAGCCGAACTGGATGTTAACACCCGTTCTTCTCTGTCCCGGGGTTAGTCACCTACTGAGGCGACATCAGGTCCATCCAGGCTGAGCCCCTCCCGAGATATTCTTCCTTCAACAGCAGTATTTCTCTCAAACATTAGAGATTCCCGGAACTCGAGCATTCTGCGAGATTTCCGATTATCGTAGTAACAATTATCTGGGATTCTCGTCTCGCCCACTCTGGACCGTGGTTTCGCCCAAGTGTTTGCAGATCATAGAAGACCAGAACACTCGGAGAGAGCTAGAAACTCCGAAGAATTCTAAGCACTCGGCAAAACCCCCACCGAATTCGTCAGACGATCCTCGGGTGGTGGTCCTACCGATTCATGTAGAAATTGAGGATAGGGCAGGATCCTTCCTCAACGACGGGGACTTACGTCTGGTAGGACCCGAAGGTCCCCCCAGGAACGCAGTCCCCGACGTGGAATCCTACGGAGAACGGTCTGCAGGATCCCTCCCCTTCCCGTCACAGCCATAGGGAGAGAGGGAACGGGGGAGGAAGATGGGATACTTGCTCGCCTTCCCAGAGGAACTAGCAGTCGGAGAAGCAAGTACGGGCAGCCATCACCCTGCGGTGAAACGACAGCAGGTTGAACTGAGGGGGTGACCGCTTGTGGGCAGATCCCACAAACCTCCCTTGGGCTACCAGTTTGACTCCTCCAGTGCACTGGGGAGTGTGACAGTAACCTTTGCCTAGGAGCATCAGCGGGACGAACAGCCACCTCCTCCACTGACCCAACACTATTACTTATCGCCTTATCCATTAAGACCTTCACAGATGCACCAAGCTGCTCCACAGTCTGTACTAACAGAGCAAAATGTTTATCAATCTTTTCTTGTAGACTGGTGATAGGGTTGGTATCAGAAGTGCGGGTCCTGAAATTGGAGAAGGTGGCAAAACAAGAGAAGTGGGAGCAGAGGTAAATAACAGGAATATTCAAGTCTGAATTCAACAGAAGAATCCTGACTAGCTGATTTAGAACTAGCCTTAATCAAAGCTTCTCTCTTCCTGTCTCTCTGTAAATTCTTTTGATGAGATTCCAAACTCTTCCACTTCCTTTTGTCCCAATCAACATATTCATTACATTTATATTATCAAATGAACATACTTGTCCTCTACTTCTTCTTCTTCCTAGCTGGTTCCCATTTTTTATATGGTGTCGCCATTTTGGATGAGCCGTTTCCATTTATTTCTATCCTGCACTTCTGCCTCATCAATTCCCTTCTCCTGTAAGTCTCCTCTCACAGTCCTTCCATCTCTTGTCCTCTACACTTAGTAAATAAAGTGTGATTATCATACAATTCCTTGGTTAGCCGAGTTTTACAACCTCTAGCGCAGTACCTGAAAGCTAGCCGAACCTGTGTCCGACACTGTCAAAAACACTAAGACCTGACAGTCACCAAGGAAAAGCACAAAAACAAAAAACAAAAACTAGTTCTTATCAAAGAACCTAACGCTGTCTAAATGATTTGCCGAGTCGGCTAATACAAGAACAGAGTATGTACTTCACCAATTCCGATTACAAAAGGAAAGTAACAAATTTCAGGAGCTGACAACCATAGCCATCGGCAAGCAGAAACAGACTGAGCTCTTTGCCGTGTTGTTCCTCTCTCTTACCCCGAAAGTGGGCGGGATATTGTTACCTAACCAAAACAAATAGAAAATTAGCACAACCAGCGAATTTAGGGATTTTAACTGCCGGCAAGTGAAACTCTTAGCTATATAATTACTGGGGAAGTTGTATAATTAAAATTGGTTATACTAGCAGCTGCATCCTCCAAGTTGAATGGCTAGTATGTCTGAAACATGTAAATGTTTAAACTAATATCTGCTAATACACAAAATAAATTACATGGTACCACTTTATGATGGGTAGCTGTTAAAACAATTGTTCCTCCAAAAACCCATCAGCCAGCCATAACTGAACCTGCCTCAGTGTATCTCCTCACGACATATCAGTCTGACTTCTAATCTTCTCTCTATTAAATAGACCTTACTTTTTGCTTCCCCTATCTTAGCAATGATATGCAATCGTCTGAAGATACTTTTATAATATTATTGAAGTAGTATCTCCCAATATCACTACTATTACTGTCTAAAATGAGTGAACATGGCTGTGAAGTCAAATGGTCATTAACTTGCAAAGGAAGCTTCTACATATTACAGCAATATCAAGGGTCATGTGTGATAAGAGGAGAAAAGGAAAAGAAAAAAGGACTAAAATTCAGAGCATTAAAAAATGAATAGTGTATACCATGTACATAAATTAGAAATAAATCCATACAAAGAGAATACCTTACTAAGGGATACAGTTCTCTCAACAGGGAACATGCAAATTCAAGAACGGTTTGATTTCAACAGGAACCCATAGTACATATAATATAGCCTGTTACATGTCAAGCAAAATCCAAGACACACCAGACAATGAAAAGTAGCAGCCAGTAGCTCAGCGTATTTGTATATATGGATCCCTACATCCCTGTTGGCCAACTGTCTCACCCCGTGTACCTACTGACATGTTAAAAGAGCTTACGTGTTCACCAACCTGCTCATTATTCTAAGGAGTGCTTTCATTTAGAATTTTTTTCATTTTTATGTCTTTTATTAAGGTTTAATAGTCATTTACCATAATTAATCTCTTGTTCTTGTTTTAGATACGTTATGCTTATAAAAAAATCCTCAGCTTTAGTTTGCATCATTATAGTTGGGGTGGTTTCACTTTCCCAGTGAAATTGCCATAAAGAAATATTTTACATCCTAGTTTCTACCGTAAGTATCTTTTCAATTCAGCTACTGCTAAGTAGTTGCATATTTTTTTTGGGGGGGTACTGGTTTTAGGGTAACTGGCGTTGTGTTCTAACAAATTAGCTATTAGCAAAGTAGGTAAGTTAATTTTTTGTTCAGCATATGCCATAACCATGACAGGGATGAAGCTTCCTTTAGTAAAATCTTTGACTGGATCTGCAAAATTTCCAGCCTTAGGGAGAAGCATAAGCAAAGGCAAAAACTAAGATGATGACATACACGCAATACACAAACACATTCCCCCTCTTTCCCAAAAGGTCAACACCATGACATGACAAAGGGTGTAATGGACATACCAATGGTGATATATTTGGAGTACATCTTCAGCAATCTCCCTTAATATCATTTTCTGCCTTCTGGTGAACATCATGAGGAAATTGAATAAACCAACAACAGTGTATTGAATGCGGTTTTGTCACCAAACCTATAAGACTTGTGCACAGGAGACAGACTCTCAAATGTTTCCAGCAAGGATTATGAAGTTACTGACAAACATCAAATTTTGCCATGATGATAGTGGAAAACTTGGGAGGAATCAGATGTATTACCAGTAACCCACCCAGGAACAGAGGACACTAACAAACCTGAGGTCTTAACAATAGGATAAATCTGGTGCCACCTGGAAACCAGTTAAAAATAATCAAAGATTGTAAATGCAAGGAATCTGTGGCATCTGGCATCCAATGCATAGTTGAGGTAGAAGCAAATCAAGAGAGTGCACTTGAATCCAGTGACACATCAGTCTTTCTTCCAACCCAGGATGAAACGTATGAGGGGTGGCTAGAGGTGGGCAGTCAACATTAAGACCTCACATTCTGTGCAGACATTTTTAAATGGCCTATGCGTAAATATTGGACTGGTGCATACCTACTGGTTACCTTTCTCTAAAGGACTTCTGGAACTAACAAAATCAACAGCAAGGCACATTTACGACATACTGGTGCTATTGTGTTAGCGAATCTGGTTGCTCTCGGCAGGAAAATACAACTTTAAAAAGTGACAGAGAGACCATCCATCGATGGTCCAAGTCATAAGTCATAATTCCAAATACTATGAAACGGAAATCTATCAGCACAAACCAATCTATCTATCTAAAAGAGACAAATCTCTGGCAAAAGCAGACATCCACATTGGAGAACATTATTCTAGTAAAGGAAGCACAAATGACTTAAAATATGTTGCGTTTATTTTACCACTGTTAGAAACATAATGAGACCTTACGAACAATATTTTAACTTTTGTACGAAATTTGCTGGAACTTTCATTAGACGTTTCTCAAAAGTAAGATGCGAGTCATATAACTATATGCTATCAGACCAATGCGTCTGTCTGTCCAACTTGCTTGAAGTCTTTTCATTGTCAAACAAACCTACCAGTACTTATTAGATACATCCAAGAGTATCTTCAGTGGTTGGACCTTAAAATGTCATAATATAAGTTCTAGTCCCTTTTCTCAAAAAGCTTAATAGTTCTCCAACACATTAAATCCCCCATGGGGGTCCATATTTAATTTCCAAATTTCAGAGACAAATTTCAAGGACAAAGACTGCCACATCTTTCTGGAATTTAAGTCTGTTCATCTAGGCCTATATGCCTTCCTCTTTCAGTGAGGGGGATGACAGTGACTTTAGACTAATGATGGAAGACATACCACAATTACAGTACATAGCTATTTAAAAAATTAAACAAGACTAGAAACCTATTGTCTGCTAGAAGTTACCATGTTCCTCAGCCATAAGGAAACAGGTCCTTCCCCTTCGAATGCTCTATGGCAATGAGGGAACGGTTCTAGCAATCACCCTCAAAACCAAGATCCTGACTTACTGCCCAGCCCCCTGTAGATCCAGTGTCATAGTCCAAGTGCTGGTACCTAGTATCCAGTCATTCAGCTCTAAAAATAATGTTGAAACAATTGCTAGGGAAGGGTTGAAAGTCAGATGGAAGAAAGAGAATATGAAAGGAGGTATAAAAAAAAAAAAAAAATGAAAGGAGGTTGCTGCTAGGGGCTGAAGGAACACTGCAAAGAACCTTAAGTAATGCGTTCAGTGCACTGCATGAGGTGCACTAATGGTAATACTCCTTATGGAGTCATACATGCTTGGGAAATCCTGGATGTATATATTGTACGTTTCTTCCCTTCAACCTGATCTGGGCAGTTTTAGGCAAGGTTCGTAACTCCAACCAGTACTTCAAACTTGAATAGCTTTGCTATGCTGCAACAGAAATGGCTTTGAGTCTTCACAGTGGAAACTCCACTGATCTACTTCTGCAGATTCCATGGGAAACTGGACACATTACAAATTTCAAAGATAAATGGTTTTCAGCTGATATTGCTGATACTATCTGTTACCTGAGCAGGGTTTCAACCCTTAATATCTCCTTATCTATATGGAATCTGTTCTGTAGTTAGTGCTAAAAAAGAAACCCTCATCAGTCAATGCACCTATTTTGGTTTTAGCTGATTTCATTATTGAGATATCAAAAGTAAATATCTTATCAAGGAAACTGACATGCTCTACCTCATACTTTTAATACCTATGAGCTTCAGTAGGTTCTTCACTTAAATAAGCTGTGTCAATGCTTAATGAGCCTCTTGAGTGGATTATGTCACCTAAATGGAATCCTTTATTATAAATTATTTCCCTGGTGAATTTTCCTCATGAATATTACCCTTAAGGCAGTCCACTCTCCTAGTATTTGCCTTTTGAACATTGGGTTAGTGAATTCTGTCAACTGCAGCTGGTTTTGTGAAGACAAACTTTGCCATTCTAGGATATACCTCCCCTTTACCTGGTCAGACTGTATATACCTGTGCTTTTTAAAAACTAAGAACTCCAGGTAGCCTATGTCCAGCTTGTTCCTCTCCATACAATGCACTAGGAAATAAGTGATGAAGAGTACAATCTCCTCTTATGTTATACAATTACCCTGAGAATCTCCTTGGGTGAAAGAGCTTGCCCACTGGGACTCTTGCAGTTTCAGTCAATTCACACAGCACATTCATTGAACCAATTAGCCAACAGGAGAAATGGGGATCCATTTTCACACTGGTTACCGAGTTATTCTACCATCTGCTACCAATCTTTTTTAATCAAAAGAAAACTGATAAATCTCTAATTTCATGTGAAACAAAATGGTCTACAGTATATAGTATTACAAGTACTGTAACAGTTTTGTAAAAAAAGAAAACAAAAATAATAATTCTGATAAGTATTTTTATACTTTCTTTGAAAATGAGCAGTTAAAATGTTTATGTCACGATATATGTACTGTTCATAAATTTAAACCAAGTCATCCATCTTAGTAGTGCTAAAAAAAAAATGACAATGTGTTTGCAGACAGCAAAAGGGCCAATTAAAGATTGTAAAGAAACCACAAAAATGAGTTAGTTTGAAACTGGTCACAAGAGGAGAAAGTTCAGAGTCAATCTGAGTAGGTGTTAGGTCATGAGAGAAATGATCAGGAATAAAACCCCATAAATATTAATATGAATGGTGGATGAATGAAAGCAGGTTTGTATATGTAGTATATTTGGCAGTAGTATGTATTTTTGATGGTAAAATATTTAAAACAGGCAAACTCACAGAATGTGAAAGAAAAGAAGGAAATACTATGTAATTTTGAGAAAACTGGAGGGAACCATGAGTGTATGTGGAAGCCAAGCTAAAATATATATGGTGACTGTCGAGCCAACTCTTCTCTATGAAAGTGACAATTTATCTTTTCACATAAGCCATATATTTTTGCTTTTCGTATCTACTACATTTCTCACACTTTGACTTCACAGAAGCTAAGCAAACAGTTCATCCAAACAGCTTCTGGCTTATTTTTCTCCTTTACAATCAACAATCAGCTCAACCATTTGACCACATCCCAAATTTTGCATCCCTGGGCACTTCAGTTCTCTTCCAAAACTTTTGCATAAATTCAGCTAGTACAGCCCTTAGTATAGGTACCTATTCTATGACTAACCTCTCCTCTCATCCTACCATAATACATTTACTATAAAACAATCCAAACTGGAATTTTTTTCCTATTTTGCTTTTTTCTATTTGCTCCCATTAACTTTACATAGACCTCATAATTCACTTTCAAAACTCTCCTCTTTTCTTCAATATCACCAACTGAGAAATTCAATGTCGGCAAACATCAGCCACATGACTTCATTCATAACCACTTTCCTTATTATAAAACTCAGCAATTACCTACCCTATATTTTCTTATAACTTCCCTTGTACTACCATCCATACAATTAAAACATCTGTAGACATAACACAGAATTATGTTATAGCTACTGTGGTACCTAATCAGTCATTCTCTGGTTTCCATACTCTAAACAATCTTTTACTGTCAGCAAAGTTTAATAAAATCTCTTCAAATGAACTGTCTCACTATACCTCCCAAACACCATCCTTCTGCTATTGCTAGAACTCCTGCCAAAAACATTCTCTAGTAACACGAACATTATTAGTAAAAATCCTATCCAAAATATTCTCCAATCTATGTAAACTAATATGAATTCTGAATTCTCACACATCTGTCCTCCTGTTTCCTATACCAGGTTTTGTCTCTTCCTTATCAATTCTTCTACTTCCTGTCTTACTTTCCCTATCAAACTTCTAAAATACTTTTTTGTCCAAGCAAACTTTGCATAGTAATGACTCTACACTTATCCTCACCACTATCACCTTTCCCTTGCATAACTGAAACTCTTATTTCCCTCCCACCTTCCTTTGAAGCTTTTCCTTCCTCCAGATATAACTTACACATCATGAACAGTGACTCAAGTTATATACAGTGGCGCAAAATTAATATTTACAGCGAAAATGCAAAAATGATCTTAACACCAAATTTCTGTCGACTTTAAAATTATGCTGCAGCCATACCAGTCACCAGAGATGTGTTGTACGGATGACGGCTTCCTTGGACTCATAAGAGCGGGAAAACTGGCGGGAAATGTCAGTGCTCGATGAGCTGTTGGTATGAGAGGATATGTTACAAGTTGCTTCATCAGCCCCTGACTTGCACATTTTTCAGTCATCTTTGGCGGCCCACAGCTAAGTCTGTCGTTGACATAATGGGGCGCCATAATCTTACAAATGAAGAAAAGGCCTGTGCCCTTGCCCAGCTGGAGCAGGAAGTCTGTGATTTGTGTGGCCAGAGATATTGGTGTCTCTCGCCAAGCTATTTACAGTCTGAAAAGGGCAGCACCTGGACTCCCACCAGGAGAGATGCCAGAGCGGAAACCAGGTTGTGGACGGAAGAAGAAGACCTCTCCGAGGACATAAAATTCTGAAGAGGGAAGTATTGAATAACCCTTCAATTACAGCAGCTGCATTGAAAAAAAAGCATCCTGATCTGCTTGGAAACGTCACTGTTTGCACAGTACATTGTCGTCTGCAGCGTGACCTGGGACTACCGTGCTGCAAAGATGCTGCTCGTAACAGATGGCATGAAGAAGAAAGGCTGGCTTTCTGTAGGAAATATAAAGACTGGACCAAGGAACAATGACATGACATTATGTTCTCAGGTGAATAAACCTTCAGAATGGTTAGAAGTCCAAGCAGTGGTGTGAGGAGACCCAAGAGTGCGTCCCAATATCATCACAAGTTTTGTAAAAACCGTGAAGCATCCACATAATTTTTTGGTGTGGGGGCATTTACTAGTAAATTGGGTAGAACTGGGTTGTATTTCTTGCCTAAGGGGGAAACAATGAAAGGAACAACATATTTAGAAGTGCTTAAGGACCACGTTAGAATTTTACAGGTTACATGATTCTGTGTTTTTTATGCATGATGGGGCTCCATGTCACAAGACTAAGATAGTAACAAAGTGACTTGCAGAGAACAATGTATCTGTTTTAAAGTGGCCAGGCAATTCACCTGACATAAACCCAATTGAAAATGCCTGAAAAGTTATTAAAGACAAAGTTGCAGGTGCCCATTCCTCAAATATGGCTGAGCTTAAGAATGAGATTAAGTTGACATGGTGCACTAAGATGGACCCTCAATATTTCATGATCCTTACTGATTCCATGCCTAAGCCCATCCAGGCTGTATTGCAGGCTAAAGGAGAGATGACAAAGTAGTATTAATTCATGTACCTGAATAACGAATATGTACATATTTCTGTTTGTCTAATTATCCACAGTAGTAGTTTGCTATTATCTTGTGAAATATGTCAACAATACTTTTGCTGCTAAGATTATTTTTGCGCCCACGGTATATACACTATCATCACCATGCTATAGCATCTCACACAAAAACCAATCTACTCTTGGTGCCTTTCCATTCTTTGACCCCCACAACTCATGTATCATACCCATGATATCATATATGTATAGCTTCGGGGCAGTGGACGGGTATCGTAGATACGTACCTATACGATCAAGATTTGGCGCCACACAGTTTGAACAGATTTTGCAGGAAAAATGTTCCTAGTTCCATATATCACAACTGGCAACACTTCAATCACCCTATAAGACTCTGAGTGAGCTGAGAAGCCCTCAGTCTTGCTCAAGGTAGTAAGGGGGAACGTTGTTACAAATTCCCATCCAAGGATGTGTCGTAAATATTTACAATAAATATGCTAAGAATTTGTTCCCAGTTTTATTTCTTATCTTGTATGATATTGTTTGATCTGTAATTTGAACTTGACAAAATAAAATGAAAAAAAAAAAAAAAAACTACAAAGAACACTTATAACTTTGTAAAATCAGTGTATTTATGACTGATATAGGGAAAGAGAGGCCCGTAAGGAATGGGAAATATTCACTTACAACTTCCCATGGAAGGTACAGACATCTTTTTAGAACTTTTTCTTATACCATGTGAATATACAGTGGGGCCCCCTCATTCACGTTCTCCGGATTCGCGGACTCACACATTCGTGGATTTCTCTAGGGAACGTTTCCCTGCATTATTAGTGGAAAATTCGCGCATTCGCTGTATTTTTCTAAGAGAAATATCCACAAATTCCTGGTTTTTTTATCAATTTCATCATAAAATGCACTTTTCGTGATAAAACTATTAAAATAACCAAGTATGAAAACTTTTAGTGGTTTTTCTTGAGTTTTAACTAACAAAATAGGCTGTTTTTAGCATTTTTATACGGGTTCCAAACATTCGCAGGGTCTAACTATTCACGGGGGGGTCTGGTATGCATCCCCCGCGAATACGGGGGGACCACTGTACATATCTTCCTCTTTCCTTCGATGAGTTTTTTTCAGTTTTTCTTTAAAATTGTCCATCCTTAAAGGGGAACTTCTGGTTAATAGCCATTAAATTTTGTCAAACAGAAATTTAATAAGCTAAAAAATGAGCAATTGCTCGAATCTGTACGTAATCCCATTTCTTAACGATTTAATTTCAAATTAGTGCTGAGGTACTTCAATGGAAAGTGCCTTTTATCCTGGATTCAACTATGTTGCCATCTGGCGGATCAGTACCGATGACGTAGTGTTGCTATCGCCTCACAATAACAAATGCAGTGAAGCACACGTATTGTAATGAATTTGTCCTCGGTACTGTCATCATGTTTTAGGTCAATTGTCATTCAAATAGCGTCAATTATGCCAACTTGTATGGCGTTTGGTTGTGACAATACTTCTGGCAAGTGTCCAAAAGGCAAATCATTCCACAGGATTCCGTCAAATAAAGAGAAATCAAGTAGCTGGCTGATAGCTCTTCGCAGGGAGGATATCAACCTACGACTCAAACCGTTGTCTGTTCAGACCATTTCTTGCCAACAGATTTAAAAGACATTAGGAGCAGGTTATTAGGTATGGCTATGAAATTTATATATACTTAATATGTTTTGGGAATTTAATTTCCCTCTGAACAGACCAGGGTACCGACGAAGATAGGGCGGCTATCTACCACTATCTATACTATGGTGCCTCCACTTGTATGCACTTGAATTGAATTTATTCTTGTCAATGGCCATGCGTATGGTGTGATGGGGTGAACGGGAGTTTTCTAAACGTGTGTCCATGAATTGATCAGGGCCTTCACTTGGTCCTTTTTAACTAGTTAATTAATGGGGTTTTAAAATTTAGGCCTGTATGTGTAACTAGGCCTACTTCAGGCTACTTCTTTATTTACCATTTTAATCATAAATACTAGTATCTTCAGCTAACAAATACAAACTAAAAAGGATATCTGAAGATGCCGTGCTCTTGGTTTTTGTTTTAACAAAACAAAAACCCGAAAGAAATAAGACCCGCAAGATGACATCACGCATAACAGATGAGCCACATATAAATGGCTGTGCCTATGGTGCAATAAAAAATTGGTTGTAAAAAATATGAAAAATGTTATTGTTATTATACAATTAAGTTTGTTCATACTTACCTGGCAGATATATATATAGCTGTATTTTCTGACGTCCGACAGAAATTTCAAAAACTCGCGGCACACGCAGTGGGCGGCCAGGTGGTAGTAACCCATTCCCGCCGCTGGGAGGCGGATATCAGGAACCATTCCCATTTTCTATTCATATTTTTTATTAATGCCTCTGTCTCCTGAGGGGAGGGAGGGCGGGGGGCACTTTAATTATATATATCTGCCATGGTAAGTATGAACAAACTTAATTGTATAATAACAATAACATTTGTTCATGCCACTTACCTGACAGTATATATATAGCTGAATCACACATTCGGATGGTGGGGAAAAGACAGAATAGGATTTTTTGGGAAACTAAAATTAAGTAGATGATATACATCTTGGTTCCTTACCTGTTTGCAAAGTAGACTATGTGATTACTGTCACGTAAGGCTGCTTTTGCTTAATTACAGAGTTGCCAGCCAGGTGGAGACCTGTAGTGCTGGTGCGCTCTGGGATGATCTGTCACGGGTGCGAGACCTAAGCGTGACAAGATCATCGAGGCCATACAAATGAGGGCAACGAAGCAACTGACCACCACCTGACCAACTATACACAAACCCCTTAAACTAGCTAACGGATGGGAGATCTTCACATAAGACTCACCACAACCTAAAAACACAACAACCTAACTTAACCTAACTAAGGAATAGGGAAAGAGCTACTTCCGGACCCCAATACTGTGTCCGCAGAAACGTATGGCCCCAGTGCATTGCAATCGTCATAGATCGTTCTCACATCCCTTAGGTAAATGTGAGGCGAAGACGGAGTTGCTCCTCCAAAACAAAAGGTACAATCGAGGATGTCCTTGATTGACATGTCTTTTGGAAGGCAAGAGAGGTAGCGACGGCTCGTACTTTCGTGCGCTTTTACTCGGAAGAGGCTCAAATCAGTCTTCGGAAAGATAAATGAGCCTCCCGAATGGTGTTCCCTTAGAAAGAAAGCCACTGCATTCTTTGATAAAGGTAACTCTGGCCTCTTCACAGAGCACCAGAGGTTACCTGAGGGACCTCTAACCTCTTTAGTTCTATGCACGTAGAACTTGAGAGCCCTTACGGGCAAAGGACTCTCTCTGGTTCTTGGCCCACCCAGACTTGACATACCTTTGATCTCAAAAGTCTTCGGCCAAGGGTTCGAAGGATTTTTCATTCTTCGCCAAGAAAGATGGGTTCAACGAGCAGACAGCATTGTCCCCTTTGAAGCCCATTAACTTGCTAAACGCTTGAATTTCACTAACTCTCTTAGCCGTCGCAAGAGAAGTTAGGAAAAGAGCCTTCCTTGTCAGATTCCGAAGAGACGCTGTCTGAAGCGGTTCGAAAGTGTTCGACATAAGGAATTTCAGGACTACATCCAGATTCCATGAAGGTGGTCTCATTTGAGGAACCTTCGAGGTCTCGAAAGACTTCAAAAGGTCATGAATATTCCTTGTTGTCAGACAGGTCTAGGCCTCTGTGCCTAAAAACCGCTGACAACCATTTTATACCCCTTGATGGTAGGGACCGCTAATTTTCTGCACATTTCTGAGAAATAGCAGAAAATCAGCTATCTGGTTTCACAGAGGTCGAGGAAGAGGAAACTCCCTCCTTTTTACACCACCCTGCCCATGAAGGCAGGCCCACTTCGACTGGTAAACAGCTCTTGTGGAAGCACGTCTCGCATGTGCGATTGCTCTCGTGCAGCTGCCTTCGAAAACCTCTCGCTCTGGCCAACTTTTCGATAGTCTGAACGCAGTCAGACTCAGAGCGGAGAGGTTTTTTGTGAAAACCTTTCGAAGTGAGGCTGTTTGAGTAGATCTTTCCTCCAGGGCAATGTCCTTGGAAAGTCTACAAGGAAAGACATGACCTCTGTGAACCATTCTCTTGCTGGCCACATCGGAGCGATCAGGGTTAGCCTTGTCCCTTCCGAGGCCGCAAACTTCCTCATGACTTCCCCAGAATCTTGAATGGTGGGAAGGCATAAAGGTCCAGGCCCGTCCAATTCCAAAGCAACGCGTCCACCGCGATTGCCTCTGGATCCAGGACCGGGGAGCAGTAAAGAGGAAGTCTCTTGTTCTTGACGTTGCGAATAAGTCGACCAGTGGACGTCCCCACAGCGTCCACAGGTCTCGACAAACGTCCTCGTGCAAGGTCCATTCCGTCGGAAGGACTTGGTCCCGACGACTGAGAAGGTCTGCCCTGACGTTTTTGCACACCTGCAATGAATCTCGTCAGGATCGTTACCTCTTTCCTTTTGCCCACAGCAGAATCTCTCTCGCTAGGGAGTACAACGCTCTGGAGTGTGTACCTCCCTGGTTTTTTAAATAAGCGAGTGCTGTGGTATTGTCCGAGTTTATCTGAACAATCTTGTTCTCCAAACTCTTCTCGAAGAACTGCAGGGACAGAAATACTGCTGCCAGTTTCTTTTACATTTATATGCCAGGCTACCTGTTCCCCTCTCCAGGAGCCTGACACTTCCTTCCCCCCTAGTGTTGCTCCCCATCCTGTGATGGAAGCGTCTGAAAACAACACTAGGTCGGGGCTCAAAAGGACTTAGGGACACACCCTCTTGCAGCTTCTGAGGGTCCAACCACCATCTTAGGTGGTTCTTGATCGAAATCGATATCCTCAATACTGCTCGAGATCGTCTTTTGCCTTCCACTCGTCTGCCAAGAAGAATTGGAGAGGCCTGATGTGCAGTCTTCCCAAGGAAACAAACCTTCCAGCGAGGGGAATGGTCCCCAGCCAGACTCATCCATTCCCTCGCCGAGCAAGTCTCCTTCCTTAGAAAGGCTGAGATCTTTTCTAAGCCTAGCTGCTGACGTTCCTGGGACGGAAACGCTCGAAAAGCCACTGAATCCATCTGAATCCCAGATACACGATGGACTGTGTTGGGGTCAGATGCGACTTTTCGAGGTTGACCAGAAGTCCCAGGGACTTCGCTAAGGCTAAAGTGAACTGCAAGTCCTTCAGGACACTTCTCTCTCGACGACGCTCTGATCAGCCAGTCGTCGAGGTATAGGGAAACTCTTATTCCCGAAGAGTGTAGCCACCTCGCTAACGTTCTTCATCACTACTGTGAACACCATCGGAGCCGTGGTCAGTCCGAAGCACATCGCTCTGAACTGCCAAACTTTGTTGTTCAAGACAAATCTTAGATATTTTCTTGAAAGAGGTGGATCGGATGTGGAAGTACGCGTCCTGCAAGTCCAAGGATACCATCCAGTCGCCCGGTCTCAACGCTCCCAGAACAGAATGAGGCGTCTCCATCGTGAATTTGATCTTTTCCACGAAAAGATTGAGCCTGCTTACATCTAGAACTGGACGCCAACCTGACGACTGCTTTGGTACTAGGAAGATTCTGTTGTAGAAACCTGGAGACCCCAGGTCCGCGACTTGTTCCACCGCTCTTTGTCGATCATCTGTTGAAGGAGATCGAACAAGACTTTCTTCTTTTCTCCTTGGTAGGATGGAGAAAGGTCTCTGGGAGTCGTAGAAAGAGGAGGAAGATCTAAAAAGGGATCTTGTACCCCTGCTCCACGATCTTGAGGGACCAAGAGTCCGTGTCTCTCTCTCTCCACGCTCCCGCAAAATACTTCAGTCTGGCTCCGACTGGTGTCTGAAGGACATGCTTTTCACTTGGAAGGCTTTGGTTTTAAAAGAAGCTCTTCCTCGTGAAAACCCTCTCCCTCGAGGAGCTGCTCTCGAGGGGGGAGCCCCACGAAAGGGCTTTACTTTCTTCGGCGGACGAACTGCAGCCGAAGAGGTTGAAGGTCCGGCCGACCGTCTTGTAGACTGGGCCAAAAGATCCTGAGTAGCCTTCTCTTGTAAGCTGTTCGTCAGGTCCTTTACCAAAGTCTGGGGGAAGAGATGGTTCGAAAGAGGCGAAAACAACAAGTCCGCTTTCTGAGCTGGCGTCACTGAACGAGCTGTAAGTTGCACAGCAAAGCTCTCTTTTTTTACAACAAAGCTGTTCCAAAGTGAGATACTAGCTCTTCCGAACCATCCCTGACGGCTTTGTCCATACATGCTAACACGCTGGACAGCTCCCCCAGACTAAGAGATTCTGGGCTTCTCGCTTGCAAATCCAGAACTCCCAAACACCAATCAAGGAAGTTGAAGACTTCCAGCGTCCTAAGCAGACCTTTCAGATGATGGTCTGTCTCCGACGCGGTCCAAGTTACCTTGGCAGAGGGTAAAAGTGACCTCCTCTGTAAGTCTACAAGGCTGGAGAAATCTGTTGAGCCGAAGAAGGGATACGAACTCCCACTTCGTCCGGTTGGTCTTATACCAAATGCCTCCTTTACCACTAAGTTTAGTAGGAGGCAAGCGAAGGTCGTCTTGCCTTGGTCTCTCCTTCTTATCATCCAGTCCTGGAGCTTCTTGAAAGCACGTTTCGTCGATAGAGAAGTCTTCATCTCTACGAACTCCGGGATTTTCCCCGTTTTCGATGAAGAAAACTGTGAAGGAGGAGACTTGGGAGCTGCGGGCTGAAATTTGTCCTCAAAAGAAGAACGCAAGAGTCTAACTAGGACTTTGTAATCCGAGTAGAAGGGGCTGTAGCAGGTTCCTCTTCACCCGATTCAGCCGAACTACCCAGTTCTCCTTCTTCTCTCAATGGAAGAGGAGAACGTCTGTCAGGAGAAGGCGTCCTATTGGCGGTCTTTAGCAAGATCAAAGGACCCCTATCCTTGCAAGATGGCAGCCTTATCACGGCTGTCTTCTTTCTGACGCTTACTGCTCGCTGATGGAAGAGCGTCCTGAGGCGGACGAGCGTCTTCCGCGCCTTCCGCGGCAGTCTCACCTGCCCGAGAAGCGTCTTTACCTCTCTTCGCTGGCATACGTGCCTGAGCGCGTAAAAAGTGTCTGGGGTAAGAATTCTTGTTCAGAATCCCCCGAAAGCGTCTTGAAAGGAGGCCTGAACGTCCTGCTTCCGAGCTTCTGTCCAAGCGCCCTCCTGTCTAGCGTCCTGCCGAGCGTCCTGTGTAGCGTCCTGGCGAGCGTCCTGCCTAGCGTCCTGCCAAGCGTCCTGACGAACGTCCTGCCTAGCGTCCTGCCAAGCGTCCTGACGAGCGTCCTGACAAGCATCTTGCCGAACGTCCTGCCGAGCGTCCTTGCACAAAGCGTCTTCAAAAGCGTCCTGTCGTAACGTCCTTCTATAAGACGAACGAGATCGGCGAATCGCTGAAGGAGAAGCGATCGGCGAACGAGACGCAGGAGGAGAAGGAGACGGAGACTGCTTAGTCCTCTTGACAGGCAGTCTAAGGTCCTTCCTCCGCTTAGGCTCGACTGCTGCTGGGCGAGTCCTCTGAGCCATAAGCGAGGATAGCTGGGTCCTGAAGGGACAAAAAGAATGTTCTTCGTTGGAGAAGAAGGAGTCGAGGAAGCAGGACTGGTCCTGTGAGAAGACGAGGGGCGAGGGGACGCCTCCTTCCTTCTCAAAGGAACAGCTACCTGTTTCTCAGGTTGTACGCGCCTGTGCGCGCAACCTAGCGTCCTCATCGGAGGAGATCCTACCTCTCTTCTGAGGCGGAAAGACATCATAAGCGTCTTCCGACGAAAGCGGCGAAAGAGGACGTGAAGCGTCCTCCGCAAGAAACGTCCTCTTTAACGGACGAGAGTCTCTCCGGAGCGCTCCACCCCTTGCGCGGGGAGGACGCGCTTCGGAGGACGAGAAGCACTCCTTCATGACGCTGTGCTCGTGCACGGTCCTTGGCAGCCTGGGTCTTTGCTACATGGTCTGCCGAAGGGACGCCAGATCGGTGGGAGCCCCCGTAACCCACTCTTGCGGCTTTCGACATACCTCCTCCCTGGGTCTTGGGAGTCTGATAGAGGTCTAGGCCTAGAGGCATTATGGGGCCGATCTGACGCCCCCTCCACAACACTGGGGGCACGATCACACACTTGCACCGAGCCAGTTTCCAAGGCTTTCACTTTGGTCTCCAGAGTGCGAAGGGACTCCAAAATCATAGAGAGAGCATCCGCTCCTCCCGACACAGAATCAGAGCCCGAAGGCAACACAGGTTTATGGGGTTGTAAAACACTACAGGTGTTAGTGCAGGAGAAACGTTAGTCTTACCTTTGGAAGAACCACTTCTTGAGGAAGACCTCCTGATCCTATCGCGCTCCAATTTAAGGCGATAGGACTCATATGCTCTCCATTCATCATCAGCTCAATTTCTCACATTCCTTGCACCGATGATCAATCAAACAATGAAGCCCCCTACAACTCATACATACTGTGGGGGTGGGGGTCTACCGATGCTTTCGGTAGCCTCACCTTACAATCAGCACTCACACACACTCTGAAACTCACACCACTTGATCCAGAACATATCTTATAGAGAAAAGTCAATCCAAAATCAAAAAACGGTCCACTATCGCGCATGCCAATTCAACAATCCAATTCAATACCAACAAAATCAATCAGATACTTAAAAACGAGTCAATTTCCAAAAATCCTGAGCAGAGGTCTGTAAACAGATGTTTACCGACCGGCGACAGAAAAAATATGAATAGAAAATGGGAATGGTTCCTGATATCCGCCTCCCAGCGGCGGGAATGGGTACTACCACCTGGCCGCCCACTGCGTGTGCCGCGAGTTTTGAAATTTCTGTCGGACGTCAGAAAATACAGCTATAATATATATCTGTCAGGTAAGTAAGGCATGAACAAACGTCCATTTCAAAAGTTTTTTTTACCAGAGGTACTTAAATGGAATAATACTACATATGGAGCAGCTAAAATGCAACCAGAAGTTCCCCTTTAAATTTAGCACAGTCATGGGTGTATGCATTAGCTTCCAGTATTAGCCCAGACTGTGGGGGTTAACCTAATAACAACCACCCATTTTTCAAAATAGTCTAATGTAAGACAGCACTTTCTCCTGTACATCTTTTCATTTTCCTCTGCTGTTCCAGTGTAGTTTTATTTTCTCCATTCTTAGTCTAATAACCTTCCTTGCTTTTTATTTCCCTACACTTTCTCATCTTTACCTCTACCTTATCCAATCTCTAAAATATTTGTGTATGCATGGTCTTCTTTTCTGTTTGCAACTAGTACAGTGAAACACAGATCCCAAGCGACATGACTCTATATGCTTTCGTTCAAAATTCACTGACTGGCAACCTAGCATGCTCCATATTTGTCTATTATTTCAATGCAGAAACGCGATTATTGCAAACAATAAGGCCATAATATGTTTCATAAGAGTGAAATCTGTCATATGTTTCAAAACTGTAAGAAAATGTTACGTATATATAGCAAATTTCGGAAAAAACTTTCAAAAAATTTTCAAAACTTTCGTTCACACAGCTGAAGCATTTGACCAAAATGAAGTCGTCACCAAGCATCAGTTCAAATATTAAATAAAAAAATGAAAAAAATTGTCATAATATTAACAATGCTTCCAAAGCAAGCATAAAATTTGAAATAGTCTTATTTGACTGCTTTTACACCTCAATGCTGAAAAAAATGTAAATATGTACACGTACATATACAAAAGTATAATGCGCCCACGATATCAACGTGATGTATCATTAGTGTCGGTGCAACAACCACAACCAGGTGTAACTTAAGTAGGTCTACACTGAGCAGCAACAATGAAATTATCCTGAAAAATTTACTTTGTGTTAGAGGAATATTTCGATTTTCATACATGATTATTTTCTATAACTCTTAAATATTCAAAAAATGATGGTACACTAGCAAATATTCGTCTATGCAGTTATTCTTTTGTCAAAGCCAAGATATTGTTCTTAGGCCTAGGTGTTAGATTGCTTTTCTTTACACTTAAGTCACAACTCTCTCTTAACAATTTCTGGCCAGAAAGCAAATGAGGTTATCTACACATACTTGCACTTCAAGTTACCTTATGAAAGAATAAATTATACACCAAAAGCAAGCAGAAGGACTTGAGAACACAATATTTTAAACCAGTTGAAAAACAAGTGTGCCATACGCCTTGACATTAATACTTAAGATATTTCGATTAATAGCCATCTTCTCCATATAATCAAACTCATCATCTTTTATTCCTCAAAGAACAGGTAATCTTTACAAATCAAAACATTAGTAACAGATTACATTTCAGAAGGCTTAGAATATCTTTTTAGGCCTATAAATCATTGTACAACATACAGACAGCTTAAACACAGCCTAAAACGTCAACATTCACAGAAAACTGGTTATAATTCATATTCCTATCGTATTCCTCAAAGAACATATAATCTCTACAAATAAATTCATTAGTAACAGATTACATCTTGGAAGGCTTAATTATTTCTTTAGGCCTATGAAACATTTTGCAACATAGGCAGCTTCAACACAGCATAAACTTCAACAAGAAAACTGGTTGTAATTTATATTCCTACTTTGAAAATATTGTTATGACTGTTGAGCTTATTAGGTCTACTGTCATAATGCTTCAGACGTAATCGTGTTGAACAGTCCGAGAAGCATGTAAAGTGTGCTTTCATTGATGGCACCGCTAACCTTATCACACTGCACTTTGAACTAGGCAATGTAAGAAAAAAAAAAATCTGTTCAATCACACAGCTAACAAAATCATACCATTGCATAAAAGGGATCATATTTATATAACCAGAAGGAAAATAGGGCTAGCTGTGAATTCGCAAATTTGTCGACATGTATAACATTAGAAATTAAAAATAAAAGTTTAACACTACTTGGCAATGCCACCGAGTCTGAGAATCTGAACGATACAAAAAGAATCATGTCGCAAGAGATTTGAGCACCACTGTATACATCTTCAACTTCTCATCTTATAAACGCGTAAGAGTTTATGGCAACCATACCAGCAAAATCCACGGTGTTGATTCACTAACTCGAATCTTAAAATTTGCGTAAGCTAATCTTCATACACTCCCTTCCCTTATGGTATTATTAATCATAACCCAATTTACATCTATCCTCTCCTCCTCTCCTTGTATGTTTTTTCACTACTTTCTCATTAAACTCATTATACTCTCATTTACAGTTATAGGCCTAGTCACATTTTGAACCTTATACACTCTACTAAACATAATTTCCCTTCCCTTTTTCAAGTAGAAAATTATCTGACATCTCAGACATCTTGTGTACGTATTTTGCCATCTGATACACCTCTTCCTCATACAATCTTTCATTCAACTATATTTTGTGCATTGCATATTCAAGTCCATCACTAATATCTTACCAAAAACCTACAGGAAAATTCAAAACACATATGCAAGATTAAAATGGGAAATAGTGGATCACAACATGATATATGGGATGTGAATATTGTACTGTACAGTAGATGAAGCGAAAATGAATGCTCATGGCAGATATAAAAGTTAAGAGAATGTTATCCAATATGGAAAGACACAGTAAACAATTAAGATACCAGTGGCCCAAGACCAACAAGAAATGGAAAAGATTAGCTAGGAGATATGTACACTAAATAATACCATAAATTACGTTCAGTAAGATGGTTTCGAAAACACTGGCAAAAAGATTAGGAAAACAAATGATACTTAACTCAGCTTTTGATTATTTTGTCCAGAATTTTAAGCAGGAAATTAAATATACTTGAATGACATTAACCTTATAGATAGTGAGAACACACATTTGTTTAATGAGAATGTTATAATAAGGTAATAAGGAATTATGCTAAATATCGGTAATTCTAAGCCCTCATTCCGCGGTAAAGTAGACTATGGCAGTTGACGTTTTCCTACGTTATTTTACTTACCGAACAAGAATTTAAAGTAATATTTATTCGGACGACTGTAATTAACCCCCAGGGGCCAGTACTAAACACAGTGAAATACACTGGATGCCCCAATCCCTAGTGGATGTCGTATTCGCAGTTACGTTTCTTGCAGGGTAATTCTAAAGAATAGTTCCGCATGGACTGCAAGGAACGTAACTGCGGGTATGACATCCACTAGGGATTGGGGCGTCCAATGTATTTCGTCGTGTTTAGT
>NC_087207.1:62334472-62369472 GCF_015104395.2 Macrobrachium nipponense
CGGTCCAGAGTTCCGAGGTGGAGGCGGTTCCTCGGTTCATCGTGACGTCATCTGGCATTCTGAATTGGCTGATCCAGCTGGAGAGGAGGGCTTTGGTGCAGGCGTCAGCAGTGGTTTCTGACATCAGGGTGGCCTCTGGCCACTTGGTGGACCGGTCGACCACTGTCAGGAGGTACCTGGTGCCGTCGGATGGGGAAAGCAGGCCGACGATGTCTACGTGTATGTGCCCGAATCTCTGCCTGGGTTGGGGGAAGGTGCCTACTCCTGATTCAGTGCGCCTGTCTTGCTGCTCTGGCACGTGATACAATTCTTGGCCCACTCCCGGGAGTCCATCTTGATGCCATGCCACACGAACTTCTACATCAGGAGCCTGGTTGTCGTGTGGGGCAACGAATGCGAGAGTTGGTGTATCATGTCAAATACCAGCTTCCGCCGGGAGACTGGGACCAAAGGGTACAGGCGGCCAGTGCTGGTGTCGCAGAGGAGCATAGTTTTGGAATGACCGATGGGGATGTCTTCCCACCAGAGGGAGGTGATGGCAGTGTGGTAGGCTGGTACTTCAGGATTGGAGGTTTGCTTTTGTGCTAGGTCCTCGTATTCCATGCTGAGGTGCAGGGAATTTATCTTGATCCACGAAAGGGCATCAGCTACCTGGTTCCTACCGCCGGGGATGTACTTGATGGAGCACCCGAACTCGGAAGGCGTGGACCAGCGGCTGGTGGTCCATACTTATGGTGAATGGGACACCCTCCAGGAGGTACTTGAAGTGGCAGACAGCTTGGTAGACAGCAAGGAGCTCGCAGTCGAAGGTGCTGTAGCAGGTCGGCGGGTTTCAGCTTCCTGGTGAAGAAGGGCTGCGGTTTAGGGACTCTGTTGGTTAGCTGTTCCAGGACAGCACCACAGGCGATGTCGCTGGCATTGGTTGTGAGAGTCAGGGGTGCATCAGGATCCTGGTGAGCCAAGGTTTGTAGCTCTGCTGAGGGCCGCCTTGGTATGATTGAAGGCGTGCTGCTGGGCCTCCTCCCAAACCAGCCTCTTTGGCTTGCCCTTCAGGACCTTGGTCAAAGGGCACATGGTGCGGGCCACATCTGGGATGAACCTCCTGTAGTAGTTCACCATTCCAATGAACTTCTGTAGGGCCTTGACCGTCGTCGGTGTCAGAAACTTCTCCACTGTGGCTACCTTGGATGCCATGGGTTGTACTCCTGCTGGGGTGATTTCATGGCCTGGTAAATCCATCTTCTCCACACCGAAGGTACACTCATCTAACCAGACAGTGAGCCCGTTCTCCTGCAGGCACTGAAGGACAGCCCAGACGTGGTTCAGGTGTTCCTCTGGCGACCTGGAAAATGTGAGGATGTCGTCTACGTAGCAGATGCAGAAGGGTAAATCGCCGAGGATGCTGACCATTAGGCACTGGGAGGTAGCTCCAGCGTTCCGCAGGCCAAATGTGGAGAAGGCGAAGATGAAGGACCCGAAGGGCGTGATGACTGCTGTCTTCAGGATATCATCGGGATGGATGGGGACTTGGAATTAGGACTTTAGGAGGTCCACCTTTGAAAATATCTTCACCCCATGGAGAGGACCGGTGAGGTCCTGCATGTTCAGCAGGGGGTAGCTGTCGGGTGTGGTGACGAGGTTGAGGTTATGGTAGTCCCCGCAGGGCCTCCATGTGCCATCTGCCTTCCTCACCATGTTGAGGGGGGATGACCAGGAGCTCAAAGCCCTCTTGCAGATACCCATCTGCTCCATCTCAGTGAACGCATTCTTGGCTTCCAGGAGGAGCTTTGGTGGGAGCTGGTGGAACTTTGCATGAGTTGGGGGCCCAACTTGGGTGTGGCCCCTGCCGCCCGGCAGAGCTCGGGTCGGAAGACGTCTGGGAGCTCCTGTAGGAAGGATCTGTACTTGTGGGTGAGGACGGAGCAGGTGGCGGGAGCCCTGGAGCCTGTGGTGAGTGGGCGAGAGAGGCAGGTTTCCATGTCGAGGAGGCATTGGTGGGCTACTTCCACTAGGGGCCTGTGGTGGGCCAGGAAGTCTGCTCTGAGGACGGGGGTTCTGACATCTGCAATGATGAAGGGCCAGGTGTAGGTCAGACCCAGGAATGCAATGGTCTGGATCTTGTTGCCATAGGAGCAAATTGGGGTCCTGTTGGCAGCTATGAGGGTGGCTGGGGTGTCAGGGGTGCAGTTGCAGTCCTCTGCTGACGGCGGGAATACCGATTGCATGGCAGCAGTGTCGACCAGCATCCTGTGGCCAGAGATCGCGTCTTTGATGAAGAACTCTCTGAGGTGGGACCTGGCTACTGCCGCTGCCAAGGAGGGTGGTTTTGGGCGCCGCCTTCCTCGTTTTTTGGAGGCACGAAGGAGCAGGGGCACACGCACTTCCTTGCTTTTTTTCATATCTTTGGTGGAAGATACATCAGCCAACGTTCTAGCCGGGCTGCGGGGGTTCCCTCCTCTGGAGGGCTGTATTGATTTCCACCTCCTCGGGGTCTTCCTGCTGCAGGCTATTGGCCAACAGTGGGGAGGTGAGTCTCACTGCATGGTGGCATTGTGGAGCTTGTGCGCTCATTCCACCAGGTCTCCATCTCCATATCATCGGTGTCCTCAATCTGGCCGTGTACTTGAGGGGCGAGTTGGCGGAGGAAGAGCTGCCTCAGGATGCTTGCCTCCTTCCTGTGCCTCTGGGAGTCTCTCTCAGGGAGTAATACCAGGGCCTGTAGCTTGTACCAGGCTAATCTCGGGTCCTCGGTGGTCATGGGGTTGACCACCAGGTCGAAAATTTGGGTGGCTCTCTCGGGAACCGGGAGGGAGTGTATCCCGATCAGCTGCATCTTGCGGTCATCATAGGGGATCTCTCTGGATAGGGTGGACATCCATGGGGTGAGACGGTCGAATATGTCCTCCGGAAGAGCCCGACTTGGTGCCCTCTGTAGTGATCCTGTGGAGCCGAAACTGGATATCCTCACGTTGCAGCCAGGCTGCAACGTTCTGCTGGGAGGAGAGCGGCAGTGAGGAGAGCGGCAGTTTGATGGAGTGGGGCTCAGGTGGCTCGACGGGGGCTTGCAAGGGCATGGATCGGGGTGTGGGTTGGGGCGTCGAGGAACTACGCAGGGGGCCATTGGTAAGCTCCCATTCTTGACTCAAGTTCTCCAAGTCCACCATCTCACTTTGCTACGGTCGACGGATGTCATTAATGGCGGGCCATACCATAAGAAAAAACTCCAAAACACTCCTGTAGGGGATGTGCCATTGAGTCTGCTAATGGCGTTCTGGTCAACTACGGATAGGAGTCGTAATAAGTCCCTTAATGGCTGAGCCAAGATTCACCGTCCTAAATCCGGGAGGTCACCAGTTGTGAGTGTTAGCATATTGTGATTTGTTTTGTTCATGTTGTATTAGTGGCATTGCACTTGGCACTTGTATGTCGATTTTTTTTTAGTATTTAGTCTTTCTCACTGGTGAGTCGTGGCTCTACCTGTATGTAGACAATGCAACTTGTTCGTTGTTCCCACTTCCCTCTTTCAGTCTGAATAAAAATCTGCCGACAACAACACATGTGTATCAATCAGCCCCTCCCTGGAAACTCTGTTAACAAGTGAAACTAAACTTAGAAAGCCTAGAACTTAGTAAGGTTAACAGGTTATGGGCCCAGAACACATCGGGATTGATTGAAAAGTGTGATATCGTCTAGACTGAAGAAAGTGTTAGCCTATAGCTAAGCTTCCCTTAAAGCATTTAATCAGGAAGTAAGTTCAAGATTGCCGAATGTGAAGAAAGGGAAGAGACCTCCAAGAAGATCCTTCTACAGTGTGATGGGGCAAACTGCTACCTGTGGTCGAAGAGGATCAAAGCAAGACTGATTGACAAGAACTGTTGGAATGCCCACTGAACCTGGGTTTGGGAATGACGTCCATGATAATGAGAATGAAGAAGGGGCCTTGGCAGAGCTCAACCAAGAACAAGCCAGAGTCAATCGTTGAGCTCGGGGAGTCATTATCGAGGCACTGCACAGCTCTACTCTCTACGATGTTGGTGAGTTTAAATTTGCAAAGAAAGTGTGGGACACACTTAAGGAAATGTACGGTGAATTTGGGATTTTTCACACTATGCTGTTTTTCAAGGAAATGGCTAGGATGGATAAAGTGCCATCAATGCCAATGGCAGATTACATTTTCAAGATGCATGAGTTGATTCAGAAGGTGAGAATGGGTGACATCCCAATAAATGACACTTGCTTTGCTGCTTTCTTGCTACTTGGGCTACCACTCAGGGAGTATGATGCTTTTGTGAGATCCTTCAAGGGTGATTTGGACAGGCTCACATCAAGAAATGTAAAGAGCAAGCTTGTGATGGAAGAAAGGCAATTAACAATGCACAACAGGGCGACATCAAGCCAAGAAGAACCTGTGGCATTAAAAGCAATGGCTAAACAGGATTCTAAGCAGAAGCACAATCAGCAGTGTCAGAAGCAGGACACCTTTGGCAATAGTAAAATAAAGTGTTACACCTGTAAGGAGCCCGGATACAAGGCAAGGAATACCCAATCTGGAAGAAGTTCAAGGAGGAACACACTAAGAAAGGGGATACCAAGGCTTCTATAGCTGAATTTGAAGAAGCAGAAACAGTGTTCCTATGTGCTGAAGCGGATGCACACGCCCACATGTCAAAATCATTGGCGGGAAAGTGGTTTCTGGACTCAGGTGCCTCAGATCATATGTGCTGTGACACTAAGAAGTTCAAGGACATCAACCTGCAGCAGAAGGGATCTGTGAAAATCGGTGATGGGCATAGACTTTCGGTGGAAGGGGTTGGGGTAATTGGAATTCAACCCAAATGTAAGATTGTGCTTCAGGAAGTGATGTATGTCCCTAACCTATACTGTAGTTTGGTGTCTGTACAACAGATCACTGCCAAGGGTGCTTTGGTATTATTCGTGGGTGACCTAGCAAAGGCATCCAAGGGTGGCATTGAACTCTTTGTTGCTTGGAAAGAGGGGAAGATGTACATTATGAATCTGGATTGGCCTAGTAAAGATAATGAGGGAGCTACTGTGGCATTGCCCACTAAGGTATCGACGCAGACTTGGCATCAAAGAATGGGTCATCTCAACTATGATGCTTTGAAGAAAATTCCAGTTCTGTCTAATGTCAAGAAAGAAGAATGTGGAAAATGTGAAGCATGCATTGAGGGGAAGATGACAAGGATACCTTTTCCTGCAAGCCCATCAAGCATCTAAACCTTTGATGCTAGTGCACAACGATGTTATGGGACCCTTTAATACCTCTTCATTTGGTGGGTCCATTTATGCTATTGTGTTCACTGACAATTGCTCCAGGTATCTGACTGTAATGCCAATGAAATCTAAGGATGAAGCATTGTCTAGACTTATTCAGTCCAAGACCAAGATGGAGATCCTCACGGGCCACACACTGAAGAAAATTAGATCTGACTTCGAAGGGGAATACTCTGGTAAAGAGCAGTTGGACAACTATCTGGCTGCAAACAGAATAGTGCATGAAAGGAGTGTGCTTTACTGTAAACACCTGAACGGGAGAGCGGAACAACAAAATCGCCTACTTATGGAAACAGTGAGGACAATATCATCTGAAGCTGGAGCTGACAAGAGACTGTGGGCTGAAGCTATGTCAACTGCTGCCTACAACCGGAACAGGGCGCCGAGCAGTGCCATCGATTTTAAGATACCGCTGGAACTGGCTACAAGAAAGGAACTCACAAGGTGTGATTATGAACGCATGAGACCCTTCAGATGCAGAGCTCAGGCCACGAGAGAAGTCACAAGCAAGCTTGATAGCAAGACTGCTGAGTGTATCATTCTTGGTTATCAGGAGGATACAAAGAATGGATACAGGCTTTGGAACACAGAGACCGGAAGGGTAATAATCAGGAGGGACATTGTATTCCATGAAGATGTTTTCCCGTGGAAGAAGAAAGAAGATTCCGGTGATCAGGGAAAGCAGAAAACAAACCATCTACAACTCTCGGGCGAGTCAGATTCCGAGAGGGAAACAGAGAAAAAATGGGAGCAGAAGGGAGACGGTCTGGACAAGGAAGGCAGTAAAGATGGCAGGCATGGAGACGTAAACAATGAGCAGATTCCTGTCTTTGAAGAAATTCGAATGCTGCCTGAAGATGAAGAAGCTGAAGTTCAAGAAGTCCCAGTCCTGTGGTGGTCCGCAAGAGTGCCTAAACCAAAGAAATGTCAGTGCCAAGAATGTAAAGACAACCATGAGTATCTAGTGGTTAAGCCAGATGAAGAGACTACTATCATCGAACCAAAGAGTGCCAAAGAAACCCTAGCTAGTCCCCAAGCAGAAAGATGGAAATATGCTATGGGAGAAGAGATTAAGAAACTGACTGAGATGAATACATGGGAGGTTGTACCAAGGCCACCAACCAAAGTCATTGGGTCAACATGGAATTTCAGTTGCAACCCTACAAAGTACAAGGCCAGGTTAGTTGCACAAGGATTTGCACAGAGATATGGCTTTGACTACATGGAAAATTACTCGCCTGTGATAAAAAAAAAACACCATCCGGCTGATGCTCGCTGTGGGAGTGGAGAAGGAGCTGAGGTGTGAGCATGTCGATGTAATATCTACCTTCATCAGTAGTGATATCAAGGAAGAAGTATACCTGGAACAACCAGAGGGTTTTGATATTGACAAGAATAGGATGGTATGCAAGCTGAAGAAGTGCCTTTATGGTCTGAAACAATCAGGGCAAGAATGGTACCATAAGATTAAGAAAATCTTTATAGACATGAAGTTCAACCCATCGTCAGTTGGTGATCCTTGCCTATTCTATTATCGAGAAAGGAAAGTGTATGTTGGACTTTATGTGGATGACATTGCTGTGTGGGGAAAGAAAGAAGATATTGATTGGTTCAAGAAAGAGTTGAGCCAACAAGTAGAAATACGAAAGCTGGGAGAAATATCTGATTTCTTATCACTGAGAATATTGCGAAAGGATGAGCGCACCATAAGCATCGACCAGTGTGCTTATATCGATCAGATATTCGAGCAGCATGAGTTATCTGAAAGCAGAGGAAAACACAGTCCTCTGAGTGCAGATGTATTCTCTGCCAACAATAAGGCAGATGCAGACGCTGATAGTCATGAATATCGAAGAGCCATAGGTATGTTGCTGTACGTTGCAAACGAAACAAGACCTGACTTGAGTTTCGCTGTCAGTTATCTCAGTCAATTCTTGGCCAACCCCAAGAGAAAGCAGATGGCTGCAGTGAAATATTTGATAAAGTACCTAAAACACACTCATGACTATTGCATAGTATTCAGGAAGAGTGGGAAGGAGGCATTGATTTTTTCTGATGCTGACTTTGCCAACAACAAAGTAGACAGAAAATCGTTCAGTGGACTGGTGGTGTGTATTGCCGGAGGACCCGTGGAGTGGAGATGCAAGAAGCAAACGGTCGTTGCTATGTCCACACAACAAGCGGAGTACATTGCTATGGCTATCGCAATGCAAGAAGCACTGTGGCTTTGTGGTATATTAAGGGAGACCAATGCAAGTGATCTTTGCATGATGCCATGCATCCTTGCTGACAATACAGCAGCAATCAACTTTGCAGAGAAGGACATTGTCAATGATAATTCCAAGGGCATGTTGTGAAGTATCACTTCATAAAGGATGTGGTAAAGAATGGATTGGTCAAGTTGCAATATGTGGCATCTCGTGACAATCTAGCCGGCCTTCTAACCAAGGGTTTGACTGGGAGGAAGACACAGGAGTTGTGCGCAAGAATTGGACTTATCATTCCTTGATAACAGTCAGAGCCATGCCAAAGTTCTTAGTTTGTCCTTCTGATCAATTTTTTTTTTGCATTGTAATCCTTTGCCAAATGTGATGATGACAAGTGTAATTGCATTCATCCTTTCTTTTTGCAGCTACTGTGTATATTCAGTTTTGTTGCTTGTTCTGCATACTTTTATTTACAGCTGTGTTATTTCTCATCTGCAAGTTTTTCTATTTATGTAATCATTGCAATTTTGCTGTTTTGTGTTGTTGGCTATCCAATTTTTGTCAGGTTAATTCTTGTAAAATTACTGACTGGTGAGGCAGTGCGCATGGATACACTTGTTGTGGTGCTACGATTCAAGTCTAGCTCACGACAACAACTTACATGTTCCTTTCTGAGTGATCATTCAGCTAACTCAGATAATACAGATTATACAAATTACAATCAAGAAATACCCTAATACATCATTACTCAGTTAAGAATATGCAAGAAACCAACACACTCAGGCAAAGGCAATGTGCAAATCAATCAGTAATGCAGCACATCAATAATGCATGGAGCAATGCAATCAAGTAATGCAACACATCAATAATGCAGTAAGCAATGCAATCAAGTAATGGAACACATCAATAATGCAATAAGCAATGCAATCAAGTAATGCAACACATCAATAATGCAGTAAGCAATGCAATCAAAAATACTGACATTCATGTAAAGGCAATGTGTTGATGTTTTAAACATTGTAAGGGTTATCAATGCAAATCATGAAAAGGTAATGGGCATGGTATGAACCAACAATGTAAGAGTCCCCTCGGGAATTACAAAAGAATCATGGCTCATCTCTATGAGCATCCATTAGCACAAACAATTGACTGTGAATGTAATCTGACTGTGTTCAACAGAGTAAACGTTTTTCACTAGTTCAATAGCAAGAGATTCTCTTTGCTGAATGGTGCTTGCTTCTGTCAGTGCTCCTGACAACTTATGCATCAACAAGTCACACTAGTTGAACAACACAATACTCTGTATGGAGACTCTTGAGGGATAACTTTTTACCCATGAGTAGACTATGAGTCACACTGATACAGAAACAACACAGCAAAATACAATAGTATACACATAATTTCTTCACACTCTCAACAATGTCTGCCATCTGCCCATGCTGGATGCACGAGATGTAACCTTACAAACTAATCCTACGCCTTCGAGCCTTCTCTCGATACACCATTCTTCAAGAGTTCACCTCTTCAGTAATCACTGACCAAAACAGTTATCGTACATACCACATATGAAAAATGATTAACACATTATATTAAACATTGAATACTACACATCTCTCAATTATTGAACATACCATATCAATGTTTTTACTCACTCTGACATTTTCTGTCTCTGGGCGCCAGTGGTCCTTCCTTTCGTCTCTCACTCTCTCTAGCACACTGTTCATCTCAAGATCATCAGTCACTCGAAACACACACTCACATTCGTTGTAACTCACTGAGCTGTGTCCTCGGGCCCTTCACCATTCTCATAACCTACATCTGCTGCTTCCCCATCGTCCTCTCTGTCGTCGTCTGCTTCATCGTGGGTGTCCAACGGTTCTCAGGCTTTCCTCACCTTCGAAGAACCTTGACTGATCTCATGGCCCCTTGCTCGTCAAGAAAGACATCAAGGACTCCACCCCGAGACTAGTAATTGTGTATGCGTTGTTCGAGCCTAACCAAAATGATATCCTCCACTAGTTGAGCAGCTGTTGGGCTCACCCACAGGGAATGTTGCTCTTGAAGTGACCTCAGGTAACCTCACTGCCAATTGCATTTGAAGTACTTGAGTCTTGTACAGAAGTAAGGATAGATTGCATGGCTGCTCATACACGTTATGATCATTACACATCCCTTTCCTCCTTCCACTCAAGTAGGTCCAGGGCAGTCTATTCTGACACTGTTGCACATGTACAATACTTGGGTTCGAGCAGTAGGGAGGTGGTGGTTGTCTTGGAAGAAGTTTGAAAGTGCTGGTGTGAGACACCACTCGCCTTGCAGTAGCCCTCAATCCTGGGCTTCACCATTCCTGTCAGAAAATAGTTATCAGCATTCTTGCCCCATAATGCATCTGGACTACATGTAAATGTTGTAAATAATTGTAGACTAACACTCCCTTGGGGAAGTAACAATAGAAACTGAGCTTTACTCTTTAACACATTGTATAATCTGTAGTGTGAATCTGATTAGTTATAACCATTCCTAACTGATTCTTAAACTCATGAACATGATAGGGCACCTTGACCCCATTCTCTAATGTATTATGAATTGAAGAAAGGGGATGGCCTGGTTGTAGACATGCAATGCATTTCAACAAATGTTTCATAGCATTGACTAAAATAATGAAATCAACATTACTCCCCCTTAGATTCCATAGTTTGGCAGGCTGAGTCAATGGCACCCCTTTCCTCGTATCTCGGAGGGCTGCAATGGCGTGAGGGTTGGCCTGGCCTGGCAATGCTTCATCTGGGCATAACAAGTGGCTCAATGGAACCTATCTGATGTAGAAAGTTTGGTCCTCTTGGTTGCACTTCAACAGGAATGCAGCGAGTTGGGACATACTTTGGCTCACTATCACACTCCTGCGGAAATAAAATCTCCTCCACCTCGATAGACATGGCATATTTATTTTCTCCTTTGATCTGATCATTAGGTACTTCCATATTTCTCGCTCCCAAATCAGTCTAAGGGACCCTCTGGTAGGTTGTAGTGCATTCAGGGTTTGGTTTAGACTGTTTTGCAATCAAGCTTAATTAATTGAGCAGTGGCAACACAGGAGTGATCATCTTCACACTCTGACTCTTCTAGATTGTGCTTGTTTGGCACCTTTCATCATTTTTGGTTACATTTGGCTTTGTTCTCCCCCTTACCTTGCGTTCTGTACTCGTAAACTGCTCATGCAAGGCAACACTGATATCTGTGTTTATTTCAGATTCAACTATCCAACAAACACCCAGTGTTCGGATAGTCAACATGTCTATCTCCTGTAAGGCCCAGTGAGGTACCCTACCTTATGGCACAACTCCTTGATGAGTAATTAATAGACTAACTCCTGCAATTTTTTCCATTGCAACAATGAACAAGTTCAAATACTCAGCCCCTATTAGGAAATTAATGTCTTAATACATCTCCCCAAATTTCGGAATCGGCGATCTCATACCCATTATCTTTCAATAATTGACTAGTGTTACTCAGACCCAAGCTGTAAATAGGCGTGTGTGCATCATCACGAACGACTAGTTTAGCTCCTGCAACCCTTTTGCCCATATAAATCTTTCAAGCTACAACATCAAATTTCCCATTTACTGTTGGTGAGCCAAAAGGTGCAATAGTAAATGAAACCCTCTGAACAACTGGTAACTCGAGTTTCTGAGCCAACCAACTTAATATGAAGCTAAGCTGGCTTCCTGTATCAAGGAACATTCGAGTTTGAAGTGGATGGCTGCACATATACAAAATGGCTGTTGTGGTGGGAAGCAAAGAGGCAAGTAATTCAGCAGAATTATTGTTCTTTACAGCTTTCTCATTTACATAAGGTTTCTTTTTCTCCTCTCTAGACTGTTTCCCATGATTTACATTATGATCTACATTTGAATCAACTGACAAATGGGTTCTATTCAGGTTCCTAATGGGTTTTGTTGTGACATGAGTAGAAGATGGCTCACAAGTTGGGAAAAAGGAGTTTGACGCAGGGGACAGACCTGAATTGAACTTGTTGTTGCCACCATTTTCACATATGAGGCTGTGATGCCATCCATTGCACAGCTTGAAGTTTCTCTTATTGCTGCATTGTTTGCTGAGGTCAGATAATTAAAGCATTTATGGTTCAACACTAATTGGCGTTTCTTCACCGCATCACTTGTGTGATTAGAGCAACTGAATGAGGAAATCCATTGCAAAATGAGCAAGACATTGTTCTAGAGGTGCCAGTTTCTGAACCCTTTTGGTTATGAGGGTTGCAATAAATCTTCTCCCTTCTGTAACGTGCGACTTCCTTATACCTGATAAGAAAGTTTAATGCTTCAAACAACTCATCCAAGGTGTAATCACACTTGCATAGATACTCTATGAATTTAGAATATACCTGACCTTAAGATAACTTGTGGTTAATTAGGCTCAATAGCATCCCCTGATCTAACCTGCACCCGCTTAACCTCTTAATTTGTTCAATCAACAGAGTAAGCCTAATGTGAAAATCTTTAAGTTCATTGTGATTGTACTTAGGCACAAAAGTATTGGCTAACTGCCGATGCAGTAAGACTAGCGTTTGATGCTTATTGCCATAATACTTTTCCAATAAGTCGAGAGTTACTCGATAATTGGTAGTAGTTACGCTCAGGGTTTGCATCACCTTGAGGTCAGCTCCCACACTAAAGATCCCAATAGATATGTGAATTTGGTCACGTCATCTAGATCGGTGCGTTGATGCACGTACTATAAATAGCTCCTTGAAATTACCAAATTCGCTCTTTTTCCCTTTGAAGATGGGTAATGGGAGCTCTTTCAATTGAGGTAAGGGCATAGTAGGTTGTGTTTTAGGCTGCGCTGCACTAGCCAATGTAACTATTCGGTTACTAAACATTGTGGTTGCATGACCACCCTCATCAAAAGTTTTTCTTACTCTGCTTTTGACATCTGATTCCAACTTAGTGGGGCTTGTGACATAAGGTACGGAGCTGCTGCTTATTATCTCAAATGCTTTTGAAGAGGCTCTTGTATTCAGTTACATGGTGTGATTCCAAGAGTTTACCATGAACATAAGCCAAGGAGTCGGAGAGGAGAATGAGAAGAGTTAATTTGTGTTTCTATGGCAGCCACTATTTTGAACAAAGAGAGGGTGATCAGCTAAACACTTTACACTTAAAGTGACACCGCCATTTTTATGTTCCATGAAAGGGAACCTAATCATTAGTTCTCTCTGACCTGGCGAGCCCACTCGCCTCGGATTAATCCCATAATATGCGTCCTACCTCTAAGTGCTTTAATGGAGGAAGGAAGCCTTCCCGTACATTTGGCGCGATGTATGCGTCCTGTTAGGCTTTTTCCATTGCTCTAGATTCAATCCCTGGTCTCGATAGGACATTGCTAATACAATTAACATGTTGAAATACTATACAGATGAGTCTCCCACGACCCTGACGAAGACAGTTTCCAAACAAAAATAAGCACGTTCATATCTACAAAGAACCATCGCCTGTTTGCCGCCAGTTATGTTTTCTAGAACTTCTGAGTCGGGAATGCGGCAGATTTAAATGAGGAAAGACTGTGCACTTGTCTTTTCACGACAGTTTCATATGAGTGTTTAAGGACAATGCTTTTTCTATATTTTTTATTGTATCTCATCTTCAAGCCATATTGTTCCTTTAACCATTCTATAGAGTGTTCCGTGGACCTTTACCTCACATGTATAACTCGTGTAAATTCATTATTTGTATGTCTTATTAACTTTAAATGTATGTCTGTAAGAAAACACAAATCTATTGTCTCAGAGTCATTTCAGCTCTTGGTACTATTGATCCGTCTGCACCTGTCTGTGTCAACCCAGTTTGTCTGTAATAAATCATCAGTACCCAGCTATCTGTCTTACTCTCTGGTCCTCACAACTGCTGACCTCCCAGAGTCGGTGACACAGCGGTTTAGACCCAGCCTTTAACGGACTAATTACGGCTGCTCACCTTCAGAGAACCTTTAGTGGACTCAATACAGCGCCACAGTTTAGGTCTCTGAAAAGCTCCATTCCAATGACGACACCGACACCATTAACGGACCCATCATGGCACAGCTTCCAGGCGTGTTTTGGTGTTTTTCCAGCGGTTTCATCCGTTCTGTGAGCGAGATAAGCCACAAGGACGGGTAGCTGGGTGCTGGTCAGCCAACACAAAATCAGGCGGCGATCCTGGAACATCCATTCGACGTTGTGGCCTTCTTTGCCTCAACCGGGGGTCGCCAGATACCTTCTCGAAGCGCCAAACTTGTGGGCCTCCTCGGTTCTTTCCCTGGTGCCATTGCCACACCTGCGAGTCCCCAGGCAACCTTCTGACGCCGCTGCTGCACCCAGGGTCCTGCTTTACCCACCCGACGTCGCTGCCTGTGGGCCTCCTCAAGCCCCCAATGCTGCCATCGCTCTTGGGGCTCGCTTGGCTTGCCCGATGTTGCTGCCACACCTCTGGACCTGCTCACCCTGACGTCGTTGCCTATAGTTCTCCTCGGCCCACTGACACCACTGCCGCACCTGTGGGCCTCCTCTGCCTGCTGACGCCGCTACCTGTGGGCTTCCTTGACCTGCTGCCTCACCTGTGGTTCTGCTCTGCCCGCCAGATGCCGCTGCCGTGCTGGGGACTCCCTCAGCCCAGCCTATGCTGCCGCCGCACCAGGGGGTCCCCACTGCCCGTCCTATGCCGCCACCGCACACAATGCAGCTCCCTCCGCAGTCTTGGTCGCCCTCAGTCGACAGTAGAATCCCCCAGGCAACTGCCAGGGGAGGTTTCCTGTCAGCCAGCAACGCCAAAGGACTTGGCATTTGATAACGCCCCACAACAAGTGTCACAAGGACACGGGGTTGCCTCCTGCCTCCAAGGTATCTTTCATCCAATCATTATTCCATAATCATTATCTTTGGGGGGGGGAAGAAGATTTGTAAGGACAATGCTTTTTCTATATTTTTATTGTATCTCATCATCAAGCCGCATTGTTCCTTTAACCATTCTATAGAGCGTTCCGTGGCCCCTTCCGCCGATGTATAACTAGTGTAATTTCATTATTTGTATTGCCTTATTATCTTTAAATGTTTGTCTGTAAGAAAACACAAATCTACTGTCTCAGAGTCATTTCTGCTCTTGGTGCGAGTCGGTACTACATATCCGTCCACAGCTGTCTGTGTCAACCCAGTTCATCTGTAATAAGTCATCAGTACCCAGCTATCTGTCTTACTCTCTGGTCCTCACAACTGGTGACCTCCCAAGGTCGGTGACACAGCAGTTTAGGCCCAACCTTTAACGGAATAATTAAGGCCGCCACCTTCAGAGAACCTTTAGTAGACTCAATACAGAGCCATGGTTTGGGTCTCCGAAAAGTTCCATTCCGAGGACGACACCGACACCAGTAATGAACCCATCACGGCACAGCTTCCAGGCCTGTTTTGGCATTTTTTCCAGTGGCTTCGTCTGTTCTGTGAGTGAGACAAGCCTTGAGGATGGGTAGCTGGGTGCTGGTCAGCCAACACAAAATCAGGTGGTAGTCCAGGAACATCCCCAGGCAACCTCCCGACGCCGCTGCTGCACCCAGGGTCCTGCTTTACCCACCCGACTTTGCTGTCTGTGGGCCTCCTCAACCCCCCCACGCTGCCATCGCTCCTGGGGCTTGCTCAGCTTTCCTGACATCGCTGCCATACATTTCTGAACCTGCTCACCCTTCTGACGCCGCCACCTGTGGACCTCCTTGGCCCACCAACACTGCTGCCGCACCTGTGGGCCTCCTCTGCCTGCTGACACCGCTACACCTGTGGGCTTCCTCGACCTGCTGATGCCGCTGCCTCACCTGTGGTTCTGCTCTGCCCGCCAGATGCCGCTGCCGCACTGGGGACTCCCTCAGCCCAACCTATGCTGCTGCCACACCTGGGGGTCCCCACGGCCCGTCCCATGCCGCCACCGCACACAATGCAGCTCCCTTCCGCAGTCTTGGTTACCCGCAGTCGACAGTAGAACCCCCCAGCCAACTGCCAGGGGAGGCTTCCTGTCAGCCAGCAGCTGAAGGACTTGATATTTGATATCGCCCCACAACAAGTGTCACAAGGACACGGGGTCACCTCCTGCCTCCAAGATATTTTTCATCCAATCATTATTCTATATTTTTATTGTATCTCATCATCAAGCCACATTGTTCCTTTAACCATTTTATAGAGCGTTCCGCGGCCTTTCCGCCGATGTATAACTCGTGTAATTTCATTATTTGTATTGCCTTATCATCTTTAAATGTATGTCTGTAAGAAAACACAAATCTACATACTGTCTCCAATTCATTTCTGCTCTCGGTGCGAGTTGGTACTAGTTATCCGTCCGCACCTGTCATGTCAACCCAGTTTGTCTGTAATAAATCATTACGGGCTGCTCTGTGAGCAAGAGCCCGTGCTGACACAAGGTCAGCTTAATCAAAAACAACAACAACATAATAAATCATCAGTACCCAGCTATCTGTCTTACTATCTGGTCCTTACAAGTGTATTAAAACTTTTCGCATCTAAAGTGGTTCATAACAGTTGTTGTCTGCTAATCTACTTCAGCAGTTAGAGTTTCCATGTGTTTTTGGGGTTTTAGTAAGGTGCTTGCTATTTTCCTAAACAACGTATTGTCATTTGCTAATGTAATGTGGTTGTTATTTTAGAAAAATGTCATTAATTGACAGACTAACATTTCACAAAGCTTGTATAACACAAATGTCAATGAGACTGGTCTTAAGTGGTTAACGCTTCTCTCTGTTTTTGCATATTAAACAAACTGTGGCTATAGTTATTATGTCTTTAAATCTCCGCAGCGTAAATAGGACTAAGAATCATTGGAAAGTAATTAACCCTAAATAGTTCTCCCAAAACCGTCAATGCTAAAAATTTGTTGTTTATACTAAGAAGGTTGAGTTTCCTGTTTGATTTAAATGTGCCGACTCTTCCTGCCTGTTTTCATTCACACGTTACAGTAATTTTGTTAAAAGAATTACAGTACCTGGAGCAAATTAGTACAATTTTGGTGCTGACACTGGCCGGAATCTGGACCAAGATTTTTAATCGTTTTTATTGTTCCTGTTGTTTCTGATTTACAGAAAATGAATGTTCTGTGTTTGTGAAAGAAAACTAAAACTATATATGAATGGGGTAACAAAGCTAATTATAGTTTGTCCCTCGCTGGCCTTGGCAGAGGTTGCCGCAAGCTCTGACTATCCTGTTGAGTTTCGCTTGTATTTATGCTATCCACTTCCCCTTGTATGCCTTCATCAAATTTCTGTAAATGTGAACACGCCATAATCCAAAATATATACGTATATTTATCAATTTTCCCCTCAATTATAACGTTACTTTTAAGTAAAGTGGTTGTTTTCTTTCAGTATCAAGCGCTACATCTTTTAAACAACGTATAGATGCTGTATTTCGTATAGATTGAATAAATCTGAATACTTTATGAAATAAACATACGCCCCCACATACTCCACCCAATCTCTGTTGACACTCACTCTCTTTTTCAATCTCCTTTCAAATTTTCTTTCAATCTCCGTCAGTCTCTTTCCTTTCCTTTCATACTTCTGTCAATGACATTTCATGCCATCTTTCAACCAGTTTGTTTTCTCTCTCTTTTAGTGTTATTTCACACTGCCTTAACTAACTATAACCTCTTATCCTCCCCCCTCATCCTTACCTAATCTTTCTTAATCCTAATCTAACCTAATTCTCTTCCAACCCTTACCCCTTCCAAACCTAACCTTACTACTAACCCATTCCCCATACGTTACCTAATCTAACATTTACTCTCACCCTTTACTCAAACCCTATCCCACCCTTCCCCTATACCCTCTTCCCTCCCCATTCCTTTCCCTAACTTTACCCAACTCAGTCCAATCCACTCACCTAACCTAACCTATCCCATCCCCTATTTACTCGCCAACTCATTCCACTTGCACTTTGGCAAAGATGTGACCCTTGCCACTTACCCTGAAACCCACCTCTCCCCTGTGCCAGTGCTCAGCACTGCTAGTCCATTCATCAAATTTACCGCCAATATGCAGATTATATACTTCTTTACCATCATCAGGGTCCATCTACAGGCCTTTCATCCCATCTTACATATCATCTTGACATCAGTACCACATGCCCCACTTGCCACAAGTCCCAGAACCCTTTAACCCATGAAAAAATCAGCTGTGATTAAATTCACAAATATGAAGACCCCTCCAGGAACCTTACGTACCCTAGCCTTGTCTCCAGACACAACATAAAATGTCAATGGTCCCCTGAGCAGCAGATAAAGGAAACAAGGCGCTTTTGCATGGTCTTGAATTTCATAATTTTCACCCTTTGCAATCTTGAGTAAAGCTTATTATTATCACTAATTATTACAAGCTTGTTGGCATGCACTACAGCATGCTGGAACCCAGCGCTGCTGTTTCCCCTATCCTCCTGATCTCCTACCTACCCTGCCGCCCCTGGGGCGGACAAACAGGTTTGCAAGAGGAGTGTGGATGTTTCCCCCCTTCCCTCCCGTTCCTCTACCCCGCCTGCCCCAACCCGGGGCGGTGTATGGCTATGTCATGTCTCCCCTACTGTCCCCTGGTGGAGGACGAACAAGATCTACTCTGATCTTATTCTCATTATATATCATCATTATAATTATTTAAATGATTTTCAGCGTAAACGAAGTGCAGAAGGTAGGAATGATGTTACTGAGTGAATGCGAGCTGATGACGAGGAAAGATATGAGAGTCTGTGGCAGTGAGACCTTTGTATTTGGGAAAAAGAATGAGCTGGATTTATAAATCCGCAGTTTGACGCATCCTGCGACCGCAGATATTATTTCGCAACAATATTTGAATTAGTTGCAGGTAAAGGTTTTAATATTATTATTTTGTAAGATGATTATGAGATATTTTGTGCAATACGCTTTGAAGATCCTTAGGTGAGCTTGCTGTCGATAAGCAAGATCTCATTTTGGGTTGATGTTCCTCAAACGAGGTTCCCCCAATAACTCCCCCCCCCCCCAACTCCTCTCCACACATACCCCTCTCATCGCCCAACCAGAGGTCAGGTTTAAGTGTGACTGAATTTCCTTAACTGCTGTAATACTTCAGTCACTGAAATATGAAAATTTCATTTTGACAGGTTCTTACTGAGATGGGATTAATTTAACAATGTATTCAGATACAAATATTGATAAGTGTAAGACTAAATTAAATTACATTATATTTTTTACAGTCTGAGACTTGAAACAAAGTACTTGATAAAACAGAAAATTAGAAGTAGGTATGTTATGAAATTCAGTGAGCTCGTTGATGCAGATATATGGGGTTTCCTGCTCTGTTCTCAAGTAAGTCATTATTTAGAACTTGATTCTGATTCGAAAACTATCCCAGTAAGTGTATTCATTCAGTCTCATATAATAGAGTAGTGTGATGCAATCACCACCGCTCCCAGGGGGCCACTTGTTTGCTTTCGCTCCGTAAAAAATGAATGGGGACGTATTTGAAACGGCCGAAAATCGTTAAACAGAAGAAAGTCAGCATTGAGACTTATGGTAGTAACCACAGATATAAAAGCCTAGATGCCTCATCGGCCGCTAGCTGAATAGGGCTGGCGCACGTCATCAGGCCCGCCATCTTGGCGCGGTAATTCAAACAATGCAGCAGGCCTCAATATATGACGTTTTTTTCGCCACTATTCGCTTAATATTGCACGGATTTTCTTGTCTGATGGGCTCGTTACAAAGTTTACATAATTCCCTACAAGGATCTAATAAAATAAAGTTGTTCCTTATTGTTTGAAAGTTAACTTACAATGACTTTGTTTTAGCACGTAGGGGGAAGGGGGCTAGTTGTACACAAATGTTAATATTTACCCATAACTATTGCTGTAAACAATAAATGTAATGCTGATAAGACAGCCTACGAAAAAAAAATGGTTAAAACAATATTGTTTAATGGGCCATTAGGTCAATAGGGTAAATCGTGTATGTTGACACTAATTTGATGCTTTCTAGATTTCTTTCACTGCATTATAGCTATGTATTAAAGTGCTAATCTGGTCCTTGTAATAAGAACTAAATGGCCAAGCAAGGCACATAATGAGTTTTTGTTGATGTTTTGATATAGCCTGCTAATTTCATATCAATGCATATAGATTATCATTACAATGTAGTATCATTAAACTGTTGGAAACAGCAATGAAAAAAAAAACTTGTTTAAACTGCTGGGAATATTTATAAATAAATGCACAGATGTACAATAAATGTTATATATACATTCAATGTAAGAACAAATATCATGAAAATAAATCATTGTGCAATACATTTTGAGAGTTGTTACTTCAAAGTATAGGCTTAATGACCCATAAGGACACCATAGCTTTAAATTTTACATGTGTGACCAAACCAATGAACAGTTAGCTGAAAAAAAAAAAAATTAGACTGGCCTTATGATTGTGCCTAGGCTGAAAGGCTCGGTGTGTGTGTGTGTGGGGGGGGGGGGTTACTATGACCGGGAATACAGGGTTGCTCGTCAGGATTGGCTCATTTTGGCCAATTTTGGTCTATAGATGGGTCCCCTTCTGGAAGGGTAGAAGTATAGAGATGGCCCAGGCCCTTATCCCAAATAAGGTATAATAATTTGGGTCCTTGACAACACAGGTCTAGAGATGAGCTATATTGAACTGTTAATGCTTGCCATAATGATATATCCTAGTCTGAGCAAATTAAAGGTAGTTTTGTGAAAAATTTAAGTTCTATAAAATTATTTCACCATATAAAATTAGGTCTAGAGATAGGTCACTTTTGCCACTAGGACGAGGTCTCTTGATCCCCCTAAATTTTCCAAAGCCAGGTCTAGAGGTCAGAATTCACTGAGGAGCATCCCGTTCCAAAAAATTGGAACAACCCCCACCCCCCCAGGCTCAAAGGAGCAGGCAGAGATGCAAAGGCTAGATAACACAGACATCCTAGTTATTCTAGGGCCTACTGTAGTTTATTTTAGGCTCAACCCTACAGTTTTATGGCTTAAACTTGTAGGCCTGTGCCAAAAATTATATTGGGGATTTTTTAACAGAGCACTTCGAGACAAAGATTTTACTTAAGTTGCACAGATCCATAGCTGTAGGCCTACTTTAGTAATCTGTCTTATCACAGCATTTCAAATTATTGTTTACAGCAATTGTGATGGGTAAATATTAACATTTGTGTACAACTAGCCCCCCTTCCCCCTCCCCTGCTAAACAAAGTCATTGCAAGTTAACTTTCAAACAATAAGGAACAACTTTATTTTATTAGATCCTTGTAGGGAATTATGTAAGCTTTGCAACGAACCATCAGACAAGAAAATCCGTGCAATATTAAGCGAATAGTGGCGAAAAAACGTCATACACTGCAGCCTGCTGCATTGTTTGAATTACCGCCCCAAGATGGCGGACTTGATGACGTATGTCGAGACCGGCCGATGCGGCATCTAGGCTTTAAATCTATGGTAGTAACACTTTCATGTTTCTTCTAAGGGAATGTATTTGACGGAGAAATGCAAATTTTGAGTTATTTTCAGATATAAGATATTAATACTCAAATAACCTTGGTCTATTTTAGGGAGAGAAATAAAGATTCCAAAAAAATCAAGATAATTTCGGAGCTCTGAGCAAAGTAGATATCAAAGTAAGGGATCTATATAGCCTACCATATCATCTAAAGTAGATTCGATGGAATTAGCATAAACCTTCAGAGCCAACCCCGTTGCACGTGAAATATTGTTCTTCGGCAAGGTAACCGTTTTTTTCTTCTTCCTGTTAGCTGGATATTATGTGAAGGTTAGGCATGAATGTTTATGGAGGAGATGGGATTTTTTGTGAGTGTTTGCGGTTTTCATGATTATGCCTGCGTAATGTAAGGTTTGTGAGCCCGGGATGGGATGTGAGTATCCAATAAGTACTTGAAAGGTTGGCTTCTTTTTATTATCAATAATTCAAAAATTTCCTTGCAATATCGACAGTCTGGAATATACAGTTGTTCAGTGAATGTGCCTGAAATGAGAGAGCATATTTAGTGAAGACATACGAGTATATCATTCTATCGCGATGTAAAACACGCATGAAGAAGTCATTCACAGACGATGTGACATGAGTTAACATTCGTGACCTCATACATGCAGCGGTACTATATAACAACATAAGCAGGCGCACACTCTCAGTGGATGTTTACTTCGCGGTTTCGTCAGCGATAAGAAGACTCTCGATATCCACTGCTGCTGCAGGAATCGCCATCATAACAACAATGAAGTGAGAGCAGCATACAGTGTCTTGCCAGAAAGTGTGGTGTGAGGCACAATTCCGTCCGGCCGTCGTTAACGGTTATAGTTCGACTCGTTGTATCACTAACGGTATGTAACTGATAAATCGGGACTTTCCTCTCACACTTGGCGTCACGTGAGGAAAAGTCATCGAGGGAAAGTTCTCCAGGACAGACAGCAGAGAAATTGCAGTGATTTGGCAGTCAGTTTTTGCGCGTTTCATTACCGGTCTATCAGACTTTAAGTTTCAATCTCATTAGCTAAATTTATTTCTTGAAGTTTCCATTAAATGATTTATAAAACTACAAGAAATAGAATAATTTATTCCATTTTTTATACAGCTTTTGTCAAACTGAATATAGAGTTTAGGCCAAAGGCTGGAAAGGAAATTGAAAGTAGGTAGGTGTGGAAGGTGTCACGCGAGGAAAACCCCACAGTTGCACCGTGAAATAAGTGTGACGAGCGGGAGGAAAGCAAGATGGAAGAAAGATATGGATGCAGGTACGGTAAAAGGAATGAAAGGGATTTCAGCTAGGGGCAGAAGGGACACTACAAAAAAAAACCCCTTAAGTTATGCCTACAGTGAACCCGTGAATTCCACTGACGGCACTAACCCCCTATGGGGTATATAGATTATATTCTGCATATAACCTGGTCAGCTCAGAACTCCAGTATGTGGTGATAACACACTCGACAACAGCTTCGCAATCAATATTATATCTGCTGTGCCTCGAGATGACAGAGACGCAAATAATGCAACATCCTCCAGTGCGTTAATGCCTGATCTGGCAATTGGTAGTAAAGGGAAAAGAATTTCAAAAATAATTACGGAATTATTGATTCTGAAATATCTCATTTGAAAGCTGAATGACATGTCAGCAATCGTGGCCGTTTGTCGTAGCAAGAGCTGAGAGAGAGAGAGAGCCAAGCGCTGGGACCTATGAGCCATTCAGCGCTGAAAGTGAAAAAGACAGTAAAAAGATCTTAAAGGTGTAAGAGGAGGAAAACCTCAAAGTTGCACCAGGAAATAATTGTTAGAGAGGGTGGAAAGTCAGATGGAACAGAGAATATGAAGCCAGGTACAGTAAAAGAAATGAATGAACGAGATTGCAGCTAGCTGCCGAAGGGACGCTGCAAAGACCCTTTAGTAATGCCTACAGTGCACCACTTGAGGTGCACTGACGGCTCTACCTCCCTACGGAGCAAATTGCTTGTAGCGTAAGTTATTTAATACTAATCATTAAAGTAACCTAGAGACTTTCGAAATTGTTCTTCAACAGTTTGAAAAATATCAACCATTTGCTTGATTGAGTTGTAGGGGTTCATTTGAGCATCGTGCAGTTCTTAAATATGCATTCATAAGTCAAAATCTTGTTATTCCTTTTCTTGATTCATTATGTAACCTTCCTTTGAAATGACCTTTGGGTATAACTCCAAAGGCACAACGTTTTATGTAAGCCAGGCAACCGCTTCTATGGCCACAAGAAAGGAATTAAACATGAATGTCCTCGTGGTTTAGGTCGCTCAGCAAGGCCTCCGCATCCCGAGAATACCACAAAACGAAAACAAGGAAGATTGCAGAGGGATTGAGCGGCCGAAGTAGTAATAACACTAGAGGTAAGCTGCCTTCTATAGTCCTTTCATTCATTGTAAGGAGTCATTATAGAATTTACTGCATCGTCAGTGAAATCAATTTGAAGATTAGATTTTTTTCATATGATTTTATTTTCCTTACTCTTTTAATTTCAATATTCCTTTTGACATACCATTTAGATGCTATCTCCTACTACCAAGGGGTCCACAATCCTTTAGTTGTTGCTCTTTGAGGCAGAGGAGGACCTACAGTAACAGTAGGTGTTCCTCTGCCACCAGGTGGAATGTATCATACCTCAACCCACTGGCGCTCTCTAGCACCACTATCCAGGTTGTAATGCTCACTGCAGCTGCAGTGGTTGTCAACAGCAAACCATGTAATCTGATAGATGATGTGGAAATTTTCTGCACGGGGGTTCATCCACAAATTAGCAATTATAGTATGATGCCCTTTTGGAGGAACAGCTTAATGTTGAAAGTTATGTATGCATTTGTGTATATATATATATATATATATATATATATATATATATATATACATACATATACATATATATATATATATATATATATATATATATATATATATATATATATATATATATATATATATACCAGGTGTTTCGAAATTAGAGGCCCCTCCTCCACATAGCCTATCTCCAAGTACATTATCTTAAGTTTCTCTTAAGCTATTTTTCATTTTACATTTCTTGTATTTTCAGACTGAGGGACGGAGTTAGATACAGCCATGGCTAAAGACTCGGAGGAAATCAGATGAGCTGACCGAATCCAGGCTATATCCTTCAGAGAGGCCAGGGATGCTGGTGCATCCTTCATTTCACATTACTGGATAGCTAAATACATTAAAAGAGATGAATTCTTTGTCAAATGAAACTGGAACAAAAATCCATATGACTGTCATCGCAAAAAGAGTGAGAATCTTGGAAGGCCTGAAGTCCTTTCTCAGGAGTCAAAAGACATCATAGCTGAGACAGTGGGTAGCCCAAGAAAGTCTTTACGTAAATTGGCACTTGAACTAGAAACAAAAAGGGCAGAGAAGAGAAGTTATAGTGCTGTATATCGTGAGTTGAAAAAATCTGGTATCAAGCCATTTCACGTTATCAGCAAGCCAAACATCACTCAGCAACAGAGTGAAGACCATGCATGGTTTTGTGGTTCATTTCTTAAAGATTGGGATGAAGCTGACTTTTGCCATGTTGCCGCATCAGATGAATTCTTCATTTACACAGTCAGGAAGCCAAATCATAAAAATTACATCATTTAGGCTGCAAAGTTGGATGATATCAGCGATGACGTGCGCTATCAACAAGTTGTGAAATTTTCTGAATGTTTGGGAATTTTTCTCTGTTTCACAGCCAAACGGTTAATGTGGATCATCAAAGAAAAAGGACAGTTATGTAATGGCGAATACTTCAGAGAAACTGTGCTTACTGGTGGAGTATTTCCTTTCCTCAAAGATCCTGAAAATGTGTTATCTGTTGAAGAAGCCACATTTTTTGCATGAAAAGGCACCATGTTTCATGGCTCTTCAGACACAGGAGTTGCTTTGAAACAGTGGTATCGATTTCTTCTCGTCAAGTGAATTTCCAGGTAGCTCCCCTGATCTTAATGTGTGTGAAAGCACTGGTAGTATCTTAAAGGATCGTGTTCAAACGCGCACAGTGAACTATGATGACATACCAAACCTCGACGACCTACTAAGAGAGGTGACCGAAGTGCTCAAGGAAATGGAGTTTGAGTCTCAGCTTTTTTGCTGAAATCATACCCCTCAAGAATGCAGGCTGTGGTGCAGGCAGATGGAGGCCACACAAAATATTAAATACTCAGAGAGAAACTTGAATAAATACCTGTTCTGAATTACTTTTGTTTTTGTCCATACAATTTTAGTTTTTTTTTGGGGGGCCCTACTAATTTCGAAACACCCTGGACTTTATATATATATATATATATATATATATAATATATATATATATATATTTATATTATATATGTTATATATATACTATATATATATATAGTATACATAGTATACATATACTATATATACTATGTATCTATATATATATATCAAATATATATATATGTATATATATATAAAGTCCAGATACATTGTTGGGGAATAAAAAGCAACATTAAACTGGGTATGGACTTGCAGTGGCGGCGTGTGACTTCAATGAGTGGGGTGCTGCTAAAGAAATGTTTTAGGCATTCCGTATCTTTAAAATGTGCATAACGAAAATATACACACAAAGAATAGCCTCAACAAAATTTATTTTATGTTACTTATAAATTGTTGCAGTCCAGCTTGATCCATTCATCAAGAAGTAAAATCCACTCGTCTCGTTATTTATTTTGGGTGAAAAGGTTAATAACTTTCTCCTTGATTCCTGGATGACTGGTGATGAAATTTTTCTCAAAAGAAATCATTACAAGTGCATTGAACCTTTCGTGGTTCATGGTCACACACTGATACAAAACGTAAACACGGAACTGGGTGAGCAGCGGTGCCTTTCTCTTCTGTTGGCCAGCCAAGACCCCAGCGCTTCCGCGTCCTCAAATTTAGGATTTCCTTAGATTTAAAAGATAATTGTTTTCAATTCTTTGAACATTTCCCTAAGCATTGTCAATGTTTTTTGTAAGTAGGTTAAATTGCAAATATAACATGGTAAACAAAAATCTTAAAAAAATATTTGATTGGTTTAAATTAAACCACAAATGCAAACACTTCAGTTTTCAAACTACCTATTGTCGGAGACACCAATAATACCTATATACTTACCAGACTGAACCCTATGTGGTTTGTTTGAATTGCAGGGACAATGATCGTATAGACAATCATTGTTCATATCATATGAGTCATTCTGTTAATGCTAAAGCTTACGAGATATTGGTAAGGTTTATATATTTTTTTCATTTATTTACTTTTTTTTGCTTTGTGAAAGAAAATGAACATATGTTAAGATATGTTACATGATGTTACAGTAAATCATACTATATCTTTAACATGACATAAACACTTGCTTATATGTATAGTGCATATTATGGTCTACACATAGGCCTACATTCTGTTTGTGCGTATATATAGCGCGCGCCACTCACTACCTACGTACCAAGTCAGATTACCTTATAATTTCCCTGAAATGCTTCGATTTCTTTGAAATTTCCTTGAATTTCCAATATCCTTACTCCTTCCTTGTACCCCTCAGATTTTCTTGAAAAAAGAAAATTTCCTTGATATGGAAAATCATCAGAATAACCAAACACCGCATCACTGAAGCTATGAAGTACACAGTTCCATACAAGCATTTTTGTAGTGTCTTCATAAATGAGATGGATGACGAGGACCGTAGACGTTGTGAATGATTATCATAGTATTATGTACAAGTAATAAAAAAAGAAAAACCTAATCAAACTGTAAGTTATTAATAATTGAGTGAAAATAGGGGCACTGCAGTGCCACAGTGCATACACGCGCCGCCTCTGATATGGATATTACATAGTTATATAGCAAAAAACAGTCTGCTGCAAAAACACTTGCTGTAACTTGTAAACATATATGGTCACCTCCTAACAATTTCTTTTCAGTTGATAATTTGTTTTGGTCTTGTGATGGATTATTTTGTGGGGAATGGGGGTGTGGTTTCATAAAATCTATAACGTACTTTACAAATTTTCCCTATATATTGGTATAAAGAGCAACAAATTACGGAAGAATATTGATAAGTGAAAAAGCAATAAATTAGTTTTTACCAAAAGTAGCATTTTTTGAAATGGGAAATTTATGTTAATTTAATTTTCCAAATCTTTCCCCACCTCTCTCCTTTAGTTGTGCTTTTGTGTATATATATATATATATATATATATATATATATATATATATATATATTATATTTAATTTTCCAAATCTTTCCCCACCTCTTCCCTTTAGTTGTGCTTTGTGAGTGTATATATATATATATATAATATATATATATATATATATATATATATATATATATATATATATATATATATATATAGTGTAGTACCTACAGCTAACCATTTTAACCCTGGCCCGTTAAAGAATTCTAGTTTTTAATTCAATCAGAACCCCCACTTGGTTTATCGGGATTCCTTTCTAACCAGAGCTTCTCATTAAGTAATTACTAAATAAAAAATTATCTTCATTTCTGAAAAGAGTTCAAAAGGCAGATGCGAGATTGCCAAGACGATCTAAGCAGGACTTGAACAGCAGAGTAACTTGCAAAGCCTTGAAAGGTGTAAGAAGATAAATTGAAAGTGCGTTACGGAGAGGTCGATTTTTCCAACCTCCGTGCATGATGACGTCACATGGTGCTCTCATCGGTAGCCGCTGGGCAAGCCAGAGTATTTGAGAGTACTGTAGCCATTGGCTTCCTCTAACAGTCAGCAGCTAGGTGGGAGTTTCCACGAATTTGTAACAATTCTTGGAGTTTATGGAATTTATTACATTACTGCTATGGTGACATGTGATGCTGTAAAACTTAAAGGGATAGGGTTGGAAGAGAAAAAGGTTAGCGTTTTACAGTGTCCCTAAAGATACCGAAATGTCTACATAGAGGGTGAACATCTGCAGAAGAGACCACATCAACACCAAAAACACAAAAGTCTGTTTGATTCACTTACAATAAAGCGATTATGCAAAAAAAAAAAAAAAAAAAACCCACAGGCATGAATCGTTTAACTACCGCTCTGCAAATGCGAGAAAATTGAAGGATGATACCATACCAAAGGAACGTTTACCTGTGCATGATAGTGGCATCGTTGATTCAGGTATTTAACAATTTAACATCTTGACTCTACTTTGGTTTAGTCTACCCGTTACATTTACAATTGTGTATAAAATTAGGTAGTATAAGCATATACAAATACTTCTATAAATTAAAGTGCATAAATATATCTTCCATAACTCCATTCGAGTCCTATTGCAGGTAAACCATATTCGACTGGTTAAGAATGATGATTGAAATGACACCTAGACCTATATGTAGCTACGAAAAACGAGAGAGAGAGAGAGAGAGAGAGAGAGAGGAACATTAAATAGAAACTGGTTTCCCGTCTAAGATATGGGCCTATTATCTGTTGGGTAAAGAATGGGAAGTTATTTTCGAGAGGGACTAAGAGGAGTTTTTTGTATAACTGAATGAACCATAAGTTTATGAGCATAATTCAAGCATTAAACAACATTTATAGCATGTAATGTCTTCCATTCGATTCCTAATGCAAATAAACCATGTTCACTGGTTAAGATTATTGACAAAATTGGAAGAGAGAGAGAGAGAGAGAGAGAGAGAGAGAGAGAGAGAGAGAGAGAGAGAGAGAGAGAGAGAGAGGAGCAGCTGCGAAATTTACTCCAACTTTTTCTGTTATTGAATAGGCCTTTTGCCATTTTTATTGTAATCTATGTTAAAATGATTATATATATATATATATATATATATATATATATATATATAATATATATAGGATCATATATATATATGTATATATTACCTCTGGCTTTCGATAAATAAATTTTAAGGATATTTCACTTCAAACTTCTGAACAACTATGCAGCCATTGTTGAACTAAAATATGATAACTGGAAAGATCCCAAATGCATTACTAATTTAACTGAGAATTTATGAAGTATTCGCTTTCAAATAAGGGGGAAAACTTATTATGTAAGGTGTGTGATTTGTAGTTCGTATGAAGGAAACAATAGGAAAGTGAAAATGTGCATGCACTGTTTGTTCAGACATGATATCTCAAGAGGTTACAGAGCACTTATGGAGGTTTGTTCGAAACAAATTAAGACTGAAAAATCCCAAAGAAGACGGGATACTGCCATGTATTCCAGCTTCAGCGTATCTACATGATATAAGTTTTGACCAACTCTTCCATATGTTGCAGATCTTTTGAAATTGTACAGAACGTCTAAATAATATTTTCACTTGACATATGAGATCCAATCCTCAATTGTTCCATCTGTATCATTTGAACCTTACGATGGATCCTTATCCCTAAATTTATATGCTATGAGTCCTCTTAAATAACCATATGTATATATATATATATATATATATATATATATATATATATATATATATATATATATATATATATGACTGTAAAAATGCTCTGTAACAACAGAATTCCATCTAATAAAAGGAGCCCATAAAGACACCAAAATATAGAGAGAAAAGTACTATATTTCAGAGTCTGCCGTCTCCCTCATCAGGTAGATGAATGAGAAAAGTTTACAGAAAAGGTGGTATTTATACCAAGAGGTCCATCCACAAACAAGCCATTTTAAGTCACCCCCACTGATAATCTTCCTTTAATCTTCTTAAGCGTTGGGTTGAATGAAAACCTTGTCGATCGTATCTGAAATCCATGCTCCTTTTGAGATGTTCATTACCTGCCTCTCTTTTATTAAGGCCGATTCCATCATTTGACTCTTGTACCAGCAGTTGCTGCTATAAATTACACGTGACAAATTCCAGTTTATTCTATGGTTATGTTCATTTATATGGTTGAAAATAGCCGAGTTCTGTTGTCCATACCTAACTGACCGTTTGTGTTGTATTAATCTCTGGGGAAGTGATTTACCTGTAAATCCAATGTAAGATTGGTCACAGTCCTGGCATGGGATTTCGTAAACCCGGTGTCCTTGGGAGATGTCTTTTGTTGGACGTTAATCAGGGATTTGGCTAAGGTGTTTGGGTAAGTAAATGCAAAAGGGTTAGATTTTCCGAGGGTGTGGGTTACTCTCTTAATCGTGTCCAGGTGAGGAATTTTTATTTTATAAATTACGTTTGCTTTGTGAATTGCTTTCTCAATTATATGGTCAAGATACTTTAAAGACGAAAGTTGCTTGTGAATTAGTTCAAATTCTTTTTCCAGGAATTCTGGGGAACAAATTTGTAAGGCTCTTAAGAACAGGTTGCTGGCTACACCTATCTTGATAGTAATGTCGTGATAGCTAAAGAAGTGAATGTATGAAAGTGAGAACGTTGGTTTTCTGTATATGGTAAATTTGTACTCTGTTGTGTCTCTGATTATTAAAACATCAAGAAAAGGAATTTTGTTGTCTGTTTCCCATTCAAACGGTCAGTTAGGTATGGACAACAGAACTCGGCTATTTTCAACCATATAAATGAACATAACCATAGAATAAACTGGAATTTGTCACATGTAATTTATAGCAGCAACTGCTGGTACAAGAGTCAAATGATGGAATTGGCCTTAATAAAAGAGAGGCAGGTAATGAACATCTCAAAAGGAGCATGGATTTCAGATACGATCGACAAGGTTTTCATTCAACCAACACTTAAGAAGATTAAAGGAAGATTATCATTGGGGGTGACCTAAATTGGCTTGCCTGTGGATGGACCTCTTGGTATAAATATGTACCACCTTTTCTGTAAACTTTTTTCATTCATCTACCTGAAGAGGGAGACAGCAGTCTCTGAAATATAGTACTTTTCTCTCTATATTTTGGTGTTTTTATGGGCTCCTTTTATTATATATAATATATATATATATATATATATATATATTATATATATATATATAAATATTTTTTTAATATATATATATAGCCTTTGTACATCTCATGAAACGTCTCCTACCGGCATCCGACAAGACTGAGAATAAGGAATATGTCATGAGAAATTTAATGGGGGGAGAACCAGAATCGGTGGTAAGAATGAATTTTTCTAGTTATTTGAGAGGACTCATAGCACATAATTTTAGGGATAAGCACCCATCTTTAGGTTCAACTGATATAGAAGGAACAAGTGAGGATAGACTGGATCTGTTTTGTCTGAAACCGTGTTGACTGCTTAACAAAAAGTTGTTTCTATCAAGGAGAGAGAGAGAGAGAGAGAGAGAGAGAGAGAGAGAGAGAGAGAGAGAGAGAGAGAGAGAGAGAGAGATTATAATTCTGAAGATTGCTACATTGTTTCCAACACATGTAGCTTACAAAGAAGTAGCAGGTGGTTTCTTCAGCAAATATAAGCATTAAATACATGAATAAAAAAAACAAATTATACCTATAATTTTTTTCAGTGTTTCTAGAAATATTTTGCTAGAGTGCAGTGGGATATACACATTAGCAAGTTTTAATTATAGCTTTAAGATTTACACAAAAATCTATGGGGAGGGGGCACGTGACCAGGTGCCCCCCTCCCTTAAATCCGCCACTGCTCGAAAAAGACACACACGTGACAACGGCTACTTTGTTTCTCCTCCATAGCACATTCCCCTGCAAACCACAGTCCTGTTACACAATATGCCAAGTAAAGGCAATGCAAAGGGGGATCCATGAGAAGTTCCCTTTCTTGTTATGGTCAAAGGCCTAAGGAAGGTTAGGTTAGGTTGCATCCTATATTTCAATCTATGATATATGGCACAATTGGCCTGGTTAGTTGAAGGAATCCAGGGAAGAAGGACCCAGTGCCATTGACAGGTCTATAATGAATTTCTTCATTTCCCTCTACAATTAACTGGTTGTTTAGGCAACTTGCCGAACTGTGCCCAGGCACAGCCTAACAGCTTTGCCAAATTTAGCTTGGATGTAGTATCTCTAATTAGCACTGCCACAATTTCGCGTTTAGCATTATTGGGTGGGATTGTTGCCAGTTACACACTTAACCGTGTTTCCAAAAGCAGCTTGCCCCTGTTACCTATACCTAATGTTGGGGCAAGTCACGAGCGACATGCAATCACCTGGTTAATTAAACATGTGCTAACTACTACTATTTGCGAGTATACTAGATTAACTTCTTTACGTTATTTGAATTAGGCTAATAAAATCAATCTTCGGAGGGAGCCATGGGGTAGGCAAGTAGCTGAAATAAAGATGTCAAATTAACCAACAAGGTCTAGGCCGCAAACCTCACCGTTTGTTTACATCTAGTCAGCTGATCGGATTCAGATCGCAGCTGCACTTCAGACTATCGCCTGTTCTTGCTCAGTCAGGCACACTGCCACATTTCAGTTGAGCACTGGTATTGTTAATACCGAGTTTGTGAATTTGAGTACCTTTTTAGAGGAAAATGCAATATTTGTCTCCGCTTTTACTTAAGATAGTATATGCATCACGGTGAAGAATTCAAGTGGTCAATACCTTCACACGAAATAGTTCGTCCCAATGTTAACCATAACCAAGAAAGATTTTAATGTATTTCTCTTACATTTGCATAATCGATCAGACATTTTTTTTGTCACAAGAAGAAATTAATATCATTCCATGCGGTGATGTAGTTAACATGTCACCATCAATCGGTTACCGATTAGTCTGTTTACGAACATAATATAGCCCTTCCCTGGAATTGGAAAAACCGTGAGAACTTGTCGATATGCAAAAAGAAGTCAGACGCTGCCCTTTTTTAAAGCTCACTGACGATTTACAGGAAAATGTTGAATAAAGCCATGTGCCCATGTGCTATTAATGACTAATGAAAAGGGGCCTTAACTTTCTCTCAATATCTCTTTTCTCCAGTGGAAAATGTATACCTAGTGAATTCTTTTACATCTAAAGTTGTTTTAGAGAATCAAAGCAAAAGTTTCGACTCGTTCTCATATTTAAAGATCTGTAGAATTGTCAACAACTTGAAAATTGCCTAATAGTATTAGTACAGTTATTCATATAGGTTCATTGGCTGAAGATATAGGCGCACGAGAGAGAGAGAGAGAGAAGAGAGAGGGGGGGGGATGTGTATTTAATGTAATTGCTTAGAGTATTGGTAATAATGAATGCACACTTAACAACTGCTTGCTGAGTTTGTCTTTTTTCGGAATACATTGGAAAAAATTATTTGTTTACCTGTCAAAAATATGATGATATTCCGTGAAATGACCAGCTAATCGATAAACCTAGTGAACTGTACATAAACAATGGGGGTCTGTACAATATTTTTATGATAAAATTGTAGTTAACATAGAATACTATAGTATGCTTAATACGCGACTAAAAAGTTTCACAAACTATCAGAAGCCTGACTCTACGCGCTACTGAGACCCATTACACTCGGCTTCTCGGGCGACTCTATTCTGGTGGGTTATGATTCGAGAGATGAGGTTACAGAAGACGGGAAGTTTGCAGATCTGACGGATGGAATGCGCACGGTTTATTTACATCTTGGACACGAGTTAAAGTTATTGATATTTACGTAAAGAACGTATGGAGGTTTCTAAATAGACCTATTAAGGCTGCATTATCTGAAAGGAAACAACATGCCGTCATAATCTGACAGAATTGTTTACCTGCGCATTGGGTGGTGTACCCTTTTGCATAATTATCCTTGTTGACCCAACGTTCACATTATATAATTATTTTCATTTTATTAACAGCCTTTTTTATGAATTTACTATAAGCAATGAACATTCTATATACCTATAGCTACTTTTTGCTTCAAAATAAATAAATGATTGCCAAATTCTGATTTCAGATGGAGCACAAAAAATTCTAGAATGTTTTGGAAGTTTCTCAGTGAACTTGAAATTGCAACATGCCAGGGCGAACTTCGTTACGTTCGGAAGGTCCAAAGACCTTATTTTTAACTAGCGACCCTTTCCTTATATACGTGTACACACACACACACACACACACACACACACACACACACACACACACACACACACATATATATATATATATATATATATATATATATTATATATATATATATATATGTGTGTGTGTGTGTGTGTGTGTGTGTGTGTGTGTACACGTATAATATAGGAAACGGGTCGCTAGTTAAAAATAAGGTCTTTGGACCCTTCCGAACGTAACGAAGTTCGCCCGGGCATGTTGCAATTTCAAGTTCACTGAGAAACTTCCAAAACATTCTAGAATTTTTTGTGCTCCATCTGAAATCAGAATTTGGCAATCATTTATTTATTTTGAAGCAAAAAGTAGCTATAGGTATATAGAATGTTCATTGCTTATAGTAATTCATAAAAAAGGCTGTTAATAAAATGAAAATAATTATATAATGTGAACGTTGGGTCTACAAGGATAATTATGCAAAAGGGTACAGCACCCAATATATATATATATATAGTATATAATATATAATATATATATATATAATATATATGTGTGTGTGTGTGTGTGTGTGTGTGTGTGTGTGTGTATAATGTGACTGTACGACACAATACGCAACAGTTGTCTAGTCAACACTCAAAGGGTCGTTAGTTAAACAAAACGTCTTTGGGCTTTTCGAACGTAACTAAGTTCGTCCGGGCATGTTACAATTTCAAGTTCACCGAGAAACTTCCCAAACTCCCTCCTAGCAAATGCTTTACTAATTATGAATTGCGACAAAGAAATAAAAGATTTTCACTAACAATATTTACGTTATATTTTGTGTATCCATTCATCAGCCGCTCATTACCTTATAAAGCACCTCATAAACCCATCATAGGATCCCTCGATTACCAGGAAAAATAGCCTATCCTTTGATTCAGATTGATTCTAGTTCCTTAAAGCCTCTCATGGGACGAGAGTATAAGAAGAAAACCAGTGGGGAAAGGGATGCTGCT
>NC_087207.1:62374472-62439472 GCF_015104395.2 Macrobrachium nipponense
TTCTATCATCTGAATTCCATCTAATAAAAGGAGCCAAGAAAAACGCCAAAATATAGAGAGAAAATACTATATTTCAGAGACTGCTGTCTCCCTCTTTAGGTCGATGAATGAGAAAAGTTACAGAAAAGGTGGTATTTATACCAAGAGCTCCATCCACAGTTAAGCTAATTAAGGCCACTCCCACTGATAATCCTTTTTTAATCCTCTTAAGCGTTGGTTGAAGGAAAACATTATCAATGACATCTGAATCCCATGCTCCCTTTGAGATGTTCATTACCTGTCTCTGTTTAATCAAGGCCGATTCTATCATCTGACTCTTGTACTGACAGTTGCTGCTATAAATTATATGTGACAAATTCCAGTTTATTCTGCGGTTATGTTCATTTATATGGTTGAAAATAGCTGAGTTCTGCTGTGCATACCTAACTGACCGTTTAAGTTGTATTAATTTCTGGGGAAGTGATTTTCCTGCCCAAGCATGGGATTTTGTATACGCCTGTGTCCTTGGGGGATGTCTTTTGTTGGACGTTAATCAGGGATTTGGTTAAGTTATCTGGGTAAGTAAATGCAAAAGGATTAGATTTTCCGAGAGTTTGGGTCACCATCTTAATCCTGTCTAGGTGTGGAATTTTTATTTTATTGTTGGGTGTATCTCTGGTCTTATCTTGAGGGGGTCGGTAGAAAATTGCGTCTGCTTTGTTAATTGTGAGCCGCTTATGAATTAGCTCAAATTCTTTTTCCAGGAAATCTGGGGAGGGAACAAATTCGTAAGGCTCTTAAGAATAGGTAGCTAGCTACGACTATCTTGATAGGAATGTCGTAATAGCTAAAGCAGTGAATGTATGAAATTGAGAACGCTGGTTTTCTGTATATGGTAAATTTGTATTTTGTCGTGTCTCTAATTATTGAAACATTAAGAAAAGGAATTTTGTTGTCTGTTTCCCATTCAACTTTGAATTTGATGTTGGGCACTAATACGGTTAATTTTGAACGGAATTCATGGAAATTACCCCATCTATTATCCCAAAATGATCGAATATCATCTACATATCTCATCCACAGCATGTTTTTGGGTGTTATTGCATTTATTACTGTAGTTTCAAAGTATTACACACCTGAATTTTTGCTTATAAAATGAATTTTTATAAGCAACCACACCTGAATTTTTGCTTATATAATGATTCCCTGAATGGAAATACGTTATTAGATACACATAATTCAACTAACTTTATTATTTTGTCAAGTGCCAATGGGAAATGATCTGAATAGGGGGCTAATTTTTCCCTCAAAAACTGAAGAACGTCCTATACTAGTATTTTTGTGAATAGGGAATCTACGTCAAGGCTTCAAAGTTTTATGTTGTAAAGTGGTATATGTGCTTCTCTGAATTTGTGACAAAAATCTTCCGAATGTATAATGTGACTGGGAGAAAAAGCGGCTAAAAAGGGGGAAATAAGGCCAGCTAACCATTTAGAAATTTTGACCATTTAGCTTCTCGATTTCTCCATCCATTTTACATACGTTGTTACGAAGCCTTGTATCAAACAAGATCAAATGGAGAATCCTGTCCTCCAGTGGGAAGAAATCGAGATAATAACAGATCACTGTGGCTATTACATTTATATTATGAATATATACATATATAGTATATATATATATATATATATATATATATATATATATATATATATATATATATATATATATATATATATATGAGTGTGTGTGTGTGTGTGTGTGTGTGTGTGTGTGTATGTGTGTGTGTGTATTATAATAAAATTATAAAAGCTAACGTTACTGAACTTTCATGAGATATATATATACGTATGTGTGAGTGCGTATATACATATATATTGTATGTGTGTGAACAGATATAAACGTTACATATAAAATCAAATTCATATATGAATACGTGCCTTTTAAATATGCATTTATTTTTATTTCTCACCTGTTCTTTCCAATTTATATATTGATTTTCTTGAACGCCTGTACATCCCCAAGATTTTCCATTTTCCTGTGACATAGTACCGTTATGTTGATGATATTTTAGTCATCGTACAAAAGATTTGAATGTAAATAATATATTGGCTCAACTACATGATCAAGTCCCTTCTGTTAAATTTACGCTCAAGTTATAGAAAGACGATTGTTTACCTTTTTTGGACGTTTTTATTAAAAGGGAACCTTTTAATAGTAAATTTAGTATTTATAGGAAAATGACAAATAATTTGACATATGTGCACTATTATTCAGGACATCATATAGATATATAATTGTCAGTATTTTCATCAATGTTTCTTGGAGCCTCACGAGTAGTCATACCTGAGTTTTTATATCAAGAATTCAAAAGCATCAGAAGAATAGAAGCAGATTTGTGCTATCCATCCCTTATCATGGATGTTTGTTAAAATAAATCTGTTATATAAGATCTTCTATGAAAAATCGGAAAGTGCCCTCAAACATCCTTTGTTTGCCGCATTTCATTGGATTTGAGGCTGTAAAAACTTTTTTTAAAATTGTTTAATATAAACATGTTTATAAAGAAAAACCCCCGAAAATACAGCACTATTGTATTCAAAATTCCATGTATGGATTGTGATTTATTTGCCTTAGGTCAGACCAGTAAGGAATTGAACACCATAGTAAATACTCAGTAAGAGCAGGTCAGACAAATAATGCTTTGCTTTTACATTTAGCTTGAAAAGTCCCACAGAAACATGGACGCAAAGCCAAATATTGTCACTTTGTAACGAAACTATTTCAAGGAACTTGTTAGAATCGGTTTGATTCAGTTAACCTGGGTGAATAATTTTAATGTAAGTCAAGGATTTTTTTCTTATTTTCTTTTGACCCGGTCATAAAACATATGTTCCAGAGGGAACTGAAGGATAGAATAAAGAAGATTACCAATAAGTAGATTTAGATTTTAATCTGTTGACCGTTCTGTGACCTCCCAACATTTTTGTATTCCCTTATGACTTGTACCCACCATTTGAATAGGCCCTTGCTTCTGTATATCTTTAGCTGTTGCGAACATGACTTGGTAATAAGACGAAAGTACTTAGTATCTCCAGTGTTTCAATTTTCCTTCGTGGCTGTACTTTACTCATATATATATACATACACACACACAAATATATATATATATATATATATATATATATATATATATATATATATATATATATATATTTATATATTGAAATAGAGAGAGAGAGAGAGAGAGAGAGAGAGAGAGAGAGAGAGAGAGAGAGACGAGAGAGAGATGGGAAGTGTTAGAAATATCTGCTACTTAGCTGATTAGAATTCCTACTTGTACAAGATATCCAAGAACGGGAGAGGGAGTTAAGAATATTCTTTTTATATTAACGAAAATATTGTTATGGCAACTGAACGATGATTTTAATTCTCTTCATTTATTGCTTGATATTATTTCCACGGCAATCCACATAATCTCTCTCTGACATAATAACTCACCAGGTTATGCAAGTGTGATTTCCTCTCGTATCCTTTCGTTTCAAGTACCTGACGTCAAAATTTCTTATGCCTTCCATAGTACACTGAGAAATCTTCGATAGTCTGAACGAATTCTTGATCGATAAATGGCCTATTATACTATTTCCTAATTCACCTTTCAATCTGAAATGTCTCCAAAGTACTTTATAGAGCAATGTTGGAAAGTATTCCTCTTACATTTGGCAAGCTAAAGCAGATTAGCCAACGGAAACGTCTTTGCCAACCAGCGTGAGATGATGAAACGAATCAGTTTAACTTCTTCTGTTCTCGAGGAAAGTTGTCCTTCCACCACTCGTGAGTCTTACACTCATTAGCTATTCATTGATATCGTTTTTAAGCAAAAATGAAGGCACTCTTGTGCATTCATTTGGCCAGTCTGCTTTGCATAACACCTTGTTCGTGTGTTTCATTGCTGGTCATCAATACAGGCACCAAGTATGCATGCTCAGCAAAACTGCATCTACAGTGCAGTGTTATGAAAAGTGACGATAGTAGCCTATACGTGCATGTCAATTCTTTCCAAAGGGTCACATCATACAACTGACAAAGTATGAATACACCACTACTGATTGTATGATAAGCATATGAATTATTAGACATTTACGTAAACAACTCTACACAAAATATTTTCATATCACATGATGCAACATCGCCCAAAATCAACTAAAAGGTGTTTTTGATATAATTAACCGAGAACTAAGCTGTAAAAACTAGATGAATTTTAATTAATTAATCAGCAGGTTCCCTTGAGGCACCCAGCTGTATTCCCTAAGAACAAGCATATTTGCTTCTTTATTTGAAATATTGTTTCAAGATTTATGTTTAGAAATCAGTTCTGAAGTTAACACAGATCCTAATCCTCTAGAACGGTATCATGTATAAGGATAAAATTTGATGTCCATATTGCCTCTATTTCCTGTTTTCAAGACTTAGAATTTTGCTACAAACGACTTACGGTGCCAAACGACTCAAACCTTTGACACCGCCTCACCTCCCTTTGACACGGGGAGCACCTGTTATTTCTCTAAGTTTCTATTAAATTATTCTTCCCTTATGATTAAGTATTTATAGGCCTAACTATTAGTTCCTCTTCCTGCCAGTCATTTCCCTCATCTTATTATATGGTTCGGTCGAGGAAGTTAGTCTTCGCTTATAATAACACACCTTTCTGCAGAAATTTGTGTAAGCGTAAGATAATGGATAATCGGGATTGAACCCAGGCCTTTCAGTTGGAAGGCAAGGGTGCTATCAACTGAAACCACATAAGTCATAAAAAGAGGTACCCAACTTCCCGACACAGCAGGTACCCAACTGATAGCATGACCTGTGTGGTTCAGTTGGTAGCGCCCTTGCTTTTTAATTTGAAAGAACCGGGGATCGATCCCGAGGTGGGTTAGAAATGTATTTCTTCTACTAGCAACGGATGCTGCACGCGAGCGTTATGGGAGCTTAGAAATGGTTTCGTTACCTATTTTTGTAAATGACAAAAAAAGTTTCTTTGCCTGAGTTCTTTAAGTTCATGCTATAATAGTCAGGGAAGGAGACGATAAAGTTTTAAGTTACATTCTTTTAGTGTAGCCTTAAAGTGAGTGGAAGATTTATATTGCGAGATTAGAAAGTCTTAAGAACATAATGCATGGTTCTCTTGACACAATGAGGCTATGATCGGACAACTTGGTTTATGCTTAAGAATCTTAGCCCTGCATATATCATCTGGTGGTCGTTTTCATCTTTCAGTGCAAAAGGAGCCATTTTCACTTTACAAGACCAGGTATTCGTGCGTGATAACAAATCCTCAGACGACAAACATTTTTTGGTTCATTTGGACGTAATGGGACCTGTGGCGCTGCGCTTCTACCATTAGCAATGCATGAACGTGAAGAAGAAAGTTTAATGTATCACCACTGTTGTTCGTAAACAAAAGAACGGGTCTCTATGAACGGAAGCAAAGCCATATTTTCGCAACTATTGTATTGTCATTACTTTTTTTTAGACACGTAACTGCAATATAGCCACCAACGTTTAATCAGCCGTGCTGCACATTAAGGAAATTCCTGATTCAAGTTCTGATATCATTAGATGCAGTGAAGGCATTTGCAGTGGTGTTGTAAACTTCACAGTTATTTCAATTAGGCTTCAAACTCATGATTGAGTATCTGTCATGCTGTGTATCATTTTGGGAGATGAAAGACTTTTTATTTTTTTTATGACCTTATCTCCCTGGTGCGTTCATTACAATGTATGGAAAGCACCATTGCATACAAACACTTTCATATCCTATTGTTACCTCAAACGTCATTCATTAAAAACACCACCTGAGAACGTTCAAGTTTTGTATCAAATATTAATACAAAAACCTGGCAGTGGGTAAAGGGGGTTATGAATTAATATGCGTTGTGAACATTAATTACATTAATTATCATTGACAAAGAAAGAAGTTTGATCTGGTTCTCTCATTTTACTATATTTCTAATCATTTCCTTAGATTTATTGAGCAATTTGAGCAGGGGCGTCATTTCAGATTTTTGTTGGTTGGGGAGGTGGGGGGGGGGGGGGGGGGGGGGGGGGGGGCTGTTGGGGCCAAAGACGGTTTGGCAAGCGAAGCGAGCCTAATCAGCTTTTTTTTTTTGAGCTATTTTATGCACTTTTTGAAGACACACGAGCAAGGTATTTCAGCAAAATATATATACTCCCACTAATGTTTGTTTATCTCATCATCACTGGCAGCTAGTAGTCAGACAAGGATCAAGAAACTTAATATTTTCGAGAAATTTTATATATTTATGATTGCACATGAAAAAGAAAACATGTTCTTACTTCTTGGGGCTTGGGGGATGAGGGGGGCAAGTTAAGGCTTGGGGGGAGTGGCGCCCCCACAGCACACCCCCCAGAAAATGACGCTCCTGAATTTGAGGCTTTTTTTTTGGCAAGATTTTTCACATTTTTTGCACAGGGAAACTTACTTTTCTCTAGGATGATATGACTGACAGCCTTTGAGGGTTGCTTGTTCCGCATGAATATCTACAATTTTAAGGGAGAGGTGATAAAAATAACGTCATAGCTGCTCACAAACTCTGTGGAATTTCTGTTTTCTTTACTGATTAGCACAGGTATCCAAATATTTTGGGTTATCAACATTTTCTCTTGCAACCACTGGGATGTTATCTTTTTTATGCAAATAAACATTCTTGCTCGAAAATCTGTCGCATAGAATAGGCGGGGTAGATAGGGGAACGGTGGGTAGGGGAGGCGTCCACCCTCCTCCTGCAAACCTGTTTGTCCGACTCAGGTGGACTGGGTTGGTAAAGGATGACAAATGACTCTCATGGACTTACTGAATCTTTTCATGAAATTTCTTTAAAGTCGTTCGTTTCGTTTATCACAACATTCTGCTGATTTACACATAACGAATAAGCAGTATACTAAATCTGAACATTGATAGTGTAACCATCCTACTAAAGGAATTAAAGGTTCTTTTGTAGAATGAAAGACGTTTGGCTAACTCACTTGACTAATAAGTCTGCGTAGTATCATCTCACTGTGGCCTTTTATTGCAGCTCTGTTTTGAACAGTATAAGTCTGACGAATACTTTCAAAGCAAGAGCTAACACTGTCAAGCCATTTCAACTTACCAAAAATGAACGTTCCATTGGGGATTAAGCAATTATTTTTACTCAAACCATTGACTTTATAATATTATATTTTCCCTGTATGTTTAGCCACTTACATACAGAAATGCTCCAACTTTTGACGCACTGTATGCAACGCCATTCTTGAGGGGTGCGAACACATTCTAGAATTCTTTACCACCTGGAAACTTATGTTGTTCCAGTATCACCGCAGCAGACTTAGGTCGTGCTTTGATTCGGGCAATTATTCCTTTGAAGGACGATTGATTGTTTTTTTTCCAGCGTTTTTCTTTCCACGCCGGTCTCTTCCTTAGAAAGAATTTGCCTGACCTCGAACTTTAAATTGGACTTCGCATGCCCTCGTTTGGGATCATTCCTTCATACGCATACTCAAGACTAACTTAACTTCTCGTAGGAAGGTAGTGGTAGCAGTGCACCTCACGTGGTGCACTGTAGGCATTACTTAAGGTTCTTTGCACCATGTCTTTGACCCCTAAACTACAACCAGTCTCATTCCTTTATATTCTCTTTCTTCCATCTTTCTTTCCACTCTCTCCTAACAATTGGTTCACAGTGCAACTGCTTTGAGGTTTTCATCCTGCTACACATTGAAACCTTTTTACTCCCAGTTTCCCTTTCAGTGCTAAATGACCTCTAGGACCCAGCACTTGACCAAAATTTTATATTCCATAATATTCCCATGTTTATGTTTTATTCACTAATTTTTACCGACTATTTTCTGTTATTGGATCTTGCTCACGTTTTCATTTTGTTATGCCAAGGCTTCATTCACAGCCATTTCAGAATCATTTCTGGCTTCCCTCGAGAATCTTCCGTCAATATCCGGCTTCTCGAAACAGTCTATACAATAACAATGTATTTTTTCTATTCTTGTTGTACCTGATCAGAGACCGTACCTGATCAGAGACCCAGCGCATTCAAGATCATTGGTTGTTTTGTCCCACAACTTAGTTCCTCAACATTTGACTGATGATTCATTAGGAATGATTCATCTCGTGCAAAAAACCTTTATATATATATATATAAATATATATATATATATATATATATATATATATATATATATATATTATATATTATATATTTTATTATTATTATTATTATTATATGCCGCTACTTTCGTAATGCATATAATACTCTCTTTGACTGTATGAAATGTTATATAAAAGTGTTTGAAACATTTTCAGATTCCTTATTTAGCTTAGAGTAATAGATGTTATAAAAATGTATGTTCAGATTTTGCATTACATAAATTAAAAGAATATTACATAGAATGTGAAAAGAGAGAGAGATTAACTTTGTCCGTTCCAAGCTAGAAATTTCCATAACTTGTCATTGCTCAAGATAAAGAGAAACCTCGAAGTCTCCGTTTTGTTTTCATAACATGTCAATCTTACTCGCTCGAGTCTGTTTCAGACATGTATGTCTTTGCCGAGAAATCACGTGGAAGTCTTGCACCATCTTTCGTAAGATTGTTCTAGAACCTTCTGTTTAAGCATATGTCATCTTTGGGAAGTGACGTCTCTTAGTGTTGCTTTCTTTGTAAATCATTATTCCTTTCATATTAAAATACTTTTATTGTCTTAAATCATGTAATGATAAATGTTATTTAAAATTGTAATTTCAATTTCTCTTAAGATATTGTTTTGAAAGAGAATTGTTATGAAAGTAACTGTCTCTCAGCCCCAAAATGTTTTGTGAGATAAAATCTACTGTTCAGCTTCCGTACGAAAGGACATTTAATTTTGACTTATCTATCCTCATTGCGTTTGGGTCTCTTTCGCTCTCGCCCGCGCCATATTTTGATATTATATTAACATAAAGATTTGGTATTTCGTAGAGTTATTTAGTATTTAGTGCTTATTGTGGAATCTGAACAAACATTGTACAAGTGTGTAACGGCACCTTTTCTTTTTTTAAATATTGTGAATTGTGTGGTGATATTTTGGAACTAGCTGCAGCAGAAAGAAGATTGGTACCAAGGTAATGTGTTATTGCAAGATTTATTAGTTGCAACTAATAGTTACAGTGGTTTGGTGAAAATTACAATCTTTACACATTGTAAATTTTTATGTTTTGTGTTTGTTTCATTTGAAGTGAAATTTTTGTGCATTTATCCATTTTTCTTATTGAAGTGATATTTTGTGAATTTGTCCATTTTTTCTTATTGAAGTGTGCGTTTTTATTTTATATTCTGTGTGATTAGTGCTTTTTACAATTTTGGTATTTTCCATAATTTTCTGTGATGTGTTTTCATTTGCATTCACAATTTGATTAACTTAGTTGTTTTTTTATTAATTAATCGTTGCACATTTAATAGAATTTAACGCTTGTGAATTAATTTGTATTTACTTAGAATTCTATTCAAGTTTTATTGTTGTTTAGCATTTGTGAATTAATTTCCTAATTCTAATTATTACCTAACACTTTTGAATTTCGATTGAATTAATTTTCTTGATTTTTGTGATAAATTAACTTTGATTTAATTTTACTTAATTTAATTCAAGAATTAATTAAACGCTGTATGGTTTTTAAGTAACAGTAAATTTCCCTGATATTGTGAATTTCACTAATAAATTTTTAGTTTGATAATAAATTTTTGTATTTAAAATTTTTCTAAGCCTTTTCTTTTTCATCAGTATATCTAAGTAAGTATATTCTTGTATAGGTAGAAACATAGAGTGGTAATTGAGCTGTTTTCCTTCAATTTAGTTGAATTGAGTTAGAACCAGGGAAGTACTTAGACTTCTGAAATCAGGGAAATACTTAGACTTTTAAAGTTGCCGATGAAGTGATGCCCTTCAATTAATTTAATTACATATGAGATTATCTCACACCTGTTGTAATGAACTTAAGTCTGATTTTCTGCAATACTGGTAAGTTGTTCAAGGGATCAGTGTTGCATTTAGAGTATTCAGCTGTATTTTACTTGTGATGAAGGTTCAGGTGTCTGGCTGTTGTGAGGTAACAATTAATGATTGGTGAGTGTAGTAAACAGATACTTGGCACTTCGCCACAATATATATATATATATATATATATATATATATATATATATATATATATATATATATAACCGTTGTCATGGTAAAGATTTCTATATAACTGTTGTTATGATAAAGATTTCCCATCCTGTCATTTCCACATTGCACCCGTCTCGAAGGAGAACCGAAGATGAGATTCCAGACTTGTCCCAAGATGATGATGGCCGCTTGTTCTCGAGCGTTCCTCCTTTCCTCTGTTTCTCCGCGGCTGTCCTCGAGGTATTTTTCGTGGAATATCCACACTCGCAGCCTAAGCAGAGTCCAGAGTAGAGGGAGCAAAGATCCAACGACTACTAAGGGAAGGTAGGGAATATGAGCACTTTTATTCGCTTCTTTCAGCGACTGTATTTTAGGGGAAGAGAAAAGTTGCAAGATCTGTTCTGCGGTAGCTCATAGACCCTATGAAAGAAATACGATCTGTTTTTATCCAATAAAAAGGTTTTTGAGCGAGCAAACCAGTGGTGATTTTTGAAGCCGTGATTTAAAGGCAGCTCGAAGAATTGATGATACCGATCACATTTATTGATTTAAACCTAATGTAACCCAAGCATCCTTACCCACGTAGGGGCAAATGCGTTCACAAGGACAGTAACTCTGGATCATCCCCAAAAATAACAATTAATCTTTCTCTGTGGGTTATTTGTAGCGATTTTCACTTTCTGCTACTCTTTTAATCAAAAGCATTTCCTCGAATATACGAAGACGCCGAGTCTATGATCTCCATACAAGTCCTTGATTATAAGAAGCACTGATCGCTCTGTACCGATAACAATGTAATTAATTGTGCGAATGTATTGTCTTTACGTTTCCTTTTTCACACACGACATCTGAGCTTTAAAATCATGGCCTCTTGATTATCTTCCATGAGAAGGTCTGCCTATTATGAACAATAATATTAAAAAGAGAAGCAAGTGAGAAAATCCTTCAATACCAGCGACTGAGATGTGAAAAAAACAGGAGAGTCCATCTTACCAAAGATCTCTCGTCTGGCAGTGAAATAGTTCATCATACAAAAAAGTATTACAAAGGCACCACTACAGATAATATTCATTCACACCGAATGTACCAGTCACGTCTTTCTTTCAGTGAAAAGCTCATGTTACGAAAAGCTCTATGGAATTCTTCCTCTAATATCAGTGTTCATATTATTGCCACTCATTGCTGAAAATGAACAAGAAGTTATTTAGTAGAACGTTTTGTACAAATATCATTAACCTTGCGATAAATTTATATTTGATTTAGTGTTCCAAGTTTAGATCCCAATTGCGAGAGAAATGAATCCATCAGACTTATGTGTACTAACATCAATCAACTTGTGGTCCTTCTCTAACCTTCCTTTCCTGTTCCCAGTTTTGATGCCGGGTCCCAATACTATGTGTACGAATCCATTTACGCCGAGCCCCCCATTCCTGCCATGCCCTTGGCATCCGTGGTCTTTCAGGATACCCATAAGTGGGATAAGAATATTGCTGTTGTAAGTGTATACAGATATGAGTACTTTTTTACTTTTAAGAATTTTATTTGCCATTGTTTTCATGGAATTAGAGGCAGCCTAACGGCTAACTCGTTGTGTGACGATGCCGTAACCTTCCTTTTGTGAGTGTGCGTGGATTCAGGATCATCGGTTTTTCTTTTAACTTTATTTGCACTGTTGCTTTTGAACAGATTTCTTGAATGTGATCTCTATTAGGAGTTTAAGACTTGAATTCTTTGTATACGAGATAAAAAAAAAATTTGCGTCGGTAATGTAAGTATATGCCGACTCATATGCTCTGTATCTAGAAAGCACCATGGCATTCTAGTGAAGTAGAAGCAAGACACCGATGTGACTATCCTCTAACCTTCTATCTTCCCTTCCGCCTCTATTCTTAAATACTAGTTCAGAAAGAAAAACAGTATTGTGGGACGTTAGCTTTAATGAGCTCGCTGATCCTGCAATAAACGAAGGATAAAACACTGATTGATTTGGTCTTCAATTAGGATTTTTGGAGGAATATAGTATATCATACTCGTATTTCCTTGAGTTAGAAAGATTTTATGATTATCTGGTGTCGGCTCCTACATGATAGGTTCATGTTGAGTATATGTCACATGATTATGGGTTATGGAATCTTATCTTGGGACGAACAAGTCACGGTCCAATGTGGAACCATTGCTCTTGAAACACACTGAAAATCCCAAGTTCTCTCGTCCATATCTCTCTCCCCTCGAATTTTCAAGAACCCATTACTTTTCTCCGACAGTAATACTAATAGACTGGGAATCAGAGGGAATTCACCAGGAAACATAATTATTCTTAGAAGAGAGGAGCCCCTAGAAAATGAACTTTATTCAAAGTAGAGTGACTAACCTTGTGACTAATATCTCAAAGTGAATTGTGAAGGAGTGAGGATATAAATTGGGTAAGCCTTGTGATGTTGTTTGAAGGTGGTGACTTGACGAATAGATTTTATTTGGCTGGAAGGAACTTGACTGAAAATTATACTATGAACAATAAGTACCAAAAGAAATTGGCTACGGTGTATATTACAAAATTATAGATTAAAACCTATGGAATGGAAAGCTATTTTAAAAACTGAAGTCAAAGGAATGTTCTATTTTCTTTGTGCAGCTATAACTTTGTATAATAATAACAATACTTGTAGACACAACCCAATATTTTTGGAAAACCAAGGTACATAGCCGAAATAAGCCGGCAGTGATAGGTCTAGCCTAAATGACAGTGTGGTAGTTTAAAATGGGAATGATTACATTACAGTTTCTTTCCTTCTCTTACCGTATTCTAAGGAATGTGGATTAACAGGGCGTGGCTACACTTACGGACAACTCCAGGACATGACATGGCGCTTCGGTGGGTGGCTCCAGAGGTGGAGCAAGGGCTCTCAGCCCACAGTAGCTATTCTGTCACCAAATACCCCCGAGTATCCAGTCGTCTATTTTGGCACCGTTGCAGCTGGTGGTATCATCACCACCATTAATGCAACATATACTCCTGGTGAGAAGCGCTGATGTTGGAATACTGGCTGGCTGATAATGAGCGCTTATATTCTTTTTATCATGCTAAGAACATAATTACTGATTTCTTCGCATGTGATATTACAGCAATAAGGGGAAATCTTGTAGCATCGGGATGTAGTCAGACAAAGACAAACGCCACTAACAAGGGTGAAAAACAATCGGAGCAGTGTTTTTTTATAATAACCCAATTTACATAATTGCAGAAGAGATTGGAAATCAGTTGTCTGATAGTGGAGCTCACTTGCTAGTTGTGGAGAGCATCATGGAACCCTTAGCAGACGCTGTACTACAGATCCTCCAAAGAGACATTCCGATTATAGTTAATGGAACGTCTGCAAAAGGCAGGCCTAACCTTCAGGAGATCGTGAATGATGCTAATATTCCCTTTGCTTCCGATATGGAGGTGAGTGTGATGAATGATTTATCCAGGTTGTCAGCAAACAGGGGGCATTAATCCTGGAGTTGCTTGTACTTAAGAGGAAAAATTTTAGTCTTCATTGGATTGTAAGGTTTCGTAGACAGACTCGTTCGTTTTGTTTTTGGTTGTAATCGAAACAAGATCTGTTTTTTTTTTCACTGCTAGGAAAAAGCACTTCAAAGTTTTGATAGTGAATAGGTACCTTTTATCCTTTTGTGGCTGTAATGTAGATTCAGTCATTTTTATCCGTAATCCTTGTCAGTGAAGAGTCAATCAGCTTTTCTTCATCTGATATTCTTACCACTTCAGAGATGCCTGACATTGACACCATGAATAAGCTTATTATAAAACAGAGATGATAAGTCTGTTAGAAAAGGCTTTATAGTAATGTGAGCCTTGTTCATAAAAAGAAAGACAGCTATAAAAATTGTTGTGTAGTAACTACTTAGTTGCCTGTTGTCGTTTTGGAGTGATTATCGAAAACTGTGTAGTAAGTACTTTCTATAATTTCTTTAAAGCTAGGATGTGAAAGTTATGAATAAATAATATGTTTTGCTGTACATAAAGTCAATCTACAACTAATGTATCAGTGACAGATTTCTTTTGTGGGGAACTGCGAACGCAAGCTGGACAGGAACATTTATATTCTGTGCGAGTCATATTTTTCCTTATAACATCATATCACTACATACGTAGTAATACTGAGTCATCACAGTCATCTTTAATACTTACCGGACAAAAAACCTAACCATATCAACATTCATGATTTGAAGAGTGATATAGTGAACTTGCTTCAACTTCATTGAGCATTATCTCCATAAGTATTATTTTTAAAAGTTCTCACTTAGGACCCCATGAACCCATAGACTCGCTGTCTCTTGAATTCTGCTTTCATATGGACTATAAAGTCAGTTATACTACAACTCTTGCTTCGACTCTAAATCCTTCGCTGTGTTGCTGTAAATCAAGCAAACATTTCTTTTTCGTGTGTTTCTTTCTAAAAGCTCCAAACAGGGCTGATCATAAGTGCAGTTCGCTTGAGACAGAAAATGCTCTGTTTTCAGTACAATCCAGATCTTGTTGCCATTCTGCCATACTCGAGTGGAACGACCGGCAAGCCGAAAGGAGTCATGTTGACTCACAGAGCGCTCAATGCTGGACTCACCATGTGTCACTTCCCGGAGGTACTGAACACTATGATGGCTGAAGGTAGATTAGGACACTTTTTGAGTTTTCATGAAAATATACCTGATACCCTCCCGATACGTTCTAGATGACATGCTAGCTTAACAGACTGAAAAGGAATTTTAATGGTATTATTCTGGATTAGTAATCAAATGCTCTTTCTAGCACTAAAGATTCCAGCTCATGCTCATTTGACAAACAACACGAGGGAATCTTTTCATAAAACTTCGAAGAATAAACAAGGCATTGATAATTCCAGGAAGCCGCCAGGAAATCCTGATGGGGTTGATGCCTTTTTTCCACATTTATGGCATCATGGTATTTCTGATTTCTGGGCTGAGACAAGGTGCTAAAATCGTGACTCTTCCAAAGTTTGACCCCAAGACTTTTGTAAGTGTGTTGAAAAGGAAAAAGGTGAGTGAATCATCCTGTACAGCTTTGTAGATTTTGTCAATGCCAAAGTAGTTTATTACGACGTTAATATCAATGGCAATGTGAAAGTTATCATAAAATATAAAGTACGTGGATGATACCTAGGTTGTTAGGCCAAATTCTATATTTCATTGTCAGGGCATCGCTCATTGTTCTTGCAGATGACAGTATTGCACACAGTTCCGCCGTTACTTCAGTTTATGGCTTCCTCACCAGAAGTCACCTCGCAAGACTTGAGTCAAGTTCGAATCCTGATGTGTGGGGCTGCACCAGTACCTGTGGTGGCAGCTACTGCCCTGAAGAAGAAAGCAGGATCTAATCTACAGTTTCAAGAAGGTGAACTGATAGGGCAAAAAATGATTGTTGATTTACAGCACAGAAACATTCTGTTTCTGTAACCGGAGCAATTCAAGATGCAATTCCTTCTTGCTACCTAATTTTATATCTTTCCAGCATTTGCCATGACTGAGACGCTGTGTACCCACATGACACCCGAGGGCGGAGAAAAGATAGGTTATTGTGGAAGGTTAGTTCCCTACGCAAAAGCCAAGATAATAGATCTGAATACAGGCGCCAGTCTTCCACCAGGCTCTGAGGGAGAGCTCTGCGTTAAGGCTCCATCTGTAAGTCCTATTGTATTCGTCCGAAAACAAAAAAACTTTTGCACAACTGTGAATGATTTCCCTCTTGTAATAACCGGACTTTTTGTGATCACATTGCACTTGCAGCTAATGACTGGTTACCATAACAATCCGGAAGCAACCAAAGAGACAATTGATGACGACGGATGGCTGCACACTGGTGATGTTGCCATTTGCGACGAAGATGGATATTTCTCCGTGGTCGATCGCATCAAAGAACTCATCAAAGTCAAAGGATTGCAAGTGAGTAGGAAGCTGTGACCAGAAGTTCAATGGCGGGGAATAAATCTGAAATCTGAAGCTGTTATTGTGGCACTGAACAATAATTGTATAAAACTGCTCTCAAAGGTGAGCCTACCTGTTTGTTTTAGAGGAGCATGGTAAAGAAGGTGAACGCTGTTTAGGATTACAGCCATTAATTGTCCTCGGTGGACGAGTGGTTTTCTTGCTCGCCTACCGATTCGGTAGTTCTGAGTTCGATTCTTCGCTCTGCCAACGTGGAATCAGAGGAATTCGTTTCTGGTGATTAGAAATTAATTTCTCGATACAATGTGGTTCGGATCCCACAATAAGCTGTAGGTCCCGTTGCTAGGTAACCAATTGGTTCCTAGCCACGTAAAAATATCTAATCCTTCGGGCCAGCCCTAGGAGAGCTGTTAATCAATTCAGTGTTCTGGTTAAACTAAGATATACTTAACTTTGAACTGAAAAGCCATTAATGAGCAATAAGCATTATCTATTCAAGGACTGACAGATAATGTTTCACAGAGTCAAACTCAAACTTAACTTGACAATCCTGAAAAACTGAAGGAAACTCCTGGACATGATAAGCGAATCTTGACGCTGACGTGGGTGTTTGCAAATATGAGGAATGCAAGCTTGCACAAATTTCTTTTCATTTTCATTTCTTTACTTATCATTTATTTATTTTCTGAAATGGAGGTTTTTACTTTAAATTTCTCAAACAGACGACAGATTGTAATACCATTATCCTAATGTAGGTTATTGTTAAAAAAATCCGCAATTATATATTAAAATATATTTCTATTTAAAAAAGAAAAACAAAGACTTTCGAACACCCGAACGGTGTTCCTCACCAGTGTAACGTTAAAATTTAAAAGGAGAGGGTACTAGTTTCCTCCTGAAGAGCATCTAAAAAGGTGGGCGGGGCGAGAAAATAGCAGCCCATCATGGAAGTGCTGGTTCGAGTGAGTGTTAAGTAATTCCAAACTCAACAGGGAGTCGCGCCAACCTCCTTGATCTCCGAAACTGCGAAGTTGCTCCTGGGACGTCGGCTATCTGGAGAGAGACAGGGGAAGAGGAAGCAGAGCATCAGGGTTCACATGGTCAACGTCAGTTTTGAAATTAAAATCTTTTAAGTACTGCTTGGCAGTGAAACTGTTGATAAAAGGGTCTTGGTTTGTAAACGACTTGTTATATTCCAAAGTTATTCCCATGCTTATAGCAGCGCCTTCAACTAATCTTCTCACATGAGAATCGTCGCTTTTAAAAATAATTCGAGCACCATCCCAATTAACTCTGTGGTCTAAATTAAAACTATAGGAGCCACCAAAGCGCTGCCCTGTGCATGAAGATTATTGGCCCTTCTGTGCTCCCTTAATCTTACCTCCAATCCCCTACCACTTTCCCCGTATTACCTACCATTGCAATCATGACATGGAACCTTGTAAACACCATTATTTCTCTTGGTACTGTTACTGTTCTTTGTAAGAGCTTTTGCAAAAGTGCTTTCGTAGGTATAGACAATTTCGATATCCTTTTGGTGTTTATTTATATAATAACCTACTTTTGAGATTTCATCGTCAAAGGGCAATAATACACGTTTCTTGTCTTTTATTTCCTTAATATCTTGATCTTGACTAATATAAAACTTCTTTTTAACTCGGCTGATGGCGTCAGTAGTAAAATAATCAGGGTACTTTAAGGACTTAAAGGTGTCTACGACATGTTTAAGTTCTCTGTCTAGAAATGTGGGGTCGCATATACGAAGGGCCCTTAAAACAAAACTCATCATTACATTCCTTTTAACTTGTTGTGAGTGGTGGGAAAAATAATGAATCTAATTTTCTTTGTTAGTAGCTTTTCTAAAAACTGAAAATTTGAAAGAGTTCCTGTTTACATCCCTATGAATTAAAACATCTAAGAATGAAATCTCGACGTCCCTGTGAATGTTTCCGACTATGGCAACGATGCAGTGCAAGCAGGAGCAACTTCGCAGGTTTTGAGATCAAGGAGGTTGGCGCGACTCCCTGTTGAGTTTGGAATTACGTAACACTCGAACCAGCACTTCCATGATGGGCTGTTATTTTCTCGCCCCGCCCACCTTTTTAGATGCTCTTCAGGAGAAACTACCCTCTCTATTTACATTTTAACGTTACGGTGATGAAGAACGCCGTTCAGGTGTTCGAAAGTCTTTGTTTTTCACGAGACTGTGAATTTCTTAACAATGCAGGTTATTGCTAGGATGATGCGGTCAATTGCGAAGCAGAAGCTGCAAGAGCAAACTCCTGCATGGAGAGGAGTGCAGTCTCATAGTCAGGAGAACAATCATATTTTGTTCTCCATTGAACAATTACCGAGAAGGATTGTCGAAGAAAATGCCACTGTTCGCAGTTTCATGATCAGAGTCATCTTTCACAATATGAAATCTTTTGTCGGTAGGTTGCACCCTCCGAGTTGGAGGAAATTCTTCTGGAGCATCCCGGAGTGGCAGATGTTGGCATCATCGGGGTCCCAGACGAACGCGCGGGAGAGGTTCCAAGAGCCTACATCGTGTCGAGACAGAAGACCCTTTCTGAAAAGGAGGTCAAATCCTTTCTCGAGAACCGCGTCGCTCCCCACAAGAAACTGGCAGGCGGGGTGAAGTTCGTCGACGCTTTACCCAAGAGTACGACTGGGAAGCTGCTGCGGCGAGAATTGAAAAGGATGACCGAGAACGAGCCGTAAGGTCTAATTATGAAACAAGATTCACTCAAGTGTGATAGAAAACCAAAGAAAGAATTGATGTCTGACGTAAAGGCTCTCAATAAAAGATAATACAGAATAAGCAGTAATAGATAAGAGTGAGTAATGAACTAAATGAAACAAAACTCAGTAGAAGATAAAAGAAAGAAAGGAAAAAAAGCATTGGTGTCACTGAAGTGAATGCTTTCTCAAGATAGGATTTGGAAAGAAATATTGATGAGACTCTAAGGAACAGTGCTTAGAGACTATCTTATTTTCAGATTATTTTCCAAATAGACTGAGCAAAAGGATATCCTAGTAACAAATAATAGAAAACAGGTAACATAAATCACTACAACTGAAAATGGAATCGTTTGTTATCGCTTTTATTCATCTGGCACAATTCAGGTATAATATATCAGCCACAAAATAGTTAACGAAGAAAGCATTCAGACTAACTTTGAAACATTCAGGTCAAGTGGAAACTTTCATTTTTCAGTTCTGTTTCTATTCTTAGCGTTGATCAGAAGCCCTCATTATTCAAAAGAATGTCAGTCAGTATGATTCATTTTGGAGGTACTTCAGAATAGTACAACAGTTATAATAAAATCCAGCATTACAGCGAAGATGTGTTGCTTGAAAACTTTACAATAAATGTTTTAATATCTGGTAATCCTTAGTTGTCTTGTCTTCACAACCTGGTATAATTCAAATTACTATGCTATTAATGATATGATCATTTAAATTCATTATATGGGTAGTTAGATTTATTGCTTTGTCGGTGTGATTACTGGAATTAGACAAGGGAAAAGCTCGAACTAACTTTATTGAATGTTGTTTGAGATTAAGCTGGCCTTATGCCAGCACGGGCTCTTGCTCCTGGAGCAGCCCGTTGGAGACTTTATTGAACAGAGACGGCTGTATATGAGGCAGCAGTGCGGACGGAAACGTAGTGTCCGTCACGCGCGCACATACAAAAGGGACGAGCGCCCCCCCCCTCCCCCCCAGTTGCGATTGCGTTGCGTCGCAGCTGAAAATATACATATATCTTCGTGCAGAGAGTACATTTTTACATGATATATAATATATATATATATATATATATATATATATATATATATTCTATATATATATATATATATATCGACGGATAGGCGTGACTGCTCTACATTTTAGTAATATAGTATAAAAAGGAAGGACGGACATTTGGCGAAATGCCGTCTTTCCTTACATCAGCAACTCTGAACTTTACAAGAAGTCTGTTGCCCATTAACCTATTATTTATATGTATATGTAAACCTCAAGAGTCACTTATACTGAATATGGTAGCGTGACCTACTTGAAATCTCTAATCAACTCGCAAGACGTTTGCAAAAATCAATTTGGGCACCGAATAAAACTCTGAACTACAAAAATAACTATTTCTCTAAAAGAAAAGCAAAAATCCTAACCATCGCCAGAACAGCTAAAATAAGATAATCAAATGAAAGTCCGAAGTTGTTAATTGAAACCCGACACAGAAAACGAACTGTCTGGAACAAGATCCCGGGAACTGAACCATTCCCACAAATGAAACAAAAAAAGAGAAATACTTCTCTCCATACCCCGACATACTAATTCCACCAACATTGAATAGTTCATGCCGTAAATAAATTCGTCTCTTCAACACGTTAAACACCATTATGAATGATCAAAACTGGTAATAATTCGGTTCACAGAGGCCGAGAGAGTGACAGATTAATAGAGTTCCTGTCAGAAAGAAATATAACTCATTAACACACGTCACCAAGAAAAATAATAAATCTCATCAACAGAACAGTGATACATTTCACCAACAAGTGCACAAAAACAGAATGATTATAATTCTCATAAATCTCATACGAGAAGAAAAAGTTCTCTGCCACTTAACACGTCATCTCAAACAGTTCAAGATCTGAAAAAGAAATTCATTAATAAAAGCTTTCAACAATGCTCACCTCTAATGTCTATGTTCAAAGTTTCTTGCGGTTTTCACGCACCCTTCATCTTCACTGCAAAGTTGGGCGGATAGTGCCTCAAAAGTTTTATGAAAAAGTTCAGAGAGGAGGTAAAACGTGACGTACAAACAAACGAGCATTCTCTTAAAAACCACTCCCTTGAGATGATGTCAGTGACATATAACTGGTTCATTATATAGGAAGAATTCGTGACGACACTCATTACTTATTTCGTAACTTCGGAGATTCCCAAAATGACAGACTTTCAATATGTTATATTTGCCCTGATAAGAAAGTAATCTATTTCAAATAACACTTGTCTCTCACTGGTTCCACCCACAGAAACAGACACACACACGAACACATAGTTCGAGTAATCTTACAGCAAACTCAGGTTTTGTCAATGTAACCTCTGAAACAGTAGACTCTTCCTAACAAAGGACAATCACTTTTGCCTTCGTGAGAGCTAACGCTAATATCTATTATTTCAAAGAATGTCATTGCTCACCACATCCGTCTGTCAACCATAGGTAAAAAAAAAAAAAAAAAAAAAAAAAAAAAAAAAAAAAAAAAAAAAACAATTTAGATCTGTAATAGGAGTTCATACAAAATAGTTTACGTAAAATTAGAAAAAGAGAGAGAGAGAAAAAAAAAAAACACTGGCCCGGCTCAAAAAAAAAAAAAAAAAAAAAGGATTAGGATATAACTAATTAAAATCTAAAATATGAAGGCTACTATAGCTGGTTCACTTAAGGTAGATTCTTGGATGAGCCCAACGCTGACGAGACGTTTGCTTGGCGGCAGCTGATTGGCTGGTACCGGGAGTTACGCAGCTCCCAGCCAATCAGCGACCGCCAAACAAACGTCTCGCAGTCATAGAGCTCATCTAAGGATCTACCTTAAGTGAACCAGCTATAGTCCATATAGCAACCAAGAAAATTTCTTTGCCAACGTATTTTCCTTCATAACTGAACTTCCAGGATTCCCAGCACATGGATGGCCTGTGGTTACACAAGCCTATGTTGAGTATGGCGCGGGCGAATCCTGTACACGTGCTGCTAAACGCCATCTGACATGGTTTATCTCGAAAACTGAAGGCTTGAAGGACTGTAGGTCATCATAAAATCGGTGATCTGCTCCCATATTGCGACTGTATCAAACATGGCTCATAGAGGCTACTCCGTGAAGACGCCCTTGAAGAACTGGTGTATACCGTCAGTCAGTTACGTCATTGGTCAATACAACAAGACATCAACTCTAGACCTAACAGCCTGTCACTGCAGATAATCTGCTACTGCAAGGATAACTGTCACAAAACAGCAAAGAAACATCTCCCAAAAATTCAAAAACCATCTACTGAGAAATTACTGAACTAACATAATCAAAATAATAACAGGAATAGTCTATTTACATCGAAATCTCTGATGAATGACACCAGGAGGCCAGACAGTGGATATACCAAAAACTTCTGAATGAACTCACGGCGTCGTAAAAGGAAACCAACGACTGAATTCACCAAAACGATTCAAATCGGCCCCCCCCCCCCCCCCCCCCCCCCCAAACAAACAAAAAACCATTATACCGAATAACTTCCAAACAAACTCACGGCATCATAAAAAGAAACAATCAACTGGACTCACCAAAACGATTCAAAAACTGTAAGAGAAAGAAAAACCAAATCATAACTGCGAAATACAAACTCACCGAATAATAAGTCACCACCACAATACTGAAAATCACAGCAAAAATCCACTGCTCCCTGCAGAACGTCAAACTGTTAAAAGAAAACCATAAACCGACAATCTCCAATAACCAAGAGAATGACCTCACATGTTAAAACCAAAGATAAACGACCAACCTTATCTAAACCACCACAAAAAGATAAAAAATAGTTCATTACAGTCCAACAATAAACTTTCTTCCCTAGGGAAAGAAACTATATGCATATGCAAAGAAAAAAATGCTCTAAGGACTTCAACACCATGTTGATCAACAATAAAGATTCTCGAAGCCATGGCACATACTACGGAAACATCAACCAACTCCCATAAGTCATTAGAAACTCTCCCAGTGGGATATATATTACACAAAGATTTTCCCCAAGCCATCTAAACTCCCTATATAACTCTATTGTAAATATACATAAATTCCCATATGTCGCAGATCAACCCATAAGAAAAAAAACTCTGAGAGGTAAATAATATACAAAGGAATCTGACAAAGTCTCACTAAGTCATCGCCGATGCGTACAGAGAGAGAGAGAGAGAGAGAGAGAGAGAGAGAGAGAGAGAGAGAGAGAGAGAGAGACCAATAACCCACAACCAAATCCCGCGCAAAGAAAATAAAAATACAAACTATCTACATCTGAACAAAATGACTTTGTCTTCTTAATCTTAGATGTGTCTCAACCTAGTCAAACCTGTATTCTCATCTAAGATAAATCTATTTTTCAGCAACCCGAAACGGACCCTCAAACTTAAGACTTAGTTTATAGTTTAGCTGGTTATGGACGTTGACTTTCACAAAAACTTTGTCACCAATATCAAATTTAACGTTAGCTGACTTTGAATTACTTCTATCAACCATCTCTTGCGTTTTGGGCTCAATATTTCTGCTAAGGCGCACACACACACATACATACACACACACACACACATATATATATATATAATAGTGCAAATTATTCTGGAATTTATGTTATATATACATATATATATATATATATATATATATATATATATATATTATATATATATATATATATATGTGTGTGTGTGTGTGTGTGTGTGTGTATGTGTGTGTGAGTGTGGTGTATGTGTGTGTACGTATATCAGAGAGAGAGACAGACAGATAATGACTTGTACTAAAGGAAAGGAAATGGAAGAAAAATGGTTGATGAGGGCAAATTATTCTGGAAGTTATGTTATATATATATATATATATATATATATATATATATATATATATATATATATATATATATATATATATATATATACATATATTCATAATATATTCTCGCCGCACACAATAATAAATTGAGAAGCAATGACTGAATCGTTGAGTTTCGTGGGCGAATGGGGGCCAGCCCATCTCCATGTAGAGGACATCGACTCACCCGAGTCCTTGATAGAATATGCATCGTCAACAAACAACTCGGAAGGACACGAAGATATGCGAACTTAATCTTTAGGAACCGTCTTCCGACAACAAGGTTGGTGCTAAGACCATAAATAGACATCCGCAAGACTAAACCATATGTGAGTTCTAAGCATATAGGAATGAACGACAATACAAGCTTTTACAAGCTCTGCTCAGGTATGTATACACACACACACACATATATATAAAGGTTTTTTTGCCACGAAGGAAAAAAATGAAAAAGCAAAGTGTATTATATATATATATATATATATATATATATATATATATATATATATATATATATATATATATATATATATATATATATATATATATATAAAGAAAAAGTAATTTTGAGCAGAAAAATGTTCCTGTTAAACATGCATTTTAAAGGCTTTGTTAGTCGGTGACTAGAATTTTAAAGTAACTGCTATCGTTAGCGCTGCTTTCACATCAATGGCTACTGCCACCTCCCGCTACCGACCTCCATCGCATGAAAGTAGCGCTAATGATGACACTTATTTTCAAATTCCCCTCATCGACAAACGAAGCCTTAAATTGCATATGTTTATAGAACATTATGTAATATATATATATATATAAATCTAAATTATCTATCTATATATATATTATATATATATATATATATAGTAATATATATATATATATATATATATATTATAATATCTATAGATATATATATTATCTTAAAAAGGGTGTGGTAATGAATTGTTAATCTCAGCGCTAGGCTCCTTGAAGAATGCTGGAATGAAAAACAGCCAGGAATGATGACCAATGCAATCTGAGGTCGGCGTCACCTCAGAAATCACATGCTTGGGACATGCGGGACCCGTCGTTGCTAGGCTCCCTGCAGGGCGTGTCTGCATGTGTGTTCGTAGCGTATGATATGTGGGCTTCATGATAGGTGATGAGAAGAGAGGACACTCTTTGATTACTTGTGACAGTGTGCAGAACATACCTGGAAGAGGTTTGAGAAGGCCCATCGAAGAAAATGGGTTCAATGGCACCATATAAGAGAACGGGCTCTCTAAGACTTATTTGACTATTAAAAATGGTGTAGTTAATTAGACACAGTGAGATTTAAGGGGTACTTACTTAAACCTGGTTCAGGAGAGGAAAATGACAGGTTACGGTTTTTTTGGGGAGTCAGACTTTATTCATTTAATTCCATTTTAATTTTAGCTAATTTGGGAAATAAAAAGCATATTTTGGTATCTACGAGGGTTTATTAGCCTATTCTTGCATTTCAATTAACGTCCAGAGAGAGTTTCAGCCACAGATCGAGGGTAGGCAGTTGCTTGCTAGCAGTTTCTTTCATTTGTCTAAACGAGTATCATTTGGTCCTAAAAACTCGTTTAAGATTAGGAACTTGATTAGGAACTTGAACGCGTTAACCACGTGCATTTAAATATGGAGCTCTGTTGACCTGTATAATGAATTATTTACCTGGTAATTAGTAAGACTGTGATAGGTTGCATCCCGTGTTGAGTAGCCCATAAATCTATCAACTTTACCCCAAAGGAAAATCGGAAAACTATTGCTTTCCGGAGATACACCTGTAAAGACCAAAGGATTATAGTTGGGAATTATATAATGATATATATAGAATACATACACACACACACACACACACACACATATATATATATATATATATATATATATATATATATATATATATATATTTTTTTTTTTTTTTTTTTTTCACATCGCCGTGATTTATATATAATCGTTAAGCTACAAATGTTGTTTAATATCCAACTGACGCTATTCTGGGAATATCACCGATGGGGAGTTATAAGTAATGAATGGATCGGTACAGCCGGGTCTCGAACCCTCGACTCAGTACCTTCCAACGACTCCAGTCGACGAGACGGAGAAGTGGCGCCGATTCTGCCGTACTTGATTACGTGGTGAGAGCGGCGACATTGTACTTTGGCTTCAGCATTAACCCACCCCCACCATGACAGATAAATAATTGGTACGTTTGGAACTCGTAGATCTTTTTTTGTGTGTGAATTTTCTTTCATCACAGCACCGTGATTTATATAATCATTAAGCTTCACATGACGTTTAATAGCCAATTCAGGCTACTTTGGGAATATTCCCATCGGGGATCCAGTCGATTTGTTTGTTCTGGAAAATTCCCGGGATTTTATGACACTTCCCGGGAGCAAATTCTTGCTTCACCCCCGTTTTTTTTTTTACCATACCCCTAGGTTCGTTCCATGAAATTGGGTCAAGTACTGAATTTGTGTGTGGAGAACATAATGAGATTATTTTCAGATGATTCTATGGTTAGTTTTTAATTAAGATATTATGGCGCCCCGCTTTTTCAGGGAAAGTGCCCTACTCGATTACATTTCGGGAATATGCTTCTCCGTGAACCTGGTCCTTTTTGGAATCTTTTCATTCTGAAAATATACATTCCATTACAATTTATAGTTTAAATTCATATGCAATTCACAAACGTCCAAGCACCAACGCTCTCTCAGAAATGCGAGAGTGCAATAAGAAGAGAAACAAAGTTGAATAATAAAATAGCTCAGCCAAGTCAGTCAGTTAATAAGAGCAAAGACAAAGAGTTTGAAATAATATTACGAAGCAACTGAAGAAAAGAGAGCAAACAAAATCAACATAACGATGCTTTGGAATTTGAGCCGCCGACTGACATCTGTCGAAGGAGAGAGAGAGAGAGAGAGAGAGAGAGAGAGAGAGAGCATTCTCATCGGCAGGACTTTTCATCACAAAACTGCGAACTCGCCTCTGCGATAAAATTGTAAACCGTTTTAGCTTTTTACCTTCATATTATAAGTCAGTTTAGCTCTCCATAAAGAAATCATATTTTGATTATTTTCTTTATTATTTGATCACAAGAGCTGTTACTTTAATATAAGTGCTATAATCAACTTAAAGTATTAGTTATTTTATCGCAATGAACATTGAAGATTTTTATTTTCACAAGTTTATTAAAAAAGATTTCATGTTTTGAATATTTTCTCTGTTATTTAACGACTGGGCAATTACTTTCATATGTGTTTTTAAGGATTATTTATTTTATTATAAAGAACATTGAACTTTTTATTTTCATAAGCTTATTTCTATAAAAAAAACTAAAAAAAACCATTAAGATGCACTTATGTATTTCGAGTTCTTCAAATAATGCCTTAAAATGCTTTACCAAGTAAACGATAACAAACTCTAAGTGTTTTGCAGTTTTTCCATCGCTTAGTAAAAAAATTAATGATGAAAATATTCCGGAATATCCCCCGATCCCGGGACGAACTATTTTCTTAATCCGAAATCCCGGGATTATGTAGTGTCCCAAACAACAACCCCTAATACACACACACACACACACACACACAATAAATTGAAGGAAAACAGCTCAATTACCAATCTGTTTCTACCTAAGCAAATCATATAATTATTTACTGATACTGGTGAAAAAGAAAACGCTTATAAAAAATTTAAATACAAATATTTATTATTAAACTGAAAATTTATAAGTGAAATTCACAATATCAGGGAAATGTATTGTTACTTGAAAACAAAGCAAAGTTTAATTCATTCTTGAATTAAATTAAGTAAAATTAAATCAAAATGAATTTTTCACAAAATTCAAGAAAATTAATAAATTCAATGAAAATTCAAGTATTGGGTAATAATTAAAATTTGGAAATTAATTCACAAGTGCTAAACAACAATGAAACTTGAAAAGAATTCTAAGTAAATGCAAATTAATTCACAAGTGTTAAATTCAATTAAATGTGCAGCGATTAATTAATGAAAATAACTAAGTTAATTAAATTGTGAATTCAAATGAAAATACCAAAATTGTAAAAATATCACCAATCACACAAAATATTAAATAAAAACACACTTCAATAAGAAATAGGATAAAAGCACATAAAATCACTTCAAATGAAACAAACGTAAAACACACTAAGTTTGCAAAGTGTAAAAATTTAAATTTTCACCAAACTATTAGTTACACTTTACCTTGGTACCAAGTGTCTTTCTGCTGCAGCTTGTTTCACAATTTCACCACACAATTCACAATATTTCAAAAAATAAAAAGGCGCCGTTACACACTTGTACAATGTTTGCTCATATTCCACAAAAAGCTCTAAATAATACTAAATAACCCTAAGAAATACGAAATCTGAAATTTACGAGTGACCAACAAGTATGTACACTAAAGTCTTTACGTTACTTTGGAATCAAAAGTGGCGTGCACTTCAAGAGACTGACGGGCTCAAAACGTTTTGGGCTTGTGAAAGATGATGCAATCTTTCTAGAAGCTTCTAATATGATGTAACTTTACAGAAAAATCGTGAAATCTCCACGTGATATTCGGCAAAGACATACGTGTATGAAACCAGTCATGTACATTGCATGCTCTCTACATGTTTGAAACAGAAGTCGAGCGAGTACGTTTGATTAAGATTGACATGTATCCAAAGCACAACGGAGACCTTGAGATCTCTTAATCTGAGGTGATGACAAATTGGGAAAACAATATGGAGACTTCGGGGTCTCTTAGTCTTGAGGTGATGACATATTAAGGAAACAATTTCTATCTTGGAACAGACAAAGTTAATCTCTCTCTTTCTTCACATTCTACGTTATATACTTTTAAATTATGTTATGCGAAATCTGAACCTACATTTTAAGATATCCCATAACTCTGTAAATGTTGCAAAACTCTTTCTAACATTTCATACTGTCAAAGAGAAGATATATGTATTATTAAAGTAGCAGCATATAATAATACATATATATATATACATATATGTATATATATACATCTGTATACATATCTATATATGTATGTAAATGTGTATATATATGTATGTATGAATATAGGGTATATATATAACTTTTATATGCATCATGGGACCTAAGTTTTTACTGGATCTCGCAAAAGTGACACAGGTATCCACCGGCTCCCTTATCATAACAAATTGAATTTGAAAAGTTTGAGGATGGATGCAGGGACTCTATATTCAGTTGGAGCTTTGGATGTAGTTTTCCTTTTTTGTTAGTAACAACTTGTCTTGTTGATATTCTACGATTCATCTGATCATAAACATAATTGGTGGATTCAGTAGTTACAGGGCAGACGTAACAGAGTAGACTGTTTTATTATATACATACATACATACATATATATATATATATATATATATATATATATATATATATATATATATATATATATATATATATATATATATATATATATATATATTGTGACGAAGTGCCAAGTATCTGGTTACTACACTTACCAATAATTAAATGAGTACCTCACAACAGCCAGACACCTGAACCCTCATCACAGGTAAAATACGATTGAATTCTCTAAAGGCAACAGTGATCCCTTAAACAACTTACCATTATTGCAGAAAATCAGACTAAGTTCATTAAAACAGATGTGAGGTAATCTTATATGTAATTAAATTAATCAAAGGCCATCACTCCATTAACAACTTTAAAAGTCTAAGTATTTCCCTGATTTCAAAAGTCTAAGTACTTCCCTGGTTCTAACTCACTTCAACTAAATTGAAGGAAAACAGCTCGATTACCACTCTATGTTGTTACCTAAACATAAATATACTGGTGAAAAGAAAACACTTATAAAAAAAATAAACAAATAAAGAATTATTAAACTCAAAATTTATAAGTGAAATTCACAATCTCAGGGAAATTTACTGTTACTTGAAAACAACACAAAGTTTAATTAATTCTTGAATTAGTTAAGTAAAATAAAATCAAAATTAATTTATCACAAAAATCAAGAAAATTAATTAATTCAATCAAAATTTAAAAGTGTTAGGTAATAATTATAATTTGGAAATTAATTCACAAGTGCTAATAAATTCAATTAAATGTGCAACAATTAATTAATGAAAAAAAATAAGTCAATCAAATTGTGAATGCAAATAAAAGCACAGAAAATGGTAGAAAATACCAAAATTGCAAAAAACATTAATCACACAGAAAATATATATAAAAACTCTTCACTAAGAAAAATGGACAAATGCACAAAAAATCACTTCAATAAGAAAATTGGATATATGGACAAAAAAATCACTTTAAATGAAACAAAAATCACTTCAAATGAAACAAACACAAAACATAAAAATTTGCAATGTGTAAAAAATGAAATTTTCACCAAACTACTGCAACTATTAGTTGCAACTAATAAACCTTGTAATAACACATTGAAATTTTCACCAAACTACTGTAACTATTAGTTGCAACTAATAAACCTTGTAATAACACGTTACCTTGGTACCAATTTTCTGCTGCAGCTAGTTCCAAACAATTTTTCAAAAAAGAAAAGGCGCCATTACACACTTGTACAATGTTTGTTCAGATTCCACAATAGGCACTAAATAGTACTAAATAACTCTTAAGAAATATCAACTCTCAAATTTATATGAGTGACCAACAACTACGTACTATGTCTTTACGGTAATTGTAAAATCAAATATGTCCAAGGAGAGAGATAGAGAGGGAGGGAGACCCAAACACAATGAGGTCTCAAGTTGGATTGAAATTTCCTTTCGTACGGTAGCTTAACAGTGGATTTCGTCGCACAAAACATTTTGGGGCCGAGACAATTACTTTCATAAAAATTCTCTTCCAAAGCAATAAATAAAGAGAAATAGAAATTACAATCATAAATAACATATATTATTACGTGATTTAAGACAATAAAAGTATTTTAATATGAAAAGAATAATTATTTATAACGAAAGCAAAACTAAATGGCGTCACTTCCCAAAGATGACGTATGCTTAAACAGAAGGTTCTAGAACGATCTTACGAAAAGATGATGCGATACCATAGGAATATGGTGAAATGTTCATGTGGCTTCTTAACTAGGACTTACACGTCTGAAACAGACTCGAGCGAGTAATATTGACATGTTATGAATGAAAATAAAACGGAGACTTTGAGTTTTCCTTATCTCGTGTGATGACAAGTTATGAAAACAAAACCGAGTATGCCACGCGGCTAATGTACAATGCAAAAATTTCTCTCTCTTTTCACATTCTATGTTATATTAACTTTTAAATTATGTAGTGTGAAATCTGAACATACATTTTTAGAACATACTATAACTCTAAGCTAAATAAGGAATCTGAAAATATTGCAATCACTTTTCCAACATTTCATAGTTATAGAGAGGAAATATGCGTTACGAAATTAACAGCATATAATATATACGTATATATATATATATATATATATATATATATATATATATATATATATATATATATATATATAATTCTAAAACAAAAGGACCTCATTCGAACTGGATTGTATCCAGCGGAGTTATTTATTAAGAAAAAAAAGTTACAAGCTTTCAGGAGAAACAGTCCTCATTATCAAGTATCCGGATACTTGATAATGAGCACCGTTTGTTCTTGAAAGCTTGTAACTCTTTTGGAGAAACAACTCCGCTAGATACCACCCAGTTTGAATGCGGTCCTTTTAGTAAATTTAAATTTACTAATGCACAGAACAATTGTGTATGTGATGAGTTAAGTTGTATGTACACACACATATACTGGTTGTTTCAAAATTAGAGCGCCCCCCTCCACAGAACAAATGGAAATTTATGAAGTTTTCTGCTATAGCCTATCTCCAAGTACATTATCTGAGGTTTCTATTAAGCTATTTTTCATTTTACATTTCTTGTATTTTCACTCTGAGTGATGGAGTTAGATACAGCCATGGCTAACGACACGAAGTAAATCACATGGACTGACTTAACCCGGGCTATAACCTTCAGAGAGGCCAGGGATACTGGAGCATCCTTCATTTCACGTTCCTGGATGGCTAAATACATTAAAAGAGATGAATCCTTTGTTAAAAGAAACTGGAACAAAAATCCATATAACTGTCATTGCAAAAAAAGTGAGAATCTTAGAAGGCCTGAAGTCCTTTCTCAGAAGTCAAAAGACATCATAGCTGAGGAAGTGGGTAGATCAAGAAAGTCTCTATGCAAATTCGCTCTTGAACTAGAAACAAAAAGGGCAAAGAAGAGAAGTTATAGTGCTGTATATCGTGAGTTGAAAAAATCTGGTATCAAGCCATTTCATATTATCAGTAAGCCCAACATCACTCAGCAACAGAGAGAAGACCGTGCATGGTTTTTGTGATTCATTTCTTAAAGATTGGGATGAAGCTGACATTCTCCATGTTGCCGCATCAGATGAATTCTTCATTTACACAGCCAGGAAGCCAAATCATAAAAATTACATCATTTGGGTTGCAAAGTTGGATAATATCAGCGATGACATGCGCTATCGACAAGTTGTGAAATTTCCTGAATGTTTGGAAATTTTTCTGTTTCACAGCCAAACAGTTAATATTGATCATCAAAGAAAAAGGGCAGTCATGGAATAGCGAATACTTCAGAGAAACTGTGCTTACTGGTGGAGTATTTCCTTTCCTCAAAGATCCTGAAAATGTGTTATCTGTTGAAGTCACATTTTTGCATGATAGGGCACCGTGCTTCAAGGCTCTTTAGACACAGGAGCTGCTTCGAAATATCATCGATTTTTTCTTCTCGTTAAGTGGAATTTCCAGGTGGCTCCCCTGACCTTAATGTGGTGTTGAAAACATTGGTAGTATCTTAAAGGATCGTGTTGAAGCACACACAGTGAACTGGTGGTATACCAAGCCTTGATGACCTGCAAAGAGAGGTGACCGAAGTGCTCAGGGAAATGGAGTTTGAGTCTCAGCTTTTTTGCGATTTGCTGAAATCATACCCCTCAAGAATGCAGGCTGTATTAAATACTAAGAGAGAAACTTAAATAAATACTTGTTCTGAATTACTTTTGTTTTTGTCCATATCCATTTTAGTTTATGCTGTAGAGGGGGCCCTCTAATTTCGAAACACCCTTTATATATAATAATATGATATAATATACAGTCTATAATATTATAATATATATATATATATATATTCTATATGATATATATATATATATATAATAAGGTGATCTTAATAGCCTAATGACATGTTTGCAGACAGAGGGCACCATTGAAACAAGGTAAGGGTTTCCAATTTGTGTAGTTTTAATAAAAGGGGTGGTTATATAATATATATATATATATATATATATTATATATATATATATGTATATAGTTATATATATACATATATATACATATATATATATATATCTATAGTATATATATATATGATATAATTAACATATATATATATATATATTATATATATATATATATTATATATAGACCTATATGTATATGATGTATATATATATATATATGATATATATATATATATATATGGTATATATTATATATATATAGGGATAGGTATATATATATATAATATATATATATACCTATATATATATATATACATACATATATATATATATATATATATATATATATATAGGTATAGGTATATATATATATATATATATATATATATATATATATATATGTATGTATATATGCATACATATATATATATATACAATATATATATACATATATATATATATATATATATATATATATATATCTATATCCTATATATATATATATATCTAATAAAAGGAGCCCATAAAACACCAAAAATATAGAGAAAAAAAGTACTATATTTCAGAGACTGCTGTCTCCCTCTTCAGGTAGATGAATGAGAAAAGTTTACAGAAAAGGTGGTATTTATACCAAGAGGTCCATCCACAAACAAGCCATTTTAAGTCACCCCCGCTGATAATCTTCCTTTAATCTTCTTAAGGGTTGGTTGAATGAAGAGGTTGTCGATTGTGTTCCGAAATCCATGCTCCTTTTGAGATGTTCATTACTGCCTCTCTTTTATTAAGGCCGATTCCATCATTTGACTCTTGTACCGGCAGTTGCTGCTATAAATTACACGTGACAAATTCCAGTTTATTCTATGGTTATGTTCATTTATATGGTTGAAAAATAGCCGAGTTCTGTTGTCCATACCTAACTGACCGTTTGTGTTGTATTAATCTCTGGGGAAGGGTATTTACCTGTAAATCCGATGTAAGATTGGTCACAGTCCTGGCATGGGATTTCGTATACCCCAGAGTCCTTTGGAGATGTCTTTTGTTGGACGTTAATCAGGGATTTGGCTAAGGTGTTTGGGTAAGTAAATACAAAAGGGTTCGATTTTCCGAGGGGATTGGTTATTCTCTTAATCGTGTCCAGGTGGGAATTATTATTTTATTGTTGGGTGTATCTCTGGTCTTGTCTTTAGGGGGTCGGTAGAAAATTACGTTTGCTTTGTGAATGCTTTCTCAATTATGGTCAGGATATTTTTAAAGACGAAAGTTGCTAGCGAATTAGTTCAAATTCTTTTTCCAGGAATTCTGGGGAACAAATTCGTAAGGCTCTTAAGAACAAGTTACTAGCTACACCTATCTTGATAGTACTGTCGTGATACCTAAAGTAGTGAATGTATGAAAGTGAGAACGTTGGTTTTCTGTATATGGTGAATTTGTATTCTGTCGTATCTCTGATTATTAAAACATCAAGAAAAGGAATTTTGTTGTCTGTTTCCCCCCATTCAACTTTTAAATTTGATGATGGGCACTAATGTGTTTAATTTCGCGAGGAATTCATTAAAACTGGCCCCACCTATTATCCCAAAATGTTAGGATATCATCCACGTATCTCATCCACAGCATGTTTTGGGTTTTATGTCATTTATTACTTGTAGTTTCAAAGTATTCCATGTACAGATTGGCTAGAACAGGACTTAAAGGACTACCCATATACACCCGAATTTTTGCTTGTAGAATGATTCCCCGAATGAAAATACGTTATTAGATGCACATAATTCAACTAGCGCTTTATTATTTTGTCAAGCGCCAATGGGAAATGATCTGAATAGGGGGATAATTTTACCCTTAAAAACTGAAGAACGTCCTGTACTGGTACTTTAGTGAACAGGGAATCTACGTCAAGGCTTAAAAGTTTATGTTGTGAAGTGGTTATATGTGCTTCTCTGAATTTGTGGACAAAAATCTTCCGAATGTTTAATGTGACTGGGGAGAAAAGGCGCCTAAAAAAGGGGAAAGGAGGCCAGCTAACCATTTAGAAATTTTGTAATTGAAAGTTCCGGCACATGAAACGATGGGTCTGAATGGAAGATTGTCTTTGTGAGTTTTGGGAAGGCCATAAAAATAGGGTAATTTAGGATTAATTACTTTAAATTTCTCTAATAGTTCAATACTCTTTTTGTCTTTGCCAATTAATCTTACTTTCCGAAAAATTCTGTGGGAACGTTTTGGAGGGGATTTTTCGTCAGTTTTTCGTATGTGTTTGTGTCGCTAAGGAGCTGGTGATTTTGTCAAGGTAGAAGTCTTTGTCCATTATTACGATTTTGCCGTCTTTGTCGGATCTACTTATTATAACATCTAACTTTTTTAGCGAGTGGATGGCTATCATGAATCTGCGAGGAACAGGATATTTCTTATGTAAGTCAGTTAAAGCATTTAGTAACACTCCTTTTAAACATATCTCTTCACGGTTGTAGTTTTGTCAGATATGAATTTATCAAAAGCCACTATGAAGTCTAGGTTGTTTTTTGCGGTCTGGCATAAGGGCGAAGGATAAGCCTAAATTTAAAACTAAATGTTGATTTACAGTAGGGGGGGTGTTGGATAAGTTTAAAACTTTGTCTTGTTGCTCAAGATTATTCCACGCACTATTGTCTATTAGGTTATTTAAACTTGCGTAGAAGTCTGTTGGAATGAGTCACGCTATTATAGGCAGCAATGTCGGAACAGAATGAAATCAGATACCTGTATATGTGGTCCGTAGTGAGGAGGCGAAGATAGACTGGGTTTCCATATATCACTCTGCGTAGTATTGAAGATGTCGTTTTTCGTATCATTCATCTACCTGAAGAGGGAGACAGCAGTCTCTGAAATATAGTACTTTTTTCTCTATATTTTGGTGTTTTTATGGGCTCCTTTTATTAGATGGAATTCTGTTGTTACAGAACATTTTTACCAGTCATATATATATATATATATATATATATATATATATATATATATATATATATATATATATATATATATATTATATATATATATATATATATATTTATTTCTCACCTTTCTCACCAGACGCCAGGTAGGCGTCCAGGCCTGTCAGTCGTCCTGCTTCAGGAACAGTCTCCATTCTTGGCGATCATCATAGAGCCTCATCTCATCAACTTCCCGCAAACTAGAGCCTCTCCTCTCTACTCCTCTCTCTATGTTTTGTAGCCATCTCATTTTTGGTCTTCCTACCGGTCCTCCTTCCTTCCGGTGTCCATCCAAAAACCTTATAGGATATCGCTCCTCCTCCATTCTTTGGTGTGTCCAAACCATCTAAGCTGTCCTCTCTCCACAAAATCTAGTATCCCCTCCACTCCCAGTTCTCTCTAATGTCTTCATTTCGTAGCCATCTTAGTCTTGTTACACCTTTTATGAGTCTTAGGGCTTTCATTTCAGCTGCTTGAAGTTGGCTCCTAGTTCTTGATGTTATATCCATGATTCATGCCATAAGTCAATATTGTCTTAAAATAGAGAGGTATATTATGGTTTTCACTTTGCGAGGTATATTTCTGTCTTTCATTAGTGGGTAGAGCAGATACAGATTGTTACTGAATTTCTGTATTCGGGTAGTTATTTCCAGTTTGAATCGTTTTGGTCACTAAACTCTACTCCTAAGTATTTGAAATTTCTACACTGTTTCAATGTCTGACCTTCTAATTCTACATCTACGTTACTTGGTGTTCGTGATAGGTGCATGATCTCTGTCTTATTCTTGTTGATCCGCATTCCATTAGCTGTTAAGATCGCGTTCCAGTTGTTAACGTTTTCTTGGAGAGATTCTGCGCTGAGGGCTATCATTGCATGGTCATCTGGCATACATAAGGTTGATGGTCATATCTGCAGCTTCATCCTCACCTAGTTCCCTCATACATTTAGCTATGAACAATATAAAAAGAAGTGGCGAAAGGACGCTGCCCTGTCTTACTCCTGATTTTATTTCAAACCAGTTTTCATTCTCTTGATTTGATTTTACTCTGGATCTGATGTTTTGATAGGTGTTATAAATTGCTCTTATAAGTTTTCTCAGGGATTCCATAGTAAGGGTCTTTTAGGGCATCCCATATTTTTATTCTTGGTACTCTATCAAAAGCCTTTTCTTAGATCTATAAAAGCCAATATATCTATCCCTGTCCCATTCCCAGCTCTTCTCAAATATCATCTTGAGGGAGAAAATCATATCAGTTGTCCCTCTTTCTGGTCGAAACCGTTTTGCCATTCACCCAGCGTTTGGTTCAACATATCCTCTCAATCTAGTTTCAAGTATTCTTTCATATACTTTAAAAGCATGTGACATTAGGGATATTCCTCTATAATTGCTGCAATTTGTCTTGTCACCTTTCTTATAGATTGGGCATATTAGATCTCTTCTCCAGTCTTCAGGTGGCATTTGCCATTTTTCCAGAGTATGTCGATTAGCTCTAGTAGCCAGATGACTCCATCCTCCCCCACGTTTTTAAGGAGCTCTGCAGGTATTGTATCCACTCCAGGGGGCCTTACCATTTCTCATCCTCTTGAGAGCATTTTTTTAACTCCAGTTGTTGTTATGTCAGGTTTCTGCATCCCAACCACATCAAATTCTACATGCTTCAAGGTCATTGTTTCCGTTATTTAGTAGTTTCAAAGTGATGTTCCATCCTAATTCAATTTCTCGGGTTCGGTTAATATTGTCCCATCCATAGGGTCTTTTGATTACATAGGTGGGTGGTTGGCTTCCGCTTTCTATAGTTTTTGGCAGTGCTATATATGAGTTTTCTGGTACCTTGGAGATCATTTTTCCCAGATCTTCTCCTATTTTTCCCATGTTTCTCTTTTTGTTTGAGCTTTTATTCTTTCCGTTTCTCTCGACGCTTCTTTATAGTTATTGTGATCTTCCAAATTCAAAGTTTTCATCCATTTTCTGAAGAGTTTCATTTTGTTTGTAACAGCGGCCTTTAGTGTGGGGGTCCACCAAGCAGTTTGTTTTTTCCTCCTACCTCGAACTCTTTTCTTTTGCACGTATTATTAGCAGCACCCACTACAGCCATTCTAAAGTGTCTCCATTTTTCATTTGGGTCATTGCTCTCCTGTTGCATTTGTTTAGCTCTACTTATTTCGTTTGATATCTAACTAAGCACTCCTCTTCTCTCATATTCTCTAAAATAAATCTTTCTCTCACTTGGCTTTTAATTGGTTTGGGTTTTGCCATCTTTAATTTAATTAAGAGAACCTGTGATCTGAATCGAATGACACAGAGGGGATGCTTTTTACATCTCTGACCATATTTTTGTTATTTGTTATTGCCATATCAATCATTGATTTTTCAGTATATGCTAAACTAAAGCCGAGTTCCATCGGTACCACGTCCACTTGTGGCTGTCTCTATGATTATAGAAAGAGTTCATAATGGACATCTGGTTTTAGTATGCAAAATCAATTATGTTTTCTCCTTCTCTATTTCTTTCTCCAATGCTAAATGCTCCTAATATGCTCTCTATGCCTGTCCTGTCTTGCCCAATATGTCCATTCATATCTCCAATTATTAATGTATTCTCTACATATGGGACAGAATCTTTTACTTCTTGTAGATGTCTGTAGAATTCTTCCTATTCTTCTTGAGGGCGGCCCTGCTGTGGTGTTATACACCTGAATTATGCTGGCTTGAAATGTTCCTAACTTTAGAAATACTAATAATCCTATCACATTTGAATTCAAGATGACTAATTTTTCCATCTAGCTCTTCACTCACAATAAAACCTACTCCGTGTCGTGCGGTTCTTCCACCTTTGTAAAATAATTGGTAATTGTTATGCAATAATTTTGTTCCTTCTCCTGGTAAAGGGTTTCACACACAACCCCAAAGTGTCTATTTTTCTTTCCTCCATCATCATGATTACCTCCTCCTCCTTACCTCTCAAAGTACCTAGATTATTGTTTCCTAATCTCAAAGATTTATTTCCCTGTCCATGTCCCAATAACATTCCGAGTCAGGATGTGCCCGGGCATCCTTTGATCAATGGGTCTGTCCTGAAGTAAGTCGTGCGGTTCATGAGCAATTTATAGCAGCTCACCGGCTTGCTAGGCCTGTCGTGAGCCCTCAGAGCTGTTAATTTGTACCATCCATAAGCTTATTGCTTCCTAAAAGGTCACAGAGGTTCCAAAAATACCCCCCAACCCCCCAAGCAGTCTTATGGTAGGTTTAAGCCACTGCACCTCTACAAGGTTACACAGCTCCTTATCCTCCCAATGTATGCTGGCCTTGGGACCGCAGCGGTATATATATAGATATATATATATATATATATATATATATATATATATATATATATATATATATATATGTATATATATATGCATATATATATACATATATATATATATATATATATATATATATATATATATATGTACGTATATATATATCTAACCACCCTTTTATTAAAACTACACAAATTGGAAACCCTTACCTGTTGTCAATGGTGCCCTCTGTCTGCAAACATGTCATTAGGTTATTAAGATCATGTAAGTAAAAAAATATACTATTTATTACCCAAAGCAGATGAATATAAAATAGAACAAAATGATAAACAAGTCATAGTGACAAAAAACTCAAATCTGCCACGAAGAAAACTAGTAAGTTATCATTTACCCTCCTGACTAAGAATTCACTCTCAGACCCAGAATGTCAATAGGTTCATTGTATTAGTCAGGTTAGAGAATCCCGTCTCTAATACCATGGAATAGAACCCATCTGTAATAAAGATAATATTGGATAAAAGATACACTTCACACATCACTCTTTTCAAAAGTAATCTTAAGTAAAAAATGTATTTCACACTTCTCTCTCTTTTCAAAGGTAACGGTTTTCTAAGTTCTACAAAATATGTGCCATACCTTTAAGATGGGGTTTTCTCTCCCGACACCTGGCGTGTACCAAACTGACCTCTTTCTTCTCACCAAAAGGAAAAAAAAAAGAAAACAATAACAACAATAATGAGTGAACTTTCCCCTATTACACAGCACACATAAGAGAAAAAGAAACATATAATTCAATATCTTTCCCAAAACCGCAGCAATCCCATCGACCAGAAACAACCAGAAAAGAATCCCCTTACATGATACATTCCCGTGGAATGCCATAATCAACATCTACAAGAATAGTGCAAATCCCCAAGTAATAAATTCCAAAGGGAAAAATCCGCAACCGGATTCATTACAGCAACATTAGCAAAAAATCCACCTGTGAACACCTCAGGTGCTTCGAACTGCAATATAGTCAGACTCGCAATGCCAGAAACTCATGATTCTCAAAAAAATGTCCTATACTGAAACCACATCAGCACATTTCACAAAGCTATCTCCAGGACATGACCAAGGTGCTCCAAAATTATCTCGAAGACATAACTCTCCCAAACGATACTGCCCAATTATATAGAAAATTATCACCTATTCGGGATAAAAAACTACAATAAACTCACAATTCCATAATTATATACCACCAAAAAAAAAGTCACCCCCAAGGATTAATGCCATCTCTTTATATATATATTATATATAGATATATATATATATATATATATATATATAATATCTATATCTATATATATAAAATCACCATCTTGATAATAACCACCACTCCAGTGATGAAAATATTTCCTCCATTTAATTAATAACCCCACGCAAAAAAAAAAATCACCCCCCCAAAAAAAATTGTCGTTAAATCATAACTCCCCACGACATTACCTGAATTATATAAACCCCAATGTCATCTATTCGGCTCGTGAAACCCCAAAAATTCAGCCCCAGATATCATACGCACAGGAATAATCACATGTTTATCATCACGTTTCTCAGCTAAAACAAAAATTTGCCGTATTACAACTCCCCACGTAAAATATTAACCCCAAAATCTTTCGCCAAAACGCCGCAGATTTGCGCATAATAAGAAAAAAAACAGTTGAAGGAAATAAAAGAGAGAAAAAAAAACGTAAAAGCAATCCGCCACCAAATTGCAAAAAAACACAGACAAGAAAAAAAAATAAGAAAATGCAATTGCGTAACAATATATTAATCACCACAACCAATTCTTTTCAATTTTGAGATATGTGTTAACCTTGACCGACCTGTTTTTTCTTCTAAGACTACAAATCTGTTTCCAATTTTCTCTTCAATGACTTTAAAAGGACCTTCAAACTTCGGGCCTAATTTGTAATTTAGATCATTTCTGCCACGTTAAGTTTTAAAATACCTTGTCTCTGACATTTATCTTGGGATCAGATGTTTACTATTACTCTTCTGTACCATATCTCTGGTTGTGGATTCGAGATTACAGCTGAGACAAGCATGTCTTTCTCTCGCTGTGGATACCAACGCCTTGATCGTATCCTCCCCATGTGCCTCATGCTGGACAACCAAACAAAGCTTCAAATGGGGACATTTTAATGGAATCACTAACCATAGTGTTAATACTATGTCTAGCAACATTAACATATCTGTCCCAATTCTTGTCATTACACTACAGTTTTCCTGAGAGCCTCGAGCACTTTCCCGTTTGCTCGTTCGCACAACCCATTAGCTTCAGGTCTGTATGGAATAATTGTTACTTCTGTACCCCCATGACTTCAGCTAAACATTCCAAGGTCTTGTTCACAAATTCCCTACCATTGTCGGTTAATAGAACTTCGGGTGAGCCATATCTGCAAATGATACTATTGAAAAACACTATGGCTACTTCTTCGGCCATTTTATGCTTAATTGGGAAAATTTCTACTATCCTTGTAAGTTCATCTATTATCACTAACAAGTACTTGTCCGCATACCTAGACTCACAAAAATTCCCCAGGATATCCAAATGTATTCTCTGAAAAGGTCTACTCGGTATAGATATGATCCTAATTTGCATGAAGCTGTCCTTGCAGGCTTACATGCATTGTACACCGTACATTTCCTTACAAAATTTTCCACATCTTTCCCCATGTTTTTCCAAATGTATTTAGCACGAACCTCATCATACGTTTTTTCTGTTCTCAACTGTGGACTACCGAACCTGCAATGAACTATATCCAAAACCACTGGAATTAGGACCTTTGGAATTACGATCTGTGTCGTATTTCCTTTACTTTCACTGGTTCTCAACTTATATTTAATTTTCCTAATCAATAGATTACCTTCTAACTCCAAACCCGAAAAAGGCAACGTATAACGTTTCCTAACTAATTCCCCTCTTAGAAACGCTTTTGCATCTGCTAAAATCTCGTCTTCATCTTGCCTTTGCTCTATGAGAGCTTTATCCCATTGTATGGCCTTGCTAGTGACTTGCGCGACTTGGAATCCTTCTGTGTCGTGAACACTCCTACTGAGAGCATCAGCAACTACGTTAAATTGGCCCTCTATATATTTGAGCTTTGCATCAAAATCTCTGATAGTTAAAAACCATCGAGCTCTTTTAGGCGACAAATCGGGTTTATTAAAAAGATCCAGTAATGGCTTGTGGCCTGTAAGAACTTCTACTTTGTTCCCCATCAGTAAGATTTTAAAATGAACTAAGCTCGACACTATTGCAAAGGCTTCTTTATCTATGGTGGCCATGGACTTCTCGTTGCTGCCCTTTGTCCTGAATTTCCTGCTATAAAAAGCTATAGGATGGAATTTCCCATCGAACTTTTGCATAAGGCAAGCACCTATACCTTCCTGGCTTGCATCAGTCACTAATGTAAAGGAGGTCGCTAAAAATCTGGAAATTTCAAAAACAGGTTTATTCTTTAGCGCGTCCTTGAGCTTTTGAAAACTCTCCGCCTGGGGTTTCCTTACATTGAAATTGAACGTCTTCCCACAATACATCAGTTAGGGGTGCCGCTATATTAGAGAACCCTTTCACAAACCTCCTGAAGAAACCGGCGATACCCAGGAATGACTTAATCTCTTTCTTTGATATGGGGGTGCGAAAATTCGCTATTGCTTTGACTTTATCGTCATTTACTCTAACCCCTTCCTTAGATATGACGTGGCCTAGATATGTGAGCTGCTTTTTCAAGAACGAACACTTGGCTAGCTTAATTTTCAACGCCGCTAATCTAAGCCTCCTAAGTACTTCTGTAAGCACTTCCAGGTGTTGTGCGATCGTGTCTGTTGCAACCAGGATAGGATCCATGGTTTGCAACAGACACGATCGCACAACACCTGGAAGTGCTTACAGAAGTACTTAGTAGAAGATATTGGGCAAAAATATTTTTGCCCAATAACCCGTGCAAAACTGTGTTCACCAACCTGGTAAAGGTCATCGGACTGCCCGACCAACCGAAAGGTATTCGCGTAAATTCATAGTGTCCCTTGGGCACTGAAAAAGCGGTATATTCCTTGCTACTTTCACTAAGAGGGACCTGCAAAAAAACCTGCACCAAATCAATTGAGCTATAAATATTATGTCCCCCAATTTCAACAAAAAGATCTGGTATGCACGCGACTGGATAGCAGTTAGGGATCGTCTTTTCATTTAAACGTCTAAAATCGACTCATACACAGACAGAACCGTCTTTCTTGGGCACCGCTAACAAGGGAAGTTGTAAGGAGACACGCTAGGTCTAATGATTACTTCTTCCTCCCATCTATTAACCTCTTTCTCCACCTGTTCTCTGATTTTGAAAGGTATGTGATATGCAGGAATATAAATAGGTTTTGTGCCACTCTTCAAATTTACCTTATGCTCTAACTGTCTAACACATTAGTCAACCCCAATTTATCACCTTGTAAGGCTACCGTATCCCCAAATTCTGCCAAGAGCCCACTTATCGCTTCAACGTATTTGCTATAATCCGCATTAGCTAAATGTTCTCTAGATATTCATTTCCTTGATTGCATTTCTGCCCCCGAAAACTCAGGTTTCCCCTCTACGATAGCCACTGAACCACTATCACAACTCTAATCTTGGAAATCCAATATATATATGTATTCTTCTGGTATCTCCTAACTGTATCATTACAGTTTAGCAACTCTAACCTCGTAAACCCATCCTTGGATACACTGTTCACCGATGCCGTGCTAACAACCCCCCTAAGCTTCTCACTATTTTCAATAACACACACATCTGTGGGTTTTCTCATTTCCTTCAATTTAACTTTTACCATAGTCTTCGAACCAGGTAGTAACATAATATCTTCAGATAAAACACCTCTATATTTGTGGTTAGTACCTCCCCTTTCCACCATCCCATACACATTACCACCCCCAGTATCATCCCCAGCATTGTTAGTATCAGAAATAATATCAATATTAGTATCAACATCACCATCCAAAGTATCATCACCACCATTGTGATCACTGTGAACTCTGATAGAACCCCGGTAATCATTTCCCATATCAGCAACGTGGGTTTTAATATTACCTTTCTCCATAACACTCGCATCACTGCCATTAATATCACCAAGCACATCTCCTCTTTCAATAACCTCCATGTCCTCCGTTCTAATCGCGTCCTCATAAGGCAGAAAAACACAGGTATCCCGACTGTTATCCCATTAACGCCCGCATGGATCGAAATCTTGTGTCTTCTACAAGCAGGATGACCCAGCAAAAGTCTGTTGCCCAACGCAATTCCTTTCATTACCAAAAATGGTTCTGTTAACACTCTGTCACCGAGAGTAAACTGTATTTGAACACAACCCAGGGTATTTAATCTATGGGCTTGCACATCAAACACCGTCTCTGTTGAGGGTTGCAAAGGGTAATTGGAAAACATGGATTGATACAAATTATAGTCCATTAAATTTATAGACGCCCCCGAGTCTATTAATATCGGGATATCCACATCCCCTACTGTTCCATAGACTATAGGCCTGGGCTCTGGGGCATCTCCCACGAGACCACAATGGCACGTACCAATCACCTGTACCCTTTTTGTTGATCGGGCTTCCAAAAATTTCGCCGATCTCTTTGCCCTCTGGTTTGACCTGCCTGGGAAGTTCTCACATTATAATTACCAGAACCTTGAGGTGTAGGCCTCGCGTCTCTCCGTATCTGAGACGGACAAGACTGCCAATAATGATCGGTACTCTTACACATTCCACAATATTTAACCCTACACAATTTCTTTGGATGCCCTGATTTATTGCAGTTGAAACAGCGCAACTGCTGTTGCTTTTGATCGATCGATCTTTTGTTATATTGAACTTTTGCACACAGACGGGGAGGAGAAAATTCTGTGTCTCTTTGCTCTCTATCCCTCAGGCCTGTCCCATTAAAAATTGTGCTATCTACAGTGAGACATTTAGACATTGTTTTCTCAATTTGGGCATAAAGTAATTCTTCGTCTGAAGTAGGTTCAATCTTTTCATCAAAGCTATCCACTATTGCATCTGGTACATTGCGCAAGAGCAGGGAAAATAGATCAGTTTGTATGGAATGGTTCTCAAAGAGAGACATTACTCCCTGTAACCCATTTACATATTTGTATTTTTTAATTTTCCTACCCAATCCGCCACTGCGTCAAAAATTTTTGAACTATGTTCTACGAGGCTATTAGTGCCCTTCTGTAGGTTATAAAGACCCCGAAGGTCCCTCACCATATCTCTGTGTTCCTTTGAGCTACAAGCTGATTTAAAAAATGCTTGCAAATCCATCCAGGTACGACATTTTGTAAATTGGAAACTCCTTAAACGAGGGAGAGATCTCCCCTATTGAAATCTAGCAAAGCTTTCGCCTCTCTAAATGCCTCTATATCGTCTGATATATTCTTTCCAGCTAAATAATTATTCACCCCTTCAATGAAAATTTGTACAGGTTGTGATAGAACACCATCTACCATCCCTCTGAAAGGACTCACGCCCGCACTCACGTTCATTACGTGATGTAGTAGCGTTGTGATACTCTTAGTATCCGCCATCTTTCTCTCTCTTTCCAAAGAAAGCTCTTTTGTTCTATAAGATTCCCCGATCTCAATAACATCATCAATGTATTTATATACACAAAACCCAGTCCAGAAAAAATTAATACAAATTTTCCCCCAATAATGGATAACAAAAGGCAAACGCGCCTCACCGCAAGTATATCATCCACAAAAGCAAAACAACAACAAAAAATAGGGAGGGGATAGAAAAAAAAAATGCAAAACGCTTAACTAAAGCGATCCACCCCGGTAACATTAAACTCACACACACCAACTCTCGCCTCCCTCTCTCTCTCTCTCTCTCTCTCTCTCTCTCTCAGGCTGTGACTCGCAAAAAAACTCCGCTCGAGTAAATTCGCCACAAACAAACAAAAGGAATATAAACAACAAAAACAAAAAGTAAGTAAAATAAAATAATAAAATAAAAGATAAAAAGAAAAAAAATGAAAGCTTGAGAATACACTCACATCTTCACATGACTGGAAACCGAATTCGTATACGCACCGCAAATATGCGTGACCTGTTTACCACACTCGTGAAACACTTTAATTCTAGTTTTCAAGAATCACATGATGGCCGACACTGACTTAGCCAGAGAGATGTACAGCTTCTCAATGCCCAACCCACTGAATCAGCAAAAAGAGCCCCGAGTTGCCTGTGACGTGATTATAATCCCTTTTCTTACCAAAAAAACATCTATGTCTAACTAGTCACCAGTCTCTTCGTTAGCGTACCTACAGCTTATAAAATATATAAAAAGCCTCTTAAACTGCCTGCCACCACTCTAACCACCCTTTTATTAAAACTACACAAACTGGAAACCCTTACCTGTTGTCAATGGTGCCCTCTGTCTGCAAACATGTCGTTAGGCTATTAAGATCACGTAAGTAAAAAAATATACTATTTATTACCCAAAGTAGATGAATATAAAATAGAACAAAATGATTAACAAGTCATAGTGACAAAAACCCAAATCTGCCCACAAAGAAAACTAGTAAGTTATCATTCTACCCTCCTGACTAAGAATTCACTCCCAGACCCAGAATGTCAATAGGTTCATTCTATTAGTCAGGTTAGAGAATCCCGTCTCTAATACCATGGAATAGAATCCCATCTGTAATAAGATAATATTGGATAAAAATACTTCACACATCACTCTTTTCAAAAGTAATCTTAAGTAAAGAATGTATTTCACACTTCTCTCTCTTTTCAAAGGTAACGGTTTTCTAAGTTCTACAAAATATGTACCATACCTTTAAGATGGGGTTTTCTCTCCCAACACTTGGCGTGTACCAAACTGACCTCTTTCTTTTCAACAAAAGGAATGTGGCTCTCGCAAGTGTATATATATATATATATATATATATATATATATATATATATATATATATATATATACATGATAAAACAGTATATTCTCTCCTCTCTCTCTCTCTCTCTCTCTCTCTCTCTCTCTCTCTCTCTCTCTCTCTCTCTCTCTCTATATATATATATATATATATATATATATATATATATATATATATATATATATGTTCAAGATTTTATGCCAGAACCAAGGAAAGTTAAGATTTCTTGTAACAAGATTCATTCATCTTTGTCTATATGCAAGTTGCCCCTTTGAACTGAAAGCCTCCATTCTCTAGAAAAGTTATCTTTGCTCCTATTGGCTGTCCTGAATTTAGCCCCCCACAGGGAAAATCCGGACTGGGGGCAGCGCTAACCGGGAGAAGTTTTAAAAGGGTAGGGACCCAGCAGTTCGCCCTCAGAAGAACCTCCTCAGTGCTAGGAGAGCTCAGAAGCTCCTGTTACCTTGCCCTGCAGAAACCACTCCACCCCTTTCTGCTCCCCCTGCCTCCTCTGGGGAAGTCCCAAGTATTTTTATTCTTCTATAGTGCATATGAATATCAGCAGATAAGACGACTACCAAGCCCAGGATTTCCAGGTACTGTGAGAATAAATTCCAGTTCAGCCAGGGAATTGTTTTGCCTTTTGTCTGTATTTCATTTCCATTCTTCCAAGGCGACTTTCCCCCTCCTTTGATTAACTTCTCACTCCCCCAATTTTGGTTCAATGCTGTGATTAATCCCCTTGTGATACTAGTAAACATCCCCTAGTTAATTCAAGCAATGAAATAGTTCTCTCTGTGTAAATTCCCAGTCATTTTCATTCCCCTTGAGTGGCCTGTAAACTTTTTGACTGAAAGAAAGTAGTGTGTAACGCTCGCCCACGTGTTCCCCCGCCTCAGTGCTTATGCTAGGATACAATCTCTTTGCAGACAAACACCGTGCCTGATTGTGAAGAACTTGGGAACCCTTTGGAATAAGCCTTGCATTTCAATAACCTGTTGTGCAAAATTCTGAACTCCGTGTCTGGTTGCCCCAGCCACGTGTTTCCGGTGGATCAACAATCAGCCATCTTATTAGTTCCTGGACCTATGTACATTAATGTAAATATAGCGCATTTAAAATTAAAGTCCAGCTTTTATGTAAATTCCTCTGTTATCAGTAATATCGGCCTTCTGCCATAGTTTTTTTCTCTTTTCTTTGTTGTGATCTCTCGTTCCTCCATTCAAGGCCAATTTTTTTCTAGTGTTATATTACATTTTCAGGAGTGAACGGGCAATTCAGAACAATATATATATATATATATATATATATATATATATATATATATATATATATATATATATATATATATGTGTGTGTGTGTGTGTGTGTGTGTGTGTGTGTATGACGTGCGAATGCACGTGTGCTTATGTATGTACCGGTATGTAAGCAGTGGAACGACGAAGTGAGAGGCTAAAAGTTGAAAAGTTCATCTCTTTTGGAGTGCAGTTGTAAGAAGGAAAGCACGTTCATAAATAAGTAAAGATTTACAAGAAGATGAGTCAGGCAATCAAGAGCTCGATGAGAGAGAAGCGATTTGAAGGTATTGCCAATTTGTGAGGTAATTTAGAGCACGTGCTTAGGGAGAAAATGTTCCATCCAGAGAGTATTGAATCTCGGGAGAGGATTACTGAACAGCAGACATTCTTAAAATATTTGTCAAAAAAACTGAAGAATCCGTAGCAATGACATCTCTGAACTTCGATTGAAAGCATTGGACGATGTTATTTTCCAAAAGACTTATTCGACAGAATAAGAAGAATCAGTCTTATACAAAGTTACATTTGATAAATAATTTGTGCGAGGACACAAAAGAGGAAAAGAGGTATAATGAAAAAATGAATGTAGCTGGCGAGAGCATTTTCAAGAATTGATGAAAGTAAGAGATCTGAAAGAGCCAGTAAACGAGGCAAGAGTAGAAATAGTACCCGAAAATTATTTGAGAGCGCTTGTCAAAGTAATAGCTGAGGAGTATTCAGTTAAGTAGCATTGCAATCAGGCTGAATGTGTGGAGAGGCTCTGGAATTGTTGAAATTACAAATAAAATGCTGTGGTGGCGTAGTGATGTGCAACAAAGTGGGTGACTAGGGTGTGTATGGTATGCCTGGTTGAAGGAAAGACTCCAAACGCATTACAATAAAATTCACATAAAGAAAGACCTGTGAATGAGCAAATGGAAGAATACAGTGACAATAAGATTCAAAGCGAATATGATTTCTATATTAAACAATAATGCTTCGACGAGAGAGTATTGCTAGAAACGTTATGCATAGATGGTTGCAAGTTCAAATTTAAGAAAGAAACTGCCCTGATTGATAGGTAAATGGATTCTCCAGTCTACTGGAGAAGGTCGCTGAATAAGGAGCAGATAGTTTTTGTTTTCTTCAAAATAATGCTCTGTAAGTGATCATCAGTGAACGTTAATTTGAAGAAATAAACCTGAGTAAATAAATAAAGCTAAAAATAATGACGGGAACAATTACAGTGCAAACCAGTACCTTGATTCATAAAGGTACGTAGATTATAAATTATATGTTTGTTTGATCATAACTTTAAAAAAAAGTACTTATAATTAAAAAGAACTTAGGATCACGACCACTGATATATTAAACATACTACAGCAGTAAACAGTTCTGACAGATTTTTAAGAATGAAGGAGGATCTGATATGAGAGAACCTTCGCTTTGCATTCTTAACGTTATTGCAGTATCTATAAAATACGACCGGGAACCAGTTCATTACTTATCAATGATAAGTAGTTGCTCAGCTTACTGCGCAGTTCACCTTATTTACGTAACATGTATGGAGAGAACCACAGGCGGGCAAACTTTGCTCCGCCAACGAGTTCTATCACCGTTAGAACTAAGATGGTGACTGGCCCAGGGACCCCCAAGGTCCCAAGAAAGGGACTGGCCAAGAGGCGTCAGACGGGCGCTTCCTTCCAAGGTGAAAGAGAAAGTTTGATTCCTCACGGCAATCCAGGAGGGTAATAAGCTTGCCTGCTGTTTAAATGTAAAGTTCGGACCTCCCTGAACAGGAAGGAGAGAGAGAGAGAGATATTGTGGCGGGGTTGGGGGGGGACCTCTTCCTGGATGGTAACAGCTCAAAATCCTTGGCGAATTCGCTGTCCTGCCATTCCCGTCCGGTTCGTGTCGCTGGATGTTTAACTGGTTAACTTCTGAGTCTTAAAGACATTTTTGGTGTTATGTATTCTTGTCATAAACGACCGGTTAAATCATGTTAAAAAAAACAGGTACAAGGTCACCGATAACTTGTCGTATGGATAATGGCCACAAGACTGGTGATGTAACGGATGATTCGATTGATCAGGTTCACTCAGTCTTATGTCGAAAATGAACTCTGAAAACAGTGCTGGATCAAAGTTACAGTCAGATTCAAAAGCTTGCAACGACTGTTGCTGTGAGGTTAAACCAGCCATGTACTAAATGGGTCCCTGGCTCCTAGACCAGTCCATCACTTTTCGCTGACTCCCACTAGTCAGTCATCACTACTTTCACCTGTAGTAGATGAATTATGTTCTCTTACAGTCTAGAGAATAGGTTCACCCACACGAGACGAGTGAGTGGAGGCGGACTTTTGAGTCGGAAGATGCAAAAGCTTTGCCATTTCATATGTAAGTTGGACCACTTCAATGAGTTTCAGATTTACAAAGTGAGATCTATATGAATATTTTTTAGATCCGTGTATTTGAAGAAATGACCAATCACATCACGTGATCTTGATAATTCAGTAAAAGATAAGAAAAGAAAAATTGTGGAAGCGGCGTCTTCAGTCGTATTGTTGATAAATGAGTGGATATTATGAGATATGAATATTTATAAGTTTTTCAGGAAATGAACTGGTGAATTAAAAATGTGGTTACAATTGTAGCATGACATATGGCTGGCTGATCTTTCCTAGATAGTGACCACCAGTGTTTTAACCCGGTATGTAGTATCATCCTTTGCAAAGGCGTGTTTAGTACAAGGCCGTTGGGATAACTGTAAATACATAAACAAAAGACCATAAATATCATGAAGATAATGACCCCAACAAATGTTAGTCCTAGATAACGACCTCCGAACTTTGTGGGGGTCACGATCTAGGAAAGATCCCATACTGCAAAGCATTAACATTAAGTCTCAGTTTTCTCCACTTCCATGATGGGAAATCAAATCTAATTATGATGACTTTGATGGTGCATCTGTAATTCTTCATTTCCAAGCATTTCGTGCCATTTGAAAGAATACTCAATACCAGCAAAATAATCAGTGGAAAATAAACTAAATCCTCAGTTGTTCGTTTCTTTTTAGTCTCCATTGGCCGATCTCGTTCTACGGCCAATCGCAAATGGACCTTTTATTTCTGTTACTGCAAAAATTCAAACACTATTAATTAATGCCCATGCTCATCAGTTGTCGGTAGAGTATCAAGCAACCTTGCTTTCCTGCTTTTAGTGCTGTTTTGTATACTCTGTATATTTATCCGGCTGTCAATTTTTTTTCCACTGACTCACCAATTTCTTTTGTACTCGACGCTTTTCCTCATCTAAATATTTCTGAGGATCGTTCCTTCCTAGATAGCGACCCCAGCAAAGTTCGGGGGTCGTTATATAGGACTATTATTTCATTGGGGTCATTATCTTCATGATATTGACAGTCTTTTGTTTATGTTTTTACCGTCAACCACAACGGGCTTGTACTAACACGCCCCAAAGTCTGAGAAGCTTCCTTTGCTTATCTGATCGCTGTCAAATGGAAGTCAGATACTACGAGGGATGTTTCTCTTGGGGCTCTTTAGACGCAGTGAAATGAGACAAGCATGAGTAGAGCATCTTTCTTTTCCTGCAAAACAAAAGCTGCAAAAATTTTTCCTAAGACTTCGCTATTCCAAAAGTCCTTCACTCTGGCTCATTCAGTAATTATTGTAATGTTTCCGCTGTTCGCCCATGACAGGAACAATATCGGCAGTCTTTAATGGCTTATTTTTTTAGCAATAAGATTAACTTAAAACGCATCATGGCACTTTTCTCTTTAATCTGTCTATAATTTCTCTTGGATTACGCACTGACCCATCTTAATTTTCACATATCTTCAGGGAATCGGGAACTGCAATAAATAGGGAGGAGTTCATAATCGTTGTGAATCTTTTCGAGTGTCATTGTACGGTCCTGCAAGCCTGCTTATTTGTGGCGTGTTGCTTAAAAGCTATTGTGTAAGTAGTGCTAGCAAGCCCCTGATAACGGTATTTTTAGAATTCTTTATGATCTCAAGCATTCTAAGATTTTTTTTTTTTAGATATAATTAAGATTACAAGAAGATGAAATGAAATATAATTAAGTTATGAATAAGTGGCAGGGCGTTTTGCTATTATCCTCGTTTTCTATCCAACTTACGACACTAAGCAGTTATAACCGGTTTGTAGTAATTCAGGGAAAGGTGCACTGAATTGCCTGAGTATGAGTCACGGTTAAAGGGAGACATCTTCATTACCAAGAAGGCTGGCAAAATAAACCACTCCTCACTTAATAGTCTCTCTGTGCGCTTGATCACACCATTATGGGCAACGAGAGTATCCTTGGGTGTACTGTTAAGCACCTGAGTGTCAGGGATGAATAACAGAAAGTTCCAAGTTTAGTGTGTGCGGTTATTGACACCCTCAGTCATCACTCTAAAATGTGGAATTATAGCTTCTTGCAACAGCGTTTTTCCCCCTTTTTTTTCAATACGACCATGTTGTTGTATCTCAAGCATTTATGCTCGTCTGTTCAAATGAAAGAAGCAATGCAAATTTGCCAGCCTGAATGACGAAAAGTTTCAAGATCTAAGTCTCAAGATGTTTGTCTTCCCAGCAGTAATTTGTGCATTTAAAAAGGAAAATTTAAAATTTAAGAATATCGGCGTCTGCCTTTCCGAGTTCATTTTTGTTGATTCCGCAATATAATTTACGGTAGTTTCCATTTGATCATGGTCACATTATCCATGATTTTCAGAATATCCTCTCATAACTTAACTGCATCTTGTTCTAACCAAGGAACATTTCTTATTCAGTGACCTCCACTCCTCGTACAACTAGTCCTGAAGAGACTTCATAATTAAGACACTAAACAGTACGTTGTTTTGGACCTGAAATTGAAATCTATCAGGGTGATTCTCTACGTTCTTAAAGGTCTTTTAGTAGTTAAGCTACTGTTGACCTACTTTGGTTCATTTTGGCAGCCTCGTTCACATTCTGTTCTACTTAAGGTTACAGCATAATATGTCGTTTTTAGAGTGTTGCTGTTGTGACCCACTAAAGCCGTTCATCTGCAACATAACATTGAATATCCTGAATGACTTCCAAGTCAAGATTCGCAGCAACTGACTTCAGAATAAGGTTCCACTCACTTTCTTCATTGTTTTCTTGATTGGTTATATCTGTTATCAACAACACAAATAAATATTGACAATACAGTCCCTACTTAAAAGTATTGAAAGTTACAGATTATTCATACGCAGCTAATGACTGTTTAAAGTGAAAGAGAAAGAAACAGAATAAATCTTTTATTTTTGGACAAATGGTCTGCAAAAAAAAAAAAAAAAAAAAAAAGCAGGAAATCCAAATTCCCATATCTTTGTGGCACAATCATGACTCACTAGTTTTAAGCTTGATTTTGATGGAATCCTTCATTGCATTTCAATGAGAGCTGTCCATATGATAAAAATTGCCTTCCTGATTATTCAGATGGAAGTTTTGTAAAAAGACCTGAAATCATTGTGTGCAAATTGCAATATCGTCCGTTCGAAAGGTGAGGAAAAATATTCATCAAACTTTTTCATCTTGGGCTAAATACTATTAGTTATTGACGTGACTAGATCTTTGACATTAGCATTTCGTCCAGCCTAAAAGAAATATAATAAAGATTTGTCCGTGGCAGCAACTTCATTGACTCCGTAAGGTTCCTCATCTTGCTCATATATCAATATGGCTGTTCACGGTGGTTGAGGTTCATTTCACTAGCTTGTATGATCGTGCTGAACACGTGTACCCTATACCGGTGGGGATGAACAACCATACGCCTGCAATGCTTAAGCATCTCCGGAAGATGTGATTCTGCACGCCATGGACTGTTGTGATCTTTTTTCTCTCGCTCTCTTTGATTCACAGATGTTAAGCCACATATGTCGTTTAATATCAAATTCACTAAACCTCGGGAATAACTTACCCCCTGGGGGAGTGTAACTGAGTAGTAGTATTGGGGAAATGCCTTTACAATGACTCCCTAACTGCTTCTTCACCGACCAGGATTCGCTGGCCTCTGTCTATCGGTTTCTGAAGTAGGCTATGATTCGAATTCTAGCCTGTGCAGAGGCATTTCATTATAATTTCCTTCGTGTGTAAGTAATTCAAAGGTGTATTGAATTTCATATCAAACGATGTTTGTGGCTTATTATCATTCTGTTCATGTGATGGTTTTGAGCTCCTACCCAGTAGTATCAGTCTCAGAAATTGTCATTTTTGTGACATTAAGTTTCAGAACTGAGCAAATAGACAAAAATGATTTTAAAAATTGAATTGAAGCATTGCTAAATATACCTGTGGATAGTAATCTTGAGATATTACATAAGTACACACACACACACACATGTGTGTGTGTGCTTATGTAATATCTCAAGATTACTATCTACAGGTATATTTAGCAATGACTGAACTTTTAAAAACCATCTACACATACATATAAACACATACACACACATATATGAATGTGTGTGATTTTCTTTACATCGGCGTCTGAGACTCCTGCCTCTGATTAATTTCTACAGTTTGCTTTAAAATACAAATATGATTTCATTTTGCTTACTGTGCAGTACGCAGTAGTACTTGTGCTGATGTGCATAATTTTCCGTTCTATGAAAAGTTCTACTCTGATCATTCTGATGAGTAAATTGTAGATAATAATTCACTCATCAAGAAAGTTGTTGAAAAGGTTAGCGTATAATCCGCAGAGTTTTCTCCGCTCACCTGAACGTTTCCAAATTTGGTGAAATACTGAACCTTTAGAATAATTAACGTGAAGGGGTGAACTTTCCTTGTTTAGGTAAAAGAGAGAGAGAGAGAGAGAGAGAGAGAGAGAGAGAGAGAGTCACAAAATGTGGTGACCTCAAAATTTTGTTCATTGCAAGTTAAGGTTTCCGGATGTGAACGTTTTATTTAGTCATGTACTTGTTGACATTTAGGGGTCATGTTAATCTGGCTTCGTCGCAGCGAACGATTATCACCAGGGCACTTCCTTACTGTAGGTAGTATCTCAGACTCCAGACAGGCACACGTCCTCTCTCTCTTCTCTCTCTCTCTCTCTCTCTCTCTCGTCACACGCGCTCACAAACAATACACACATACACACGCACATACCCGGGATCGAGAAAATATACTTATTCAATATCCATATGCTAACTTAGGCCGTGATTTAGTTTGATATCATTTGATATCATATTCACTACACATTATTAGGAATAACTTCCATTCAAGGGGAATTTTAGCTGGAAAGGGCATCTAGTCCTTGATGCTTCAGGCGCAGTTGTGACAGCTTCTGATCTTCATCTGTTTAAGTTAGGGGCAAATTCGCTCCTACTCTCTGCTTACGTCTCCTGAATTCAGGTGTATCGGTTTTATTTTATTTTCCCTTGTATTTATCACCATTTCCTATAACTTGCCCCCCCCCCCCCCCCACTCTCTCTCTCTCTCTCTTATAGCCGGATTTTCCTTTGGAGGCCACTCGGGTTTATAGTCTGATGCTCCTCTGTTCATCAGGCCTTTTCGGGTGAAGATCTAAGGAAGGAATGAAAGAATAAGGAAGGAATGAAAGAAATAAATATTAGACTTTGGCCATTCGGTTTGAAATCTGGCAGGAGCAGCTGCACTTATTAGTTACGATCCCTTGCTTGCAAATTAGTCCCATAATATTTTATTCAGAATCAAATGATATTAGTGGCTTGATATTTGTGATTATCGAAAAAGTAGGGAATGAGCGACAAAAATTCACATTTTTAAAAGGAAGAAGAAAGCTAAGATTGAGAATAGCTAAATACAACTTTATCTCGATGCCTCATGTAATCGCCTGCTCATACATTCGTTCATGAAGTAGTTCGTTCATTTACTTGTTAATCTGTTCATAGACTCACTGAAACCTTTATTTGCCAGTTTCTTTTCCTGAACACCAAACAACTTGGCTACGCGTTGACACCGGCTTGAACTTTAAGTGACCGTGAAGCTTCGTATACGAGCGATACCGCTAACTAAATCTGGACTACTCTACTCTCAGTCCTGAGATAGTATCTCTCAAGGGATCAATTGTCTACCGATACCTCGGTATTCGTAGGTTAATCTGTACTGGGTGACTACACCCAATATTAGATATTAATATTCAGATTGTTGGAAATTGCAGCAATTTTATTCATTATATTGGTATACTACAACTTACAGTTTAAATACCCTCTACTCACATATTTTATCGTGAGGAGAGATTTTTTGCACATTGGTCTTGTACTACTCAATAAGTCGCTCTAAGATATTAAAAGGCGAGCAGCTTTTAAGACATTCGAGACGAAATTGAATACTGCATTTATCTATTAAATAAATAACAGCTGTTACACAGAATTTGAACACACATGAATGGAGGCACCTCAGATGGACTGAATTAGGCTGACAGGATAAACCTGGATAATATAATTAATGATAATAAAAGCGGAAGTGTTAATGAAAGCTCTGGTATTCAATCAGGTTTCTTGTCTTGTCCTTTTGCGTGTAAAGATTATGTGACTAAGCTTAGTCATTCTATACCCTTTTCTGCTTCGATTTCATCAGTATATATATATATATATATATATAATATATATATATATATATATATATAGATATATATATATATATTAGCTGTGTTGAACTGTATTCTTAATTCATGAGGATTTCATGTACTATGTAACTAAGGGGCATAAATGTGAAAACAGACAGACACCAGTCGCACATTATTTTACACACATGTAAAAGAGTTCCTTGGTAACATGGACAGTTTACCAGACCTGCGACAACATTTGTGACCAGAGGTAAGGTTCTTGATGAGCTTCTTGTTAGAATATATACAAAAGAGAATGCCATACTAGTCGACGCTATTATAATCTTTCTCCATCTTTTGCCGTGTGATATCCTCTTCTGTCTATGTCCTCATGAGTACAATGAACTGGGCAAAGGAAAATGCGTAGCCATTTTTAACTGATACTTCTAAAGAGGGCATCATTTACCAAGTCTTTATCTGATAAGGGTACAAAGGTTTCAGAAGATTTGAGCCGATTCTTAACGTACAGATTCATTGTTAACTGAAGACCTGGCCAGACTCCTAATTTACAGTATTCTGAAAAATAAATTCTAAAGTATTTGGTTTTTTCTCTATTTCTTCGAATCTTCTCCTCTATCTTCAGCTTTTCCCATCTTTATATGGGGCCGCTGTTTATTATCAGTCTTCTCCATCTTCTGCGAACAAGCACCATTCCCTCACTCACGTTCCTCTCCCGAATGTCCCTTAACTGCGTCTCTCCATCTCATTCTTGGTCTACCTCTCCCCCTTGTTCCGGGTACTTCCACGTTCATGGTTCTTTTACATACAGAATCCTCCTCTTCTCCCCTCACAACAGGTCCAAACCATTGCAATCGTCTCTGTTGCAGCTTGGATACTTTTGTAACTTTCACAGTCCCTCTTATGAAGCCATTCCTTATCCTGTCTCGCCTTGTCACTCCGCAAATCCAACGTCACTTTCTCATTTCTGCCACTTCCATCCTTCTCCCCTGTGCTTTCTTCATGGCCCATGTTTCCCAACTATACATCAATATGTGGTTACCATTATTACTATTATGGCACCATCGAATTTTACCGAGCATAGTGTGCGCAAAATTTATGCCAGTCTCTTCTCGTTCCCCTCCACCTTGCTTCACTCCCTCCCTCCCTCCCTCCCTCCCTCCCTCCCTCCCTCCCTCTCTAGGGAGGTCGTCAGTCTGAGGATCCTTCCGCAGGACCACCTAAGGATTGTCGCTGCTACCACTTTTGCTCCCTTGACGCCAGGGATTCCCAACTTTTTTGTTCTTCTGCTCCCCTTGGGCCTTTTTATAGATTCCTGTGTGCCCCTAAAAACTGAGGATGAAGAAAGAAAAGCGGTGAAAATGGTATTGGGACAATTTTATCATGAAATCTATTTGTGTAGATTGCATAAGCAAAGACGCGACATTGTGCAATACTGGTCATTCTCTCACATCCAGTTTACGTACCCCCTGAAAAGTACCAATGTACCACTGGGGACAGTACTCCAGGTTGGGAACCCTTTTGCTTTACACGATCAAGCTAGGCCGTCATCCAGGTCCAGTCAAGTCGCCAGCACCTGATCAAGTTCTATTTTAGTTGCAAGACCCTTTGAGTCTTTACTGTTCATATCATCATTCTTATCTAAGTCATCGTGCATTTATATGATTGCACTCACTCGATGCATTTTCTATATGCAATGACATTCTTTTTCCTTTTTTTTATTTTCTTTATTTAAAGATTTGTTTACTTTATTTCATTTCCGGGAATGAGTCTCATAACAGTACACGTTCTACTGTTGTACGTCAGGCTTTTGGCTTCAGTGAGGTGCGTAATCAGTTATTTTGCAGTTAAATAATATCCTCCATATGTAATCTGGAAGACTGAAGTAATTGATACCCTCTCTTTATATCACATCAGTTTCACGTCAGACGAGGATAATCTTGAGTTTCTATTACTTTGAGTCTGTTCGGGGGCTGTACACGTGCCATAGGACTATTGTGAAGGAAAACTTTAATATGCTGTAAGAGAGAGAGAGAGAGAGAGAGAGAGAGAGAGAGAGAGAGAGAGAGAGAGATTTGTCAGACGAACGGATCTAGAATGCAGTGAAGAAGGAAATGTGCCTCAGGCTTAGAATATCTTGATGAATTAGCTGATAATTAACTAAATCAGAGCTGGAAAGGACCACTGCAGCTGTCAATCATCAGAAAAAAACCTGTGAGATAAGAAGGTCAACTGAAAATGGGTTTAAAACTCATTTCCCCGTCATGTTGCTTGATTTATTTCAACTTTTATCACCTGTCGGTTTTTGGATGAATAAGAGTTACCTTAATCTCTTTCACCGCTGATGCTGTTAATCATCACTCATTTAATTTAATAACTTATCAAGACATTTCATACTGCAAGGTGCACTTGGTATCTTCACTGAATTTTGGATCTATTCATTCAACAACTTTTTCCTATTTATATAAAACCTACGGTTCCACTTTTAAGTTAACAAATCTTCGGATTTTTGACAAGTGACCTACTGAGTCAATGTTCATCCTTCTATCCTCAGTCGCGGAACTGGGTGACTGATCATCAGGTAAGTGTGGTGAGTTGTGTCTATAAGTCTACAATTTTCAATGTTTGATCGAGATACTTATGTAGGTACCAACGGGGTCTAGCTTTCGAGTTGGTCACCTATCCAAACACTGAGCAGTAAATGTTATGAAAAGGTCAGTTGTCGTATTGTTCTTTTGGTTTTCTTTTTCCCTCAGGCATTTCTATCATGCATCGTTTTGTCTGTCAACCGTTCTATCCTCTGAATGAATGCTTGAATAAAAAGCTTTTCTAAAGCTCAGTTAAATAAGACTCATTATTATCATTATACTATGAAACTAACGATAATAATGCATGCTCTCAACTTACTAAGAATATATATATATATATATATATATATATATATATATATATATATATATATATATATATATATAGAGAGAGAGAGAGAGAGAGAGAGAGAGAGAGAGAGAGAGAGAGAGAGCACTGGATTTAGAGAATAAAGTGTCTTATACTAGTTTGTTGAACCTGTAGCAGTAAAGAGAATTATAAGACCTATCCAAGGTCTATAAATTTTTCTCCAGTGTTTGTAAGGGAAAGGGAAAAACAACTCTTGGTGAAGTTGGGCCTTGTCCTTTTGTACACTCTTCCGCTACCTTGCGTCTTGCATCAAAACTTCTGTTACACGATCTATCGTTAGTAAATAACGGCACGTAAAATTCGTGCCATTATTTATCCGAATTTTCTGATCTGATAACTCTGACTTCTAGTGAAGTAGACTTGTATAAGCGGTCCTATTGGTTGAAATTGCTCTAGAAGGCGGGGCCAACAGAACTTCTCTTCCCGTGATTGGTTACCTGTTGACGTCAGAGGAAGGTGTGTCTTGGGCGCTATAAAGGTGGTTGTATTCCAGAAATTTACTGAGTTGTAGTCAGGCTGGCTCGAGTCTCCTACATTTTTTAGTGTACTTTATTCTTCAACTTTCAAAACCAACAAAGATGTGTGGTAAGTGGCATATAATAAATAAATTTCTATTCTTTTTAAGCAATGTATGGATTTTGAACAATCTCAGTGTAAGACGCCAGTGTATAGTATAATATTTTGTTTCGTAAAATAAAACTCAATAGAGAAGAATATGTATTATTACAATCTTGAATTAGCATATAATATGAATTTAATCACAAACTTGCACATTGAATAAATTTCAATCAACTTTTAGTGTTGACGTGTCAACAAATGATATATGTTGCACTTTAAGATATTTGCTAGCAGAGGTAGAAGTGTGGAAAATAATTTATGATAAATGAAAAACCACATGTAATTGAAATTTTGGTTACGGCAAACAACAAAATGCATAGCAAGTTAGATCTGTAAGATTCTTGCTTCTAGTTACATTACTCAATTTTGAAACGTAGAATGATTAGTGAAGCACATCTGTCTGTCGTCTGTTTGTTTTGGTTTGCGTACGTCTGTGCGTGACAGTCGTGTGTGTAAAGCAGCTTTCTTCAGTGACGTGGCGATCGGTGTTCTGTTTGAAGCTGTTATTGGTGCGAATTTGCCCTCACTTTGAAATGTGTGGTGAGTCTGTGTATAAAATTCAATTATTAACATAAGATACAAGCGTGACATCGTGTTGTTTACCGGTAGTCAACGTTGGAACTGTGGAAGAAGTCTAAGTTTAATTACCCAAACTTAGGTGACCGTACCTGTATAGCCTAATGCATACAGTTGCCGGTATAACTTTACATCATACGTATTTTTTCATGATTCGTATTATATGGAAACGTATATCCTGATTGTTAAGTAGGACTAGGCTATGCTACGTCTGGCCAGTGCAGATAATCCAGAACTAGCCTAGTACCTAACCTAACTTGGGACTCTTAGACCAGGGTAGCCTAGATATTTTATATTAGGCCCTACCACCACTACTATTATTCTAGCATGTTAGTTTGTAGTCAGTTCTCTTACAATTTGCAACATTTACAGCGTGGCCTACGCTGTCAAGGACTTTAGGGTAGGTTCTTGAGACATTTTAGCTGATGCTGTTGGCTATGAGGAGGGAGTGAAGAGGGCTTGGGAAGAACCTGCTAGAGGAAGAATATTGAGAGGGACGCAGAGAATTAGATGGCGAGATAAAGTGAAGGAAGACATGGAGAGACGAAGTTTGGAGGAGGATGATGCCTTTGATAGAGGGCAGTGGAGAAGGCGCATCAGGCAACCGACCCCTTAATGTAGGAATAATGGTGGGAGAGAAGTAAAAGTAGGCTACCATACTCAAGGCACTGGTATGATTGCATCCCGTAAGATAAGTTCAGTACACCATCACTGTTTTTGTGTATTTGTCTTCCCAGTCCAGGTAAAAAAAAAAAAAAAAAAAAAAAAAAAAAAAAAAGAGAGAGAGAGAGAGACTATATTGTATTTCCATGAAGCTTAAATACACAAAAACAAGAAAGATGTGAAAAATATATGAACATCCAGTATGTCACCATTAAGTTAGATTGAAATTTTCACCCTAAGGTTCCCCTTTCCCTTTCCAAGTGAAAGAGGTGTCCATTGTTGTCTGATATACATGCATCTTACTTCTGCATTGGATACTGTTGTTTTCAGCAGTAACAGGGAAAGAACTCTAAAACTTAAGTAACCTCACATAGCCTAGAAAACTATGTTCTCAAAAGAAATGTCATTCATTGTAATCCACAAGATATTTCTATAATCCCATATACGTATAAGTGTTCTGGTGAGGAAGAAACCAGATATTCTTCCTCACCAGAACTCTTTGGTTTGCCTTTTCAAAGTAGGTGTGTTTAAGATACCACCTCTAGGGTAGAGGTAAATTGACCCCCTCTCTGAAAAAATTTAATTTATCATTTGTACATTCTAACCTTGTATAGGCTGCACTGCCCAACTAATTTAGGCATTGTACCATAACCTAGCTTTTTAAAGTTAGGAATCTGATGCTCTGAAGTATGTATCTTAACTTACTGTGACTGGCAGGATAGTATATTGGGATCCTTAAGAGAAAAGTTTATACCTGTGCATTACACCATTAATTGATAAATTATAGGCTTATGGTAGCTTTCTGTCTCAGAAATAGTTTAAAGTCTTTGAGGTCATTGTGTGAACAGAGCACAAATGCTAAAAGATGCATCAAAATGTGCAGAATGGTTGGGTAATATTGAGACTTAGAATATATCTAGTTTGTTCCTTCATTTACATGGTTACTAATACATGTAGTGGTTTTAGAACTGTATAGCTGGAGAGAATTATGCTGTTATGTATATAGACTAGTATCACACATTAATAGTAACCTCAAATTTTTTAGTTATTACATTTCAATTTTTTAAACTGTAAAAGGAATAGACATGTAAGCTGTCATACATTTCTGTGTCAATAGTGGGTAAATATTTTTAAAGATTTTTTTAAAGGAAATAAAATTGAAATAATGTTGAAAACACTTCTGTGAATGAGACTTGGTAAGAAATAATACAAGGTACTCCATGTGTATGAGAAATTCTTGTAAGGCATGCCTTGGAACAAATAAATATTTGGTGCTGAAACTGGTCATTGTAGATGTGTAAACAAGAGCAAAAGTTTGGTAACAATAATCTGTACATATTAGTATTGATAGGTATGACTTCAGTATGGGATAATTTTATCTCAAAGAGGTTTGTGACCTTAATCAAAACCACTCATAGACACTTCATAATCATTATATCATACAAAACTTTCATATTTCAACAAAATATCTTTACCCAATAGTATGCAAAATAAACAATTCACCTGACTGAAATGTCAACAGCCTGAAGAAAGATGTAAATCCTGTACTAATGTTTCAGCAAATTATGATTAAAAAATTAAGAAATAATAGTGAAATAATCTAATCAGCTACAAAGAAATAAAACCACCTCTAAGTATGGCATACTGTATGAGTCTTTGGTTTTTCTGACTGAAGCCTTGCAAAAATTAATGTTGAATATTGCAGGTGTCCTTGTACAGTATTTGCTGCATAGAGATTTATGCATCCTATACATGTAAAAGATTTTGCTGTTTCAAATAAAAAGCTTATTCACTTTATCCAGGTTAGCACATTACTCTTATTTTTTTTTCTTACTGACATGAAAATACTACTGTGATTTTATGTTGCCAAGGTAAGAAAATATTTTACCACATCTTATTTAAGCCCTTCTGCTATTACAAGATAGTTCTCTTACCCCCTCTTTACCATTTCCTTGTCTCGTACATTTTTGCCATTGGAAATCCCCTCTATTTATATTTTGTATTCTTCAGCCTGTGCTGTGGTACCACCAGTTCCACAGCAGACACAGTGACACTTTTCTGAATTTTTTTTTTCCTTCCCTTTCACTTTAAGCCTTGGAATTACAGTGTGTATTATGTCGATTTTCAGTCATATGCTGTATTTTGGAGTCCATTCTTCCATATTTGAAACCTAAGACCTCTTCCTCTGATTTTACTGTTAACACCAAGCCATCTGCCTTATAGTAGCTCTCTGGGGCATCCCTTTCATGATGCCTTTGTAGTTGGTATGATGAGCCATGAAGGAATCTGCATTGATCCTTTGTGGACCCCAACAGTAATCTCATAGTACTCTGGTATTATTTGCACTGTCTTCACTCGAGATCTTGTGCTTTTTAGTGTAGTAAAATCAATAAGTTTCTGAGAACTGCATTTTTGGTACCTCATCTTTTTTAAAGCTCATGAAATTGCTAGGTTTGGTATTTTTACCAGTCTTTGTATCTTAGATGATAATAGTGGTTATACATTATTTAGAGCAATGGTTTTTTTATACTCGTAAAATTTCCATTTTGATGGTGAAAATCATCCAACAAATTTAATGATATTACTACATTTCTTGGTATGGTCCGAAGTCATGATTGTCTGTCCACGATTGAACTTCTGATGCATGAAGTGTTTGTGCTCTATGTCTTACATAGTTTCTTCTGGAATTGCCTCTATTTACAGTTTGTGGCTGTAACTTGGTTTGCCATGACTTGGGCATTGTAGAAATAAAGATTTATCCTTGCACCATTTACGTGCTTGGTCAGGTAGTTATGCTAATTTATTTATTATGGGTCTCTAGGAGCTTTTTTTTGTGAAGAAATATTCTCTGGTAACACATGATAGATATCTCTTAATTGAAATTATACTGTAAAGCTGTAGACTTAACGAAGACATGCATGACTCATCCTTATACTAGACACAGATAATCTTCCTGGATAAGA
>NC_087207.1:62441972-62456972 GCF_015104395.2 Macrobrachium nipponense
TTAACGTGACACTATCCCAAGGGCCTTAGAAGTCTCATCTAATCTAGGCCAAATTCCTAAATTTACAGCATCTTGAGAATCCAATGCTATGAATTCACACGGTTCTGATATGCGTTTTAATTTTATAAACCGGGAGGCCGAGAGCCTGATATTCGCATGGGACGGGAGCTTACGTAAAGGTGAAACTTATCTTTTGTCCCAACCAGGGACTTAAGACAACTTTGTGTGCGTATGTTTGTGTATCTGGGGAAGGGGAGGCTCTCGGTCGTTGGGGGTGGGAGGTAGTAGTTGGGGGAGGAGGGATGGGATATGTTTCGTCGAAAAATCAGCCGCTTACAGTTTTAGTGTTTTGGACTTATCGAGTAAAATATGATACTAAATCTAGTTTCTGTCTGGAAACGTCAATTTGCCGTGTTTTAAAAGTTAGACCTTATGGTGCTAAAACAAAAGTCTGGCAAGTCTTTCGCGAAATCTCAAGGTCGAAAATGAGCCTCGTCTCCTGCCCCCCACCCTAACCCCCCCCCCCCCCCCACCCATCACAACGAAAGAAATGAGCAAAAAGCTTTTATATAAGTTCCTGGGTTTTCGATGCTGAATCCAGTTGCGTTTGGCGACTGGTAGACATGTAGCTACGGTATAGCATTTTTGGTTTTAATTTTATGAATACATATTGGCATTTTTTTTACTATAAATGCAATATAATTAACTTTTCAATAAGAATTGGAATATATATATATATATATATATATATATATATATATATATATATATATATATATATATTCATTTGCATATATTGTTACTGTGCTGTGTTGTGTATAGAGAGTAATATCTGGTTGTGAAAAAGTAACTACTTTTTTGAGTGGAGAAGGGATTGGACCATACGGTACTTCTTAATGCCAAGGTTATTTACTCTCTCTCTCTCTCTCTCTCTCTCTCTCTCTCTCTCTCTCTCTCTCTCTCTCATTGTTTTCGGCTGGATGCTGTATTCATATTTGGCAACGCGTCCTCCAGTCTTTATCCTTTTTTGGGTGGGTATTTGATATTGCATGTTATAAGTAGTGTACTATGTGTCTTTCTTTTTTGTCCTGGCCCTTTGTATAAGCCCATTCAGTATTTGGTGTGCTTCTTGGGTTGTTAATTCAGAGCATTTATGAGCAGAATCATCTGCAAGGAATGTTACAGATAGGCGTGTTTCATTTGTTTTTGGTTTTGTGTAACTGCCATTTCTCTGTTTGCATTCAATGTCTCCAGGGTGCAAGATTTTCTGTGAGCACTTGAATGAAACACTGTAGTTATGATATTTAATTATGGTCCGGAGAGGAAGCGAATGGTGCCATTATCCAAGGAAAACGAGTCAGTTGTGTTGTTGATCATCGACGACGCACGTGACTTCTTAATCTGGTCAAACAGGGAGGAAGCTGATTCCCGTTGACGTGGACGCCCTTACCTCTACTGCTGGGTGCTTCTTGCTGTAGATGTTTGTGATTAAGCAGACTCGTACTCGTATTTTGGCATGTAGTTTGTACAATGCTGGTGTGTGAAGTGCAAATGGAATATATATTATAGTATATAAGATATATAATATATAATATATATATAATATATTATACATATATATATATATTAATATATACATATATATATATATAGATATATAATATATAATATATAATAATATATATTCCATTTGCACTTCACACACACATACACACACAGAGCGATGGCATGTTGCTGACGCGTGTCCAAGGTCACAAAATCAATGAAAAAGTATATAAGAAGTTTTGGAAGTAGAGTAGAGACCTGGTCATTTGTCTAGTAGAAAAATAGTCGTTCTGTATTAATTGTAGATCGGATAGACTTACTTATCAATACGACGGGTTGATGTGTCTTGAAAGCTTGACTGGATTGTATTAAACAGTCCTCAGTTTGTTACCCTGCTCATTTTTTTTTTTATCATTGCTTATGCTTGTGCAGAATCCGTATTCAAAATTAATTAGAGTTAGCTTAAACGAGAAGGCTCGATGCTACCAGTCTCATTAAACGAAAAGTAACTGCGCAAGTGAATTCGTTATCGGTGCCCCGTGGAATCTTGGAGAACCGTGGTCAGCTTCCTCAAGGTGATCCTCTCCCTCAGTTCAAGAGCTTCGTTTTTGCTCTGCATTGTCGAGTTTCTGGTTCTGAGATGATGATAATTCTGTTCTGTGAAATTCATGCCTTCTAGAGGTCTTCATGGGTAGGGTTTAACTTCGTGATCTTGATATAGACTAAACTTGTTTGATAAATTAGACTCTCTCTCTCTCTCTCTCTCTCTCTCTCTCTCTCTCTCTCTCTCTCTCTCTCTCTCTCTCTCTCTGTGTGTGTGTGTGTGTGTGTGTGTGTGTGTGTGTGTGTGTGTGTGTATGCCTGTCTTGTGTTTAACCAACCAGTTTCTCCAAGGTCCTTAAACGGTTTCCTCAACCACACCCATCTCATGATAAAGAAACCAGACGCCGACCACGTCTGTGGAGCGCTTCTTTAGATGTATCTCAAATATTTTTTTATGTCGATATTCATTTTCATTTCCTCATATAAACGGAAAGGTTGGCAGTCCTCTTTTATCACTGGAATTCTTTGTCTTTACTGAAGTCTGAATAAGTCGCACGTTATATAAGCAAGCAGACGTAGCAGTCTCCAGGAAATTAAGATACTAATATATGCTCATGAAAGCAAGATTCCATGATGGGTCCAGTGCTATTGCACCGAGACAGACGCAGATATATTATTATTATTTTTTTTTCTTTAAAAACTTGTATTTGAAGGAACTCAAAGTAAGAATCATGTGTGTGTGACTAACTTGAAGTGACTTTACATCTTTGAATTTAGCCATACCTATGCTCAGCCCAACCTTCAGCGGCCATATAACTGCGTAGGATAAGTTAGTCATTATTATGATGTTATGTATTAAAATTGAGTTGGTAAAATTTACAAATAATTATGTTCAATGCAGCTGAAGCTTTGGCACTTCTGTAAAATGACTCCTCAACTAAAGGTTTTTCACTTTTGAGTGTCTGGTTCAAAACAACTTAGTTACATAAGTCGGACTTAAAACTGATTATTCAAGTGAAAGGGATAGTTGATAACAAAAGGCCTAAATAATAAAAGCCAGATAGTCTTCTTTTTCGGAGTCTTACTGATCTTGCGGATTCCGTTGTTTATGAATCCAGATGTTGTTTTGTTCGACAGCTCTCTCTGGCGCCTGCGCCGAGACTGTCACTGTAGCCTACTACTTGTGAAAGCAGAGGATCCGTAGGAGTGTCTGGGGGTTGAGGAGGCTGTCGCTATTAATGTCGTCGTCAGTTGCTAGTTGTCTGTTCAAAAGTTGCTTCGAGAGCGAACGATGACACCGTAAGTTACCGTTCTATGACCAACATCCGAGTTATGATGTTGTCCTTTTCAATTCCAAATCAATTCTGAGGTCAAGATCTTGTCGTCGGATTAGCCACAGCACCATTCTAGATAGCAGTAAAGCTGCCTCTTGTGTGTTTCAGAAGTCTTCATTAAACAGTTCCCTCTCTATTTGACAAACATAATTTTGGAAACTCTGACGTGAAATTACTATATGGAATTCCGTTTTGTCATTGTTGCCTCCCTCCAGCGTTTAGTTCTTCGTCGTTTAATTGGTGGTAGGGCACCTCGAAAACAAGTCCCTTTTACTCCTCTCTCCTTAGCTAGTAGATGGAGGGAAACATTCAGGATTTCTTCTTTTTCTTTTCCAGTGATCATACTTCCTATTCAGTATTCATACTTTCTGGTCAGTATTGATACTTCGCATGGTTTTTATGATTACCTGGAGTGATCTTGAATAAACCGGTTCGCTTTTCGGGACACGTGTGTAAGGGAATCCTCATCTGTTCATTTATTGCACCTGTTCATATGCTGGTTAGAACAGGTGTACAGCAGCAGGTGTCCGTAAAGTTTTATCAATAGACTAGTCTTGAGTATATGTTTGTAATGTATTTTGTGGTCGTAAGCTTATGTAATACGCACACGCACACACACATTTATATATATATATATATGTATATATAGTATATATATATATATATATATATATATATATATATATATATGTATATATATATATATATATATATATATATATATATATATATATTTTATATACACACATACACACACACACACACACACACACATATATATACGTATATATATATATATATATATATATATATATATATATATATATATATATATATATATATATATATCCAATGTAGCACGAAGGAACACGTGCTTGGGAATATCTTTAAATGAAAAACTTGAATATACTAATTGTAACAGTTATGATCTCTGACCAAAAGTAGAATACAACAGAGGAAGTATTGTAAATAGGAGTAATGTTTCCACACGGTCCCTCAGAGACAAAGAACAAAAACTAAGTGTGACTTTGTGGAGGCCGATGTGCAAGTGGCCCCTGTGTCCATGAGGCAAATCCGGACCTGCTTAATCCATAAGTACCCCATGGGAAAGAAAAATCTATACGGCATGTTTCACTCGCTTTCAAGGTCTCTATAGACCTTGGCTGTTATTGTTTTATAGTCTACTGACTGTATCGTCAACTTTTATCTGAAATTGCCATATAGGAGGACACAATAAGGGCGAGTCGAGGAACCAGTCTGGTTACTGGAAATGAAAATGTTTGGGTCGACGAAGGGTCGGAGATTGGCCTTCATTGGATTAAGGACGAATCAGAATGTCTTTAGGCGATTTGATATTGTGGAGGAAAATGGAAGCCAGGAGGAACATGAGAAATCGTCAAATTCGGAAGTGTTTGCCGCCAGATGCGGCGGAGGAAGTGAGGGAACCGAAGGACCTGGTGCTAGAGAGTCCGTTCAATCTGCAAGATAGTGTGGTGACGCCCTTCTGATACAGCTTAGAGAGTCGCTCGTCCTTCATTTAGCGGTTCAAGGATATACCTGACTCCGGATGTTGGCTTCTTTATCTCCGGATTCTCTTCATATATATATATTATATATATATATATATATATATATATATATATATATATATATATATATATATACACGAATTTTTATCGCATCATCGTGATTCATATACATGCTTTAAGCTACAAATGTCCTTTAATATCCAATTCGCTCTACCTCTAAATTAATATATTTTCAGCTATGTTAACCGAAGGGGAATTTTTTAGTTGATAATAATTTCGTCCTCTCGTGGATTCGAACCAGTGCACAGAAGTCCTGATTTCCCCTCTGCGCGCTGGTTCGAATCCACGGGAGGACGAAATTATTATCAACTAGAAAATTCATCTTCGGTTAACATATATGAAAATATATTGATTCTGAGGTAGAGCGAATTAGATATTAAAGGACATTTCGTACCTTAATGTAAAACATGCATTATATATATATATATATATATATATATAATTATATTATATATATATTATATATATATATATATATATTATAATATATTATATATATCTATAATCTATTATTTTCACTTTCCTATGTGGAATACAATTGAATTACCATATCTTCGTTCTTAAGGAGATTACAATTAATATATATATAATATTATAGATATTATATATATATCTATATATATATATATATATAAATGTGTATCTGTATTAGTATATATAAGATGTTCTTGGGATTTTAACTTTTAATACCTTGACTACGACGCAAATTTACAGAGTATATATTTAATTGCAAAGAAAAATGTCATATAAATGAGAGAGAGAATGTATTTGTGTGTGCTTGCGTACGCTTCCTTTGTGACGAGTCTGTTAAGAGATGAACATGTAGAAGTGATTTTCGTTTAATTCGGAGCCGAAGCGCACAAACCTACATGTTGTGATTGTGTGTCTAGAGTGCCTGTCAAGGGTAACCAGTCACTTGTTCAGTATCCTCTTCCGGTAAGACCCGACGTTTACGATTTCTGGCCGTCGGTTGACCACAAAAATGCAACAGAACTTACCCCGATAACCTTTAGTTTGGTCTCCTTGAGAGATTGTCTGTGATCTTGCCGCCAAGGTAGATTCATAATCATTAATCATAATCAAATAATGATAATTATCATACCCACTGTGGGTTGATGGTAGCAGCTGAGACCGAATCCTGAATTTGCCCATTGTGCCCTTAGCAGTAAGAGACGTAATCGGTGGATTATGGGCTATATAGGGAGTGGACAAGTGCTAGTAACCTCATCCTTAAAAAGCTTTCGAAGAACCAGAAGGTTATTGCAGCCTGGAGTTGCCTTCCGAAAGGGTTAAAGCATTTTAAATTAGGATGATTACAATACTACATTTCAGAGGTTACAGTACCTCTGAATTACTATTTTATCACGTATGCCACCTAGCGTTGGTGTGGAGTTGATGCAGTAAAAATAACGGACTTTGAATGAAACCCAGTGGCTCAGCTTTTTGCGTTTTACACACAGACAGGGGCCAGGCATATGCTGCAAAAAATTGATTTTTGTTGTAAACTGTATTCCAAAGAATTTTACGTTTTCTACTTATCGCGTTTGTACAGACCCATCTTCTCAAAACCCCTCCAGCCTTCTTTTCGGAAACCTGAGTGGTCATTTTACAATTAAACCTAAGTAGTCATTTTACAATTATTTTTCTCCACACATCTGGTGGGAGCTGAAGCACCCATCAAATGGAAAAAGAATGCAAGTTATTTTGGTTATAACCATTGACATGCAGTACATGCGGAGGATCCATAGGAGGTGGCACTAACGATTTGAAGATCAATTTTTAAAAACCACAAAGTTGTATTTTTTCCCGCGGAACATCTGTTCTCTCATGCATAGGCTCATGGTGTGGTTACAGTAGATCACAGCCGGAGTGCTGGCATCGATGGGGAGCAACAAGTGCAACAATTAAAGTAGGTCCTCAGAAGAACTTGCCCCAGCTGCTGCGTTCTTATTTGCCTGGTGATTGGCTATTCCGACAAGTACCTTGTTACGTTGAGATCAATTGAACTTTGGCTCCTACCCTAGTTGCTGTAATTTTTATTGTTTTATGTTCACTTTTCGTTGGTTTCATTCTGAACTGACACTGAAAATACATGAATCATTTCCATGAGCTGAAGAGCAAACTGTGCTCAAGTTTTAGTAGGCCTCATTGAAATGACAGTTAATACATCGATATGACTGTTCATTTGTAATACCCAGTTGTCATGGTTATTATATTATTAGAACCACAGAGATCTCTTCACCTCTCGATTTTATCACTTTATGCATCATATTAACAGTACATTTATATAACTCGTGTATGAGACCATGAGATCATGATCATTATTGTTAAAACGAGTCCGCTGAGTCACAATTTCGGGCACTCCAAGAGATAGTTTGCTCGAAGGAGTTATTTTCAAATGAAAGATGAAAACTAGAGCTAGGCAGGGTTAAAGAAGCCGAACAGCCTAAAGATGGGAGGAAGGCAAAAGGAACGGAAGAAAAGTTAAAGGTAAAATTAAGCAGTGCCGCTCAAAAAAAAAAGGGAATAGGCACCGTCCCCGTTTGCCACGCAAGAGGCACTGTAAGCAATATCCCATTAACGGGACTCCTCTTCTTGCTCCGCTATGTTAACAAGAGCAAGCGCCCATCCATCAACAAAGAGCCGTCGGAGCAAAGGTGAACAGAACACGTTCCTGCAACAGGAAGTCCTTCGAGTGAGTGGATGGAGAGAAAGGCTCGACTGACTACGTGGCCTTATTTGGCATTATCATCCCCCTGTGTTCCAGGCTGACGTTCGCAGGTCTTTTTCCTCGCTGACGTTAGTCATTTTTGTTTGTTTAACTTCCCTGCTGACGTTTATAGAGGTTTTGTAGGATGTTTAGGGGAGGTGTTCTTTATGAGCGCCTGAAGTCTTCATAAAAGCTAGGTCGTATCAACAGGATTGATGAGGACAGTACAATAACCTGATAACGTACACGCTCTCTCTCTCTCTCTCTCTCTCTCTCTCCCTCAATCTCTCCTGATCTCTCTCTCTCTCTCTCTCTCTCTCTCTCTCTCTCTCTCTCTCTCTCTATGATAAAAAGGGATGAGTGCTGACCTGTATAAATATATCTACACTTTTCCTTAACACTTGACAGTAGTAGTATTAAGTGGCAATCCTTTATCTGTGACCGATATGCAGCAAAAATAACTAGTTTCAAAAATTACTCCGGGATTCTTGATAATGCAAACGAATTCAGATAAAATATAAAAGACTTATCATTTCTTGACAACCATCACACACACACACACACACACACACTACTCACACACACACACACACACACACACATACACCCTCTCTCTCTCTCTCTCTGTGATAAAAAGGGATGAGTGCTGAACCTCCCATGTATGAATATACCTACAGTTTTCCTTAAGAACACTTGACAGTATAGGTATTAATATAGTGGCAATCCTTTATCTGTGACCGATTTATGCAGCAAAAATAACGTTTCAAAAATTACTCCGGGATTCTTGATAATGCAAACGAATTCAGATAAAATATAAAAGACTTATCAGTTGCTTGGACGACCATCACACACACACACACACACACACACTATGTTTAGACGTCAGTAAATGGAATAGGGCCGTCCGTAAAACATAAGACTTCGCTACAGTATTTTCCAAGTAGATCCTTTAAATTGCCGACCTCAGTGATAGAAACACTTTCGTGGGAGCGATGAGGTACTTTCAGTGTCGTTTATTCCTAAACAAAGGATTTCAAGTTAACGGTTACATGAAAGGCAACGAAGACACTGCAAGGCTATGCGTTAATCACAGAAAAACCTGCTCTGTTTATTTTCCTTCTCTCTCGTGGGATTGAAAGATTTTGTTTTTTAGACTTCAAATTTTATCACGTGTTCCGGATAACATTTCTTGAAGTTATCAGTACTGATAAGTTTCAGTTGCTCACTGAATCACTGCGCTCTCCAATCGGTTGTTTTTGTTTTGTGAAATTTTGTTCTTAATCTTCACAGTTTTATTCTATGAAGTGATACTTTGTTCACTTGAAATAAACGCACACACGTGTCAAGAGAGCAAGCCAAGAGTTACTTCATGGAAACAACTGCTGAAATATGAAGTAAAAGTTTAAGCAGAAATAAAATCTGAAGTCAGAAGAATTCAAGAAACATGTAGTATGTACTTATATGCGTATGTATGAGAAGGAATAGGTGCCTATATGAATACAGAAAGCGTAAACAGTGGAAGGATCAACATTTTTAGTTATATCGTTGGTCCAATTGATACGTCACTATATAGTGACTGAAACGAGTTTTTGTCGAAAATTCCTTTTGGCAAATCTTGGTTCGTGTTCGTATTAGGCAGACAATGCGGTTGTGGTTTATACTGCGGGGTAGAATTTTGAAATAACTGTAATTTAGTTTACTATTGCCGCAACAGGTATATCAGCGTTGATGTAGAACTGATCAATGATAAGATTCATTTGTAATAGTAAGTCCATGTTGAGAGAGAGAGAGATGAAATGCAGATTGGCATGACTGCATTCTCTTGTACTCATGACATTTTCTTTGTGCTTCGCAGGAATCTTCGCTTACTTGAACTATCTGACTCCCAAGAAGAGGGAGGAAATCTTGGAACTTCTCATCCGCGGCTTGGAGAGACTCGAGTACCGTGGCTATGACTCCGCAGGTAAGAAAGACTTACTTCGATTAATAGCTATTAATCCTGGTTCCAGCTGGGGCTCTGGCTCTCAGGATTTGCCTGTGAAACTGATATTGCTTTTACCCTGATAATAGGACATTAATATACTACTTGTCTCTTCAAAACTGACCATGGGCGGCTGCCGCATATTTTTCAAGGTACATGGATAGTTTCCGGTATCAAGCAGACAAACACTTTTGACCATTTGAAGTAGCAGGTTAATTCCAAAAACAGTATCAGCGCCTGCATTCTTTTAATGAATAAAGCAAATATTATATATAATTTTACAGGTTTTCAGGGGCAAGTGCCCCCCACCCCCTTGCCCCTACGTCTGGGCGCCCATGCAAATGACTGCAATATAAAGGTCATTTTGCAATTGCATTGTGCTTCTTGATAAGTTCATTGTGTTACTTTGATTTTTCATCTTGAAGATTTTCTGGCAATTGGGTGTAGATTCATAAGCCGAGGGTATTCGTTGTATACAAAAAAATAATACACAGGCATTTCACCTATTATCTAATTGTGTAGTTTAATAGAATTTAGTGTTATTGTCTATGTGAACAATTATAGTACATTTCTGCTTTTTGTTTTGCTGTATGATACCGGGTTTTACATCTGTCCGATTTGTCACTACGTATTTTACTAAGAAATCTTCTTCATTCTCTTATCATATCCCTGCAGACATCAGATGTTACTTAAACGTAGTATATGTCATTCTTTTCTGTATCTTCCTCATTCTTCTTTCGCCTTCCCGGGTCTTCCTGTTTTTCTGCAAGCATGTGCCTTGCAGGCCTTCACAAATATCGCACACATATAGTACGTTTTAATAATGCTCGCTCGCTTGTACTTCCAGGTGTAGGTATCGACTCCGTAGATGGCGGGGTGACTTTGGTCAAGCAGACTGGGAAGGTCAAGCGCCTCCGAGACAAGATCGAATCCCAGAAGGACTCTCTCGGCTTCGACCAGGAACTCGAGACGCACATTGGCATCGCCCATACCCGATGGGCAACCCACGGTGTGCCCTCGGACATTAACTCGCATCCCCAGAGGTCCAATGAGGCCAATGAATTCGTCGTTGTGCACAATGGTAAGTTGTCAAGGATAGAAGCACATACCATGTACACGAAGACACGTGCATATGATATCGACTTGCTATATAGTTTCAGTTTGTAATCATGTAACCTTTTACCTCCCTTCCTCCCTATATCTCATTGATCCCTCCTAAAATAAAAGAATTTCCTCTGTTAATTTTGTGCTTATGGGCACTAAAGTTCATAGGCACTTGGGTTTGTCTTGATAAAGATTTTCCTTTCATAATGTTGTAGTGCTAAAATAATCTGAAACACTTTTTTTCGATAACTCGAGAGTAGGTACTACTACTATTAATAATGCGTTTCCCTTGTGAAATATTTAAACCAACTCAGTTTTGGTTTCCAAATCTGGAGATTTATATTTTTGTATTTCTTACCTCCAATAATGAAAGCAAAAGTGCGAATTCCTCAAGCTGAGGCGATTCCAGAACTAGAAGGAGAGGGATCACTGATGAGCATCCAGGAAATGCCAGGCTTAACGGTGAAGATATACCTGGTCGTGGGGGGGACGAGTGGCTACGAATTGGAGTGGGGCTGGGGGCGAGTGGGTAGGAGGGGTTAAAGGTCACCTCGAACTGCTTCCATCCCCAAATACATAACAAGAATGTGATTACCTAGAGAACAGTTATGTTTACCAAGTGGTTCTTACAGTGAGTCAGGGTACATAAGTAAACGTCACTTTCATCCCAAATGATTCGTTTCAGTCGATGCTCTTCTGTTTTGGTGCTTTTGCCTGTTTACTGCCACGTATATTTAAATTAAACGTTTTGTTTGGAGTTATAGGTTGCTCTTGCAATTTTAACCACAGAATAAAGCTGTGTTATTATTACTCAATAATTATAATTCCGCTACGACCACAGCTCAGTTTTTATGCTCATCAGTCTATCTGTCTTCGACCTTGAGGAACTCTGACAAGCACCTATATAGCATCCCATGCAAGTGGTATACAACAGAGAAACAGGCTGTCCCCGCGCAAACCATTGTACATATATGGATTATTTACAAATTCTTTTTTGTGAGTTTCCCTTGCATCGAGGTCTAGTGCGCTAGGTTATTTTAGTTTCCGTGTATCATTTAGTTTAATTACTACTACTACCACTACTGCTATTTCTCTATTTTGAAAAGGGAGAGGTTACTGATGGTTTTGTTAAAAGCTGTAAAATGATTGTCATTTCTCCTCAATATCGTTTACACGCGTCTTCCTGCAGGTATCATCACCAACTACAAAGACGTCAAGCAGTTCCTGGTGCAGAAGGGACACAAATTCGAGTCGGACACAGACACCGAGGTCATTGCCAAGTTGGTCAAACACATCCACAGTCTTCACCCAACTTATTCCTTGAGGGAGTTGGTTGAGCAAGTCATCCAGCAGTTGGTGAGTTTCTCTCTCTCTCTTCCTCTATCTTTCTCTCTCTCTCTCTCTCTCTCCTCTCTACTCTCTCTTCTCTCTCTCTCTCTCTCTCCTCTCTCTCTCTCTCTCTCTCTCAATACGTTTTCCACTGAATGTTCTTCATGAGTTACGAGTTTCTTGCACACACACAAATATATATATATTATATATATATATATATATATATATATATATCTATATATATACATTATGTGTGTGTGTGTGATGTTGCAAACCATTTAAAAATCAACAAACAATCACCAGTGATACCCTCAGCTTCCTTCCCGAAGCCTCACCTGCAGTTGGTTACCGAACAGGCAACTAGAGTTAGTTATGGGTCTTTGTCGACCACTTTCACTCTCTCAACTCTCGCTTCAAGCGGGTAGAAACTCCCTTTCACTCCTAATGCGAAGACTCGGGGCCTGAGCAGTTTAGCCTCACGTGTTGTGTTACCACAGGCTCATGTCACAGACATTTCCCTGGCTCAGTTAAAAGAATAGGAATAAAAACGAGACCACAAAGTTAACATCACACAGTCAGTCACCGTCGCTTAGAATGGAGAAAGTTATAGCTTCTATTGCCATCGTTTAATTCTTTGAGTTTTAAAAATCATCACTCATAACAAATCTTAATGGATACCTAACAAACAATTCTCTCTCTCTCTCTCGTCTTCTTCGTCTCTCTCTCTCCTCTCTCTCTCTCTGTCTATATATATATATATATATATTATATATATATATATATAGATATATATATCTATATATATATAGGATATATACATAATATATATATATATATAATATATATATATATATATATATATATATATTATATATATATATATATATATATATATATATATTATATATATGCGCACTCTATCGGATCTAGTCACACTTTTATTTCCTAGTTGAATCAGATTTACAATACTATGATAAAGAAGTCAGTCAGATTAACGAGTGTGGGCTAGACGAGGTCGGAGAGCCTTGTATCCAGCAAGGTCTAAAGAATAGTATATATGGTATTCTTTAGACCTTGGTATCCAGGACCCACTGCTTGTATCTAGGAAGCAAGCGAGAGTGCGGCCGAGATGAAAGTTCATTGACTTGAGTCATTTCTGGTCGACTAAGGTCGCCACAACAACTGTTGTCCTCAACTCGCACTAGACGTAAGTGTTTGGTACAAATTAACTAAGTATCTAAGAGGGTGAGTTGGGGATGACAAGATGCATTTGGTCCTTCAGTGGTTTAAATGAATTGGCTACTTTTGTTAAAGTTTGTTGCACTAGGAGGATATGCTTTCATTCTGCCCTTAAAGGATGAACTGTAGTACCTGAATGCAGTTACTACAGTTTTAATATATGTATACAGAATCACGAAAGTTAGGAACGTGATAAATCCATAAATAAAGATAAATGCCACGAAGGAAAAATAAACGAAGGAGTCTGCGAGATCTTTCGACTTAAAAGCCCTTACTGAAGCGTATCTGCTTCAGTAAAGGGCTTTTAAGTCGAAAGATCTCGCAGACTCCTTCGTTTATTTTTCCTTCGTGGCATTTATCTATTTATTTATATATATATATATATATATATATATATATATAGATATATATATATATATATATGTATATGATATATATATAATATATGTATATATATATTATATATTAGATATATATTTACACACACACACACAAACTATACAGGCAGTCCCTTGTTATCGGCGGGGCTTACGTTCCCGGCCATTAACCAAAACTCGAGGCATACATGAGTTTCTTTGTATGCCTCGATTCCTTATATTTCCAACCTGAAATTGTCTCAGAAACTTACTCGAATCATTGAAGGTGAAATTCCATGCTTAAAATTAAAATGAATATCAAATAATCCGAGTAAAATTGGCTCCCTGTCTGCATTTGGAAATTTAAAGATCGTCTGCAGCCTTTTATGAGGTCTAATGTTGTGTATAAATTTATGTGCCCAAGGATGTCTTGGCATTTACGTTGGATCTACCAAGAGGCTGTTGCAAATGCGATATGCAGCCACATGGGGTATAGTTTTTAGAACTGGCCAGAGATTAAGTAGACCAGAGCATTCAAATATAAAAAATCATGCCATCAAATGTAAGATTGAAGTCAAGAAACAGCACTTCTCCATTTTAGGTTACAATAAGGACTCTGAGTATTTAACAACACTTGAGTCATTATTAATCAAAAGACTTGTTCCTTCATTGAATAGCGGTAGTTCGTCGTCTCCGCTATACCTGGCACAGTTTTCTCAGCTTTCTTGAAGTTATATCACACACACACAACACCACACACACACACACACACACACACACACACACACACCACACACACACACACATATATATATATATTATATATATATATATATAGATATATACATATATATATATAATATATATATATATATATTATATATAATATATATTATCTATATATATATATATATATATATATAATAATATAATATATATAGTATTACCCTGCACTTGCGCGATTCGATTCGCGCGAATTCACAATAGTGTGAACTTATCATTGGAACCTAACTATACTCTGTTTTTTTTTCATCTGTCCATCCGCCTGTGGTGTTCTTGTATGGTAACTCTGAGTCCCGGGCTTTAGATAGTTTATGCTAATTGTAAGTTTTAGGTAAATAAAAGGATATATGGGTGTACATTTGTAACTGAAAAGTGTTTTAATAATTTTACTGCATGCGGAATTACACAGTTAATATTCGAAATAGGATATTATTATAATCGTTGAATTGAAGCTGAATGTAACTATCTAAAGCCCCCGGGACGC
>NC_087207.1:62461972-62521972 GCF_015104395.2 Macrobrachium nipponense
AAGAGCAGGTAGTAGAGACATTTCTGTTCTTAAATATAGTAATTTGAGTGGGTAGTGAAATTTTTTCATAGCAGTACGTACCTGAATACAGCTTAAAGTTTTGTTAATTATCATGCTAATAGCAAAATGCTGCCTAAGTGCATATATAAGTTGTGTGTGTGTGTCTGTTTGTTTATGGTAGAAATTTTGATCAAGAAACTGTTGACAGTAGATGACGGCTTAGAAAAGCAAATCAGTATTAATTTTTTAACCTCCAAAACAAAAAATAGTGTTATAAGATAAGATGTGTTTTGTAGACACCATGCTTTGTAAATACAAGACCCTTTTACCTCCACTTTGCACTTTATTCAGTTACTTATTCAGCAAATCACTTTTCTCTCTTACTGTCTTCCATTGTATTTTTCTCAAGTGCAAATCATACTAAGCATTTGGTTTACTTTTAATTTATTTTGGGACAGTTTCCAGTAATATTTGAGAGTAATGGGAAAAAATGCTGTATGATATAAACGTGCTTAAAGAAAGCTGTTAAAAGTGATAGAGATGTAGTGCTATAGATGAAGCATTTAGAATATGATTTTGAATAAAAATTATTAATTCATGAAGATATTTTGGAATAAGGGAAATTAATAGGTAGGAGGAGAAAAGAGTTGAATTGTCAAAATGATAAAAAATGCTAGTAAGATCTCTAGAAATAGTGAAAAAGATGCATGTTTATGGAAGGAAGTTTTGGTTGTATAGAGGAATTGAGCCAATTCTTCATTTGGAAAGAGTCAGAAGGATTGAATGAATATGATAAATGGCAGGGATGTTTTAAAAGCCAAAGCACTGGCGAAGAGATAGATTGTAGGAATGGAATATGTGACAGGTGTATTTAAAATGTGTTGCAATGACTACTGAATTTTTTCTCAACTACCTTCTGTAAGGAAAATAGCTTACAGGCATTGGTATAGAAATTCATTCCCACATGCACAATTGATTTATGCATATGCATGATGTATATTTGATTCTGATAATGTGATGATAACTTCACAATTAATGAAGTTGTTTGTTTTTAAGGTCTTAATACCACACATTTGGAATTTCCATGCAAGACAAATTTTTGTTTATAGTTTATGAGATGTGTTAGAGAACTTTTGAGTTGGTTTACTAACTATATGAATGTAACTAACACTTTGGCATTATTTCTCTGCATATTAAGATGTATTCGAGTTCGGAGGGCGTGCACTGGGCACAAGAGATAGAGGCAAGTGTGGATTAGTCACATCTAATTGCATGCATGCTTTTATTCCCTATGTACAGTCTTAGTTTTTAGTATATTATCTTTGTCTTTGGTTACTTACAGTATATTAGCATAGGTGCATTACTGCATGGCTTAATTGTATGCTAGAATGAGCTTGAGATCCTGATAGTATAATTTTGGCTGTAATATCAGTAAAACCATGGTGTTTACTGTTATCAGAAATCTATGTCTTTGTAGGAATTTTGGTACCGCCACTTATTTTAAAGTCAAGTAGTTTTTTATCAGTAGTTGAGAAAGCAAATACATGTTGTGCAATGTATTATTTTTTTTTTACTTACTTACATATGTAAACAAAGGTTTTTCTTCAAAGGTTTTGTCTTCACTTTTGGTATCTTTGTTGCATAGTTGTTAGAGTGTGGTAGTTACTATTAAGTACTGTACATAGTTTTGGATACATATGTATATAAAATTGTTTTGTCCTCTGAACAGAATGAACACTGTAGTATGTTCAGAGTGATGTTTGTGTCATTAAGAAGGTAGGGTAAGAGGGTGGTAGGTTCTCAGTTTGTGGTTTCCAAGTAGGTGATTTTTCAGGTGGAAATACAACATTTGTGGGCTTAAGGGAAAGTAAAATGTACTGTATTTCTAACTAAAATACTATCATTAATGACCTACATTTTGAATACAATTAATTTTCCAATTTTTATGTGCTGTGAATTGATCTGACTCAGATATTTATGTATTATGAGGATATTGGCACTAATTTCCTGTTGATAGTAACTGACGACATTTTGAAGGACAGCACAAGAAACAACATTTTTTAAAGCAGGAAAGGTCATGCAAATGGAGTATAGAAGACAGATGTCTTATAAAACTAGCCCTTGCTATGATAATTAAAGAATTCCCCAAGGGAAACTGATGAAGTATACAGTGTAAAATGTTAATTTAATCTCATTTTTGGTAGAAGGAAGGGCCATAAAAATGTAAAAAGCTGGTAATGAAAAATGATTGTTAAGAATGTATGGGGTAGAAGATTAATTTGTTGAGAGCTAGTAGAAGATTTGTGATAAAAGTCAAGCTTGTAGAAGGTTATATAAAAACATGGCTTGTTTATTGGAAAAGTTGATTTGGGAGAAAGGTGTGTCATTTCTCCAAGTCTGTTTAATATCTGTACGGACGAAGTAATTAGAGAAATTATGTAGAGGAAGGAAAGGATGATTAGGAGCAGACTCGTGTGATTGGAAAAGGGGTCAAGAGTGTGTGCAATGGGCATTATGTTATAATGATACAGTGTTATTTACTAACATTGATGAGGAGTTGCCTAGAACAGTAAAAATAGTGAAATCTTTGTACATGGAGAATTTCAAACAATGTTGGCAGGAGTTAGATAATTACGGCCAATGAAGTTTCAGTATGCATGGTGGTAAAATGGAAGTGATTGATTTGTTGAGGCTCTTGGATATAGATGTGATGGATGAGATCTGTAGTAGGGTAAGAAAAAAAAAGGTGAATTAGAGGGGCTCTGTTAAGGCAAGTGAGATCATGAAGGTAGATGCTGTTGAAATGAACAGTTTGTACATTATATTTGGAGTAGGAAAGGTTAAAAGGGAAAGAAATGAAGATACAAAAAATTTGCAGTAAAATGGTTAGCATAAGCAAAAAGTAGGTAAGGGACTTGTAGTTGGTTGGTCACATAGGGAGATCCAGTAGCAATATATGGGTGACAGTGTATACATGCTATAACTGGGAACCTTTGGAGGAAGGAGAGTTATTATTAGTTGCTGAAGTGGAAGAAACTTAGGATCCTGAAAGTGCAATGGTGCAAAGCATAGTAAAGGCAGGGAAAGGACTTGATATGCCTCTGAAGAATCATGTGTATAATTATGTAGGTAAAAGTAATTGCCTAATTTACTCAAATGAATACTATTCATAGTTTTCATTATCTTTTATTTTCAGGGTTTTTTTATATAGATTCATATATGTTATTGCTTATAACCTGAACAGATGGCTACAGTTTTGTCCTATTGCTGAAAAAAAAACTAGTCTGTAGTGGCTGCTGCCTTGTGGAACATGTGATCATGTTTTTTTCATTTGTCTCTGACAGTCATGGCTGCTTTTAGATTTAGCTATTTTCTAACAAGGGCATCCATATGTAATTTTATTTCTTGCAACAATATTTTTTTATTTACCTTCCCATCTCTGATATGTAAGTCATTGAGAAGGATGGCTTGAAGACACTGTACTATACCTAATTATTACTTGGAAGTCCAACATTTGAGAGGTCATTGATAAAATTCAATACTATTGGTTCTAGTGAATCTTGTCGCATTGGATTTATCATACATTTGATAGCCCTCCTGAGTTCATAATGAAATTGATGCTCTTACCAATATAATCAGAATTATGATAATTTACTTTGACGTTTAAGCATTGATCTTCTTACTTCAGTTTTTTAAGTTTGACTGATTAAAAGAAACCTTTTCTATAAAGCACACATATAAAATAAAGAATCTTATAATGAAAATATATCACATTTTATCCTTAGGATAAGAAATTGCTATAAATCTCAATGAATAAGAATTCCAATTAATAAATTTTTCTTATGAAGCTACTGAGGACAAGAATCAGCTCAACTCTCAAATGTCTTTTGGCGAGTTTATCAATCCTGTAATGTCTTTATAGGTTAAAACTCCAGCTTGAAAGCTTTGTTGTGATGCTTGATTTATCTAATTTTGTGGTATGCTTTTCTTGGGTTGTTTGTACTCCATTCACCCCCATCATTATTTTACCATCTGAGACATGCAAATCTTGACCATTCTTCTTGTTCTTATTGACAGTTGACTTGAGACTGATTAGTTATTGGACTCTGAAACTATTATTTGTATTTGTTCTGACTGTTCACATATGAAAATAGTTGTCAGTGAAGTTCTTTGAAAAATGAAAGCCTTAAATTAGAATAAACAATATAATTAGATTTTGAAAAGTGATTTCCTGTGTAGTCTTCATTACATACTTCAATGAACTACTAAATTTTTTTTTTAATTTACCTTCGATCATTTTAGCATAAATCCATTGTACATGTTTAAGGCTATTTATGGGATTTAGGAAGAACTGCTTGAGTGTACAATGCTTGGGTAATGTTGAAGATTTACTGGGAAATTGTTTATGATTTAATTTTATATGAAATCTGCCAGACTGCTATGAATGTGTGGTAGTTTAGTGGGCATGTGATTCATATTTTTTTACACTGGTGTTTATATGATACTAGACCTTGTTTTTTCCAGGATTGTAATTTTTTTTATTTATATTTAGGAATATGAAGAGGGTACCATGTTGAAAATCATATGGAAGTGGATTCTACATGTACTGTATACTGTACATGTCTTATTTTTTCTCTTTTTTTATCTGTTATGTCTTTATGTTATATTTTCTTTTATGAGCTTTGTGTATGAATGGTGTATCCCTTGAGATGATGTGCTGTTTACTCTTTTACTGACAATATTATTTTAACATTGTGTTCATTATTATTGTAATGCTGTTGTTGTTATTGCTTGTTATTTATGATTGATTGCATTTTTGAGAGTGATGTATTAGAAATTGTATTTATTTTAACACCACTTTTCTTCTCCATTCCGTTCCTGCCCTGCCCTGAACCTCATACATCATTGGCAGACTCCCCCGAGAAGGTGGAACTCAAAGGTAGTTAGTGTTTCTTCTCTGCCGCCTCTTTTTCTTTTGTCTCCTTTCAGGGTTTAATCATAATCCTATTTCCTCAACCATGGGCATTTGGTTTCTTTTACCTTGTCACCATAAGCAGTATCCATGCTGCTGCCAATGATTTTTCATTAATACTAACTTGCTTTGTATGTCGTTGGTACAGTGAATGTACTAAAGCATTTAACAGCAATGCTTTGGGTTAAATGGTATCATCAATACCAAGTAGTAGGGGCTTTCAAGGTTTTGCTTTCAAATTGAACATTAGAATGGGATTTTATTGTGCACTACACTTTTCATTCTGTTGGGCTTTGTAGAGGAATTAGGGGGTTAGGTTCCCTCTTTCTAAGGAATGGTATTGAAAATCTTGCATTCAAGTCAAAGCTAGATCCCAAGACTTTTTTTCAACCATGGAGAAGTTTGGGAAGAAGTTGTAGTATAAATTTCACCGCATGTATGTAGCTGAATTGATCCAATAATAACAAAACCTTTCGGTTACTTTATTGTAAACTGTTATTCACAGATTACTTCGTTCTTAAGCTCTTATACCCTTCATAGTGTTTATGTATATGCATACACAGATTTTTGTAAATAATATTTTATATTCCCTTTCATTATATGAATTTGTTTGAAACTCATATTATGATAGAATCGGCATTAAATTCAAGTTGTTCAGTTACTTGTATTACTTAATTGCATTCTTCCATTTGTTAAAAGCTGTAGTAATTTTGAAGGTTACCTATTCAGGACAGCATGAGCTTCAGGGGAGTATTGATTTAACTATCTGTTAGCGGTAAATGATTGTACCCATAGTCAGCAAACCTCTTATTTCCCACATGCCTAAAACTTTGGCATGTTCAATTAACCATGTACTCTATACTTTTTTGTTACACAGCAAAGCTTGGGGTAATGTTGAGCAGAACATGCCTTCAAGAGTTATTCTCTTGTCTCATTTATTGTACTAGTCCTCAGCCAACCTCATGTTTCATTGCATTTCGTGGTGTTGTGAGTAGTCTTTGTGTGGTGTTGTGTGGTGTTGTGTTGTCTTTATCTACTTTTCCTTGATTTCATTTTGACTTAATGGTCAAGAGATATTGCAGCTCAGTGCAAAAATTTTTAACATGTTTCTGCTCTTTTTTTTTTTAAAGAGATGAAGAGTAGTATTATTTTCTGTAATAAAACTGTTGTTTATTTAACATACAGTTTTGCTCGTATATCAGAATGCACCCTGTCATGTTTTGATTATTGGTCTTGCAGTTGTTAGTAAGAAGCTGCATCTGCGCAGTTTTGAGCAGTTTCTTAGGTTATGAAGTTTTGCAAGAAGTATTTGTGTCCAATACTACCAGAATTTATTACAATAATCCCATCAACCAGGAATTTCTGGATTTTTCTCAGAGAAGTACCGCAAATAGGCGAATTTCCCACGAATAATGGGTAGATGTGGTCCAGAGAGAAATCCATGAATCCGTGAGTCCACGAATCCAGAGAATGCAGATACGGTTACCATACTCATGTGCCAAGGGTAATTGCTTTCCTCAATAGTTGTAATTAAGCCAACTTGAGTAACTCAAAAGGCATTTTTTTATATGTCACATGAAGGCACAAGATCAATTTTGTGATCCATGAGTTGTATATTGTACTGGAAAGGCCATTTTCCCTGCACTCTTAATTTACACTCATGTTTGTAATGTAGTAGAAGTTGGGAATGTTGTTAAGTTGTCTGTGGAATCTCCTTGTTGATATGGCAAATTCGCAGTACATTTTAATGGCTGCTTTACACATAAATACATAACCAGCATTTGGTTAGTCATACAGATCAATGAGGCATGTCTCAGTCAAAATTATTAGGAGGATGGAGTGGTGACTTATGTATTTTTTGTGGGAGGGTCTAGTGATGGGTCTTTGTTCTCCTAAATATTCTAAAGAATTGGCAACTTAATTTTTTATTTGGATATTCCTCCAATTGCCTTTCTGAATACTTTTCAGTTTCAGTGGAGTGTTTCTCTGTTTGGTATTTAGTCAGCTGGATTTCTATTCAGGATGTAGGGTCTTGTTTGACTATTGAGCTACATAGATTGTTGGCAAGATGGCATATGTTGGTTTGAAGGAGGAATGTTTCCTGCATTCTGTTTGTCAAGTTTCTTCTTCAGGATGTTAAGGATGGCTAATATCCATAGCCATCTTGCTTCAGAATATGGTTCTGATGGTGGTGGTCTGTGTGTTTTTCGTATGATTATTGATGACCTCTTCTTGCATCTAGCAGGAAATCCTCCTTCCAGATGCATCATCATCCTCTCAGTGTAGGAGCTAGGATGTCCATAGACATGGTATTTATGCTGGTAGAAGATAACTTACCTTTGGGATGGTCCTGGAAAGAAGGGGCAGGGTTATTTCTCATGATTAAATCGTTCTTCCTTTTATTTGAGTAGTAGATCACTAAATGAATTTTCACTGGCTATTATGTACTACGTATTAGTATCTTTAGTATTGAAAATGAGCTTACATTGATATGGAAAATGCCTGAAAGGCCAATCACTTGCTGTGTATCCGGCCTCAAACTAGAAGCTCTTTTATGTAAAAGAATAAAAAACAAAAACAAAGAAGGAAATGTGTAATAAATGAAGATAAATGGACAAAATTATAGGAATAACACATCATAGTACCAACTTAGACCCTAGTGGAATGAAAAGCTTCACTTTTCTTGTAAGCTGTAATTCTTCACAGTCTAATTGAATTGATATACTAAATACAGTTTATTTGTACAGTTAATATGAATAAAATTATTTTGAATGGGTTATGTACTATCTTTCTTGTTGAGAATAGTACATGTAACCATAATCACTTATTGTTGCGTGATTTAGAGAATGACATATGAACCATATAAAATCAAATACGTACATCCTGTTGTACAGAAAGGCCTTAAGTGAAAAGGCAAGCCTAAATGGATAAGATTACTTCATTTTTAATGGAAACTCCACACTTGCTCCATTTGGCCTTTCTCAAAAGTCACTCCTAGAATTAAATTATGAAATAGGAAAATTATGCAGAATTTTTCTTTAGAAATTGTAATTTTAGCCATTTACATACTAATTTTTAATTTAAAGTGATGGATGCACTTCAAATTGCTGCATTTTGTTTTCATTGTTGTTGTTGCTTATACTGAATATTTTGTAGTCTAAATCTATACTACTCTTGTGTTTTTCATAGAGCTCAAGAGTTTTGACTACCATGAGGAGCTACATTGGTGGTACATAAGTAGTTAACTTTTCCATTGATTGATCTGCACTTGTGTGAAAAAAATTAAATATTTCTAAGAGCATCTGATCTGTAACTTTAGGATTGGTCATACAGTATACAGAGTAGGAGGAAACACACATGATAATCTTACCTTTTGACATGCAAAATTCTGCTTGTGATGATGGTACTGCTGTAACACGACATAAAGTATAATAGTCATTGTTGTAGTGAAGTCTTATATTTTAGTTCTGTTTTGCCTAATGGATAAAACTTAAATTATGAATGCTTAAGTGCCTTTGAATTTGATAAATATGGCTTTGACATAAATGGTGATTTATGGCAGTGTAAGTTTCTTTATGGGAGAAAATTATTATGATGAATTGGTTATACATATACAAAGTTTTGGAAATGAAAAGTTATCAAATTATACTGGTAGTGTGCTTTAAAATATATTAATTATCACAAGATATATTATTGTGAAATACCATTACATGATAAGAAATATCCTTTAGTATACGTATAGTTCATTTTGCCTAGAGGAGTAATTTTTTTGGATCCCATGAGTTTTGAGGCTATATATAGCTCTCCTGTTAAAGGAAGCAGCACACATCATTGTTCTGTTAAAAAGTCATTTGAAATCAATAGCTTGTGCATTGAAACTGGATATTTAGAGTTCACCTAAATATTTACAATTAAACAAGTAGCAGGTGTTTATGACTAGAGTGCCATAGACAAGTGCAAATGAATGAGTGTTGCTAAAATGTAGTAATTTTAATTTTCAAGTTCATAATTAGTATACTAACTTTAAAATAAAACAAATGTCACTCATTCCGTACATGAGGGACAGCAGCTCACATTTCCTTGTCAACCTGTTGTGCTTTGTCCACCCTTAGTCATATCTATTTTCTATCTGCATTTTCTCAGTTTTTCTTTTGCTGCTTTTAAGATAATTAGTTCTATATGAGAAAAATTTAATTGATTTAACTTTACTATTCGTGAATAGTGTAATGATTTACAGCTTTCCTCAGTGCCGTGGTTAATTTTGTTGTGGGTTATGATTATTAGTAAATATATAGTCTGAATGACAGTTACCTCATATGATTTTTACAGGTACTGTATTACAGTATATATGCTTTAAAAGCTGGGCTGATTTTTTTTATTCTTTCTGCTTCTTTCTTGTAGCTCTGTAATTAACTGAGGAAAAATTAGTTCTCTGATGTATATTATCTTTTTCGTACTGTCTTGTTAAATAAGTGTTGTAATATTATAGTGTAAATTTAAAAGCTACATAAGAGTTCTGTGAATTTTGTAAATGTTATATTTTTTTTATTTAAAGATACGTACAATGAACGCTTTAATTTTTAATTTTTACATACTTTTAATTTTGTTTAAAGAACTATAAATTGCTGTAAATAATATACACTTGCAAAAGCAACCTGAATAGCTCAAAAAAAGAGATGTGCAGGACTATTCACAACCTAATCCATTATGAACCTCTTTACTTCTCCCCAAATCCAAAACATCTGCCTCCTTCCACGATCTCTTCCTCCTGCTGCTGTACCTGATGGTATTTAAGACTTGGAAGGTAATAGATTTAGCCGTTTCTCATTTGTTTTTAATGGATTTTTCTTATGTTATTGACGTTATTATTTATTATGTTTTTTTTTGTTTAGATGAGAACTTGCTGCAATCTTAAGTACTATTATATAGGAGATGTTTCCATTGATTCTACGTTTCAGCACTACAAAACCACAAATTTTGTTAAGAAATAATTGTCAAATTATAACATGATTTGCAGATTTAATGTAAAACACTCAAGAGCTAAGTGCTGAATTTAGTTTTTTGACACTGTAAGGCTGAAAGTTTAATATGTCCTCTGTGTGGCTTTCAAACTATAGTGTGATAAATGAAGATAACATTTTTAGTTTAAATAAGTGTTAAAACCATTATAAACTTAATTTGTGCCAATGGGAATATGGACCTGCGCTTTTATGGATGGTGTACTCAGTTTCATAACATGCTGAGTACTTCATCGATGAAAGCGTGTTTGTATCCAAGGAAAAATTTTGTATATTTTTTAATTAATTTTCAATGATGCAAAATTTCATCAGTCTTCCTTAAATTTGAGCATTGTAATTTCTAATTTAAGTATATATTATGTCTCCCAAATTCAACTTATTCAGACCAATAAGGAACAGAAATTATCAACACCTCAGATAGGATGTGATCCATAAAATTAAAGAATTATTAAATCATTGATGCAGAATACTGTAATGTAGTGTAATGTAATGTTTGCTAATATTATGTAATCATTCATAACTATATTATATCATATTAAGAGTTAGAATAATACAGTGCAGTGTATTTACATTTCATATTACCATGAGCCTCCACCATTTCATAACTTTGGATGGCTGCACACAATTTTATAAACAAAGGAATGGATGTTATCAGGTACCATTTTACTTTTCCCGAAGGATCATCAAGCATCCAGCTGATTAATTTTTTATAAGGCACAGAGGGAGTACTCAGTCTGATTAACACATACAAAATGCAGTTTACTTTTTAACCAATATATCCTGGGCACTTATCTCCATATTGTAGTGTTTGTACATTTCTTAATTACTGCTACAGGCAGTCCCCATGTTATGGCGGGAGTTTCTTTCCAGCAGTGTGCCATAAGTCAGAAATCACCGCAACCCCTCCATATAGGAGGGACTTCTTTATAGTGAAACCTCCCGTAGGAGGGACCGCCTTATAGTGAAACCTCCTGGTGGCTACGGCTCCCTAAACCGGTTCTCTCACTTCGCTATATTGCTGGCGAGTTGCAGCGCTGTAATCCTAGTTACAGTGCTACAGCTTTCTAACATCAGCTATAACCCAGAACCAATTTTTTGATGAATATACTACCATGAACCCCCTATATTCGCGGGGGAGTTGCATACCAGATCCCCCTGTGAATAGCTAGGATCTGTGAATACTTTGTACCTACCCCTCTAAAAATGCTTATAACTACATACTTATTTTGATAGTTCAAACACAAGAAAAACCCTCTAAAAATGATTATAACTGAATATCATAATACGTAGTTGTATCACAAAAAGTGCATTTAGTCATGAAAATATGAAAATGAAGTAAGTTGTTAATATTTTTCAATGAAAAATACAGCAAATAGGTGAATTTCCTGTGAATTCGTAATTGGAAAATATGGTCCAAAGAGAAATACGCAAATAGGTGAGTCCACGAATCTCGAGAATGCAAAAACGATGGGTCCACTGTATTTGAAAAGTGCCATAAATACAGAACACTAGGTCAAGACAGCTGTAACCTAGTGATTACCTGTATACTATTTTTAATTTCATATACTAATATAATTTGATATAGCATTTTCAAACACTGGGATTCTTATTATTGCTTATTTTCAGTTGCAATTATGTAATACATATTTGATATTTACCAGCTTCTGAGCACTTAATTTATTGTGGAGACTGTGCTTATGTACACTGTAATAAGTTTTTGTGGACAAAGATTCATATAGGCTTTCTGGAGTCTAGACCAATTTTCATGGAAAAAGAGTAGTACACTTTAGATCAAGAATTGCTGTCAAGTTGTCAACAAAGGTGCTTTGCTAGAGTCTGCAAAAGTAACTCAAGGAAGCAGGTGAATAAGTATAATGGTGAGGTAGGCCAAGGAGCTAGTGAAAGTGACTGATAACCCTTTTTTTGATGGTTGCTTTTAGTTTCAACCAAACATGTTTTCATGTCTTTTAGGGTGTTATCTTAGACTTAAAGTTTAAGTGTGTTCAGTTTTCTGCTAATTTGAAGTGCTTTGACAACATTGATGATCATTTTGAGCACATTTGCATTAGAAATGAGAGAACCGCTCAACACAAATTCCTTCAAGAAACTTTTCAAAATCTTCAGTGTTGAGCTTGGTTACGATATGATTTATGAGACAAGATTTCATTAATCTTATTTTGTGAGATCATTTACTGTATTCTGTGCCAGCCTTATGAGATTTGAGAATTCTAACCTTGCTGTTTAAGTAAGCTTTCACAACCACCTAACTAGCACTGAGTATTTTATCATCTTCAAAACTCAGTTTTTCAAAGGGCTAAGTCCAGTGGTTTCTTTTTTGTTCTTTGCACCTGCTCTGTGCCAAAATTCCTTGCTAATTTTACTCTACTGACACAGCATTTTGCTGTAACTTGATACCTATTCTGATTTTGAGGAGTTTTTCCTAGATTCAAGGTTCATTTAAGTTGCCTTTGGGCTAGTGAGTTAAATCTCTGGCAAGGACAGTTTATTCGAAAATTTTAGTGTCGGGGATATCTCAGTGACCTAGTAAATGAATGAGTAGAAAGTTAAAGTTTTCCTTGAATTTGTTTTAGACAAATCCAAGGCTTATTTGAAGAGGAGCACAGGAAAATAAAGTAATGTAAGTTAGCCGAGATACTATGCAGCATCAACTAAAAATATGGTTAATTCTCTCAGATGCATGGCAGCTGAATAGGAAATGCATTGTATATAAGTACATATTCATAGGGTACAGCTAGCCTTGTCCTTCAGCAAACTTGAGTAGAAGGGAGCCAAAGATATATAGGAATACAGCTAAAGGAAGCCATTTTCATGATACTGTATAGCAAAATCCTATGGTAATACAAGTCACTAAGTCCACAAACTAAAGAAGCCTATCTGCCTACCAGGAAAGCAAGCTTAATGAGGCTGGTGTAACAAGGAACATGTCTCACATAGCTTTGTTTGGCTTTGTTTAAGGCTGGGTATTGCCCCTTCCCAAAGTACATACTTACACTACGTATAGCTATGACAAGTTTGTTTTTTTACTTTATGCAACTGCCAATGAAAAAGTATAATTTAAGTATTTATGGTAGTTCCAAGTGCATCCTTATTGATAGTAAGTTGAGCATCATCAGCTGACTCTGAGTTACCTGGATGGATTCCTTTAGAGGGATTTTTTTTAAAAGATTGCTGCAACTTTATATCTATGGCTTGATAATATTATAAATTATGGTCTCTGGAAGGTATTTTTAAATCCAATTGTTTATCCAGATATGGCTTATGGTACATGCAACATCAGTCAGTTTGCTCATAGGTGTCCTGGTAGGTGCACTCTTAATAAGAAAGTAAATAGTCTGAAAGCTGGAAGCTTTGTTGTATCTTGTTAGAAATGTGATCTTGGAAAGATTTCAGTTTAAATGTTTCCTCCTTGGAGGCTAATTCATTTTGCCAAAAATTGTGTTGTGAGTCTCAGTCCCTTATATGATGAGTATACTGTGTGTGCTGGTTTTTAATCCTTCTCTTGTATTTTTTGTGTGTTCTATTTCAAACTTTTGATAACAACTATGAAGATAACTTACATTTCAAATCTACTTTCAATAATGAACACCTTTTTTCTTTTCTTTCCAAATCCTGAACCTGTCTTTTAACAGACCTATCCAAAAAGAAAGGTAATATCTTTTGCTGTTTTATGTTTAACTGTTTTTTAATGAGAAATATTATAAATTAATTTAATACATTGTTAATTATGATACTTATGCAGTATAAATATTTCAGTTTGCAATGTGGAAAGCATTGTATTATCAGCAATAATCTTAGTGTGCATAGTTGGTCTTTTGTGCCATTACACAACTTCTTGTTTATGTGAATGTCAGATGTCCTTAAAGGTTTAAGATAAATACTTAATGTAAATTGTATATAGTGTGTATAATAGTGATCAGCTTTAACTGATGGTAGACAGGACAGAAGATGAAGTCAATATTTTATGGTTTTGGTTATTGCTTCAATATGTAGCTGTAAAATACTGTTGGGAAAAGATGTACAGATATCGTACTTTAATTGAATATGGACCACACCATGTAAATGACACATGACATTGGCTAAATGGTGACATAGATAAAATTTTGTTGACTGTTAATTATTAGGGATACATGAACAAGTTATCTTTTATCATCAAACTTTGCATGATAAAGAATTTTGGTTTGGTTGCTCTGGAATTATAGATTAGAATTTTTCTCTTAGTGTAAAAAATGTTCTCATTCCATACATCATTCATTTGAACATCATTTCATGTTATAAGATTATGTATTGGTGGTAAATCTTATGAATAAACTAGTTTGTAAGACTTTTCGGGAGTGTTTTAGCATGATCCTGTAATACTGTGTACAGTAATTTGTTTGCTTATTCATTTTTTGTAGCTGACTTAAGTTTTTATAAGTACGTACAGCTTTTAGAAATATCTTCCAAGAATGACTTGCTTCTTTGCCAAGACATTTGGAGTTCTACAGTCATCAACAGTTGGAATGCAAGCATGCTTTTTTGACGTTTTCCACTGTAACACCAAACATGACATGGACAGCATCAATCATTCTGATGTTGTACTTCTAGTGAATGTTTAGTATGTTGCAATGAATGAACTAACCTAATTTGTTTATGTTTTCCACCCTTTTTATTTTCGTTATGGCTGGCTTCCGTCTCCGGTCATCTGCTGCATGACCCCCAACCCCAATATACTGTACCTCTGTCCCTATATACCCCAACAGACACCCAGTCAGGTAAAGTGTGCACATTGTAATCTTGTTTATAATCTTCACTTAAAACTGTATTGTAGACAATATATTTTGTAGATATTGCATTTTTGTAACCTTTTCCCTTTTTATTTTCCTAACTGTTTGTAGAATTTGTTTCCCATAAGTCTCATAATCAGAAAACTTACCCTGAACCTTTTATTTCAATTTAAATCATTTGCTTCTAAGTTCATTCAGTTTATTCTCAGAGTAAGAGGCAATTTAGTTTTGTGCTTTTTAAGAAAGGGAAACTGATCGAAAACTTTTTTTTCTTTTTACTTTGTATACACAGATCATCGTCCACATGGCCATGAAATTCCATCACACGGTCTTGCACGATCACAGTCCACCTCAGAATTTCTCCCACAAGGAGACAACAAAGAAGTAGAATATTTCTTTGCTTCTGATGCATCTGCAATCATTGAACATACTGACAGAGTCATATATCTTCTTGTGAGTGTATTATAAAATTTTGTTCGTATCTTAGCCATTCTGTTCTTTGATGTTAATGATGATAATGCATAGTACAAAAAATTTTATATTTGCTGTAAATTATACTTTCTTAGTGTTGAATGGAGAGTTTTCATTTCTCTTTCCTTTATTCCCAGTAAAGTGTCATAAACTTTTATACTGTACGTAGTATTACCTCCCTATTTATAGAATTAGAGTAGAGGTAGATTTCCAATATATTTACGTATGTCTTATTTTCTGTGTATTATACTGTATTACGTTGCCATTTTTAGAATTAGAGCTATGGATTTTCTCAATATTTAAGTACTTTTTATTTATCCATGTTGAAATTGGTATATTTTATTTATCCATGCTGAAATTGGTATATTTAAACAACATCAGTTGTTTAAATATACGTACTTACACAGCTGAATTATCAGCAGTGCACCAATGACATTCTTATAAATATTGTACACCATTAACCTCAGTCCTGTTTTCACACTTCTTGCTTAAAAATTTTTTTCATTCCAATCCCTCCTGGCTACCTTTTCCTTTGTCTCCAGAACTGAGACTTTTATGCACAGTTGCCCAACATAGTTCCCATCTTACCATTCTCCTTTCTCTTTATGTAACTAAAATAATACCAAACACAATGCTTTGCCTTTTGACCTTACCACATGTTTATTGTATCTACACATTTTTTATTCTTTAAACCTTTGTTACCACACCGGACTTTTACCTTTATTGCTTACTAGACACCCACACTTCACTTCAAAAAAGGTGATTTGGCTCGACTGTCCTATTATGCATCAAACTTTTGCTCCATCATGCTTTTTTCCTCTCTTCCAGACTTTTTGCAGACATCCTGTTACTTTCTTTGCTCTACCTATTATGTTATTCATCTTTTATCCTATCATCCTCACTTATGTCTACTCCCAAATATTTTTATGAATCATTCACTTCAATTTTTCCTTGCTCAATGCTGGCATTCCTTGTTCCGTCTTCCATTGAACCTCAGTCTCTTGATAATGATCACTTCCATCCTTCTCTATTCAAATGCTTTCAACCCTCTCTCCAGTTTCTTTTTACCACCAACTATCAGCACTATGATTTGCAAACAGTCCATTTTCATATCACATAAATTTTCAGCAACATCACTAAATGAGTCATAGTGTGTTTATACTTGCTATCTAGCTTTGACCAAGCAGTTGGATGACTATAGATCATACCAGTGTCTTAGGTGATTGTGACCTCCAGTAAGAAGGGTGTCGGGTGTAGCAGTTGAAATACTCAGAAGTCATCTGTCTCCCTCCTGATTAGACAGATATTAAAAGATTATTTGCCTTCTATCCAAATAAAAGCATGAAAAATGTCAAAGCTATTCCAGAATGTCACATAAATAGATTAAATATTTCTTCCAGGATGATGATGTAGCAAGTGTCGATACAGAGGGCGTTTTGAAGATCCACAGACTGAAAAGATCTCTTGAAGACTCCCATGCTCGTGAGATTACTACATTGAAGATGGAAATCCAACAGATCATGAAGGGCAATTTCTCCTCATTCATGCAGAAAGAAATATTTGAGCAGCCTGAGTCCGTTGTGACCACTATGAGAGGAAGAATTAATTTCGACAGTGAAACTGTAGTGCTCGGTGGAATCAAGGTACGTACTGTATATACCATAGAAAGTGGTTGTGATAGGATATTTTAAAGTTAACTACCCATCTTATTTGTTACTTTAGATATGTTGGGTAAGATATTCTAGAAGTGACTGGCTCCAGAGAAAAAATAAGAGCATGGTCACTGTAATACTCATATGTTAACTCCTGAATTGAAGATGATTCTATGCAAAAGAATTCTTCAATACTAGCCACTTACTCATCCTACACAGTAGCCTTATTAGCAGCTCACTGAGCCCCTGTGCACACTTCATTCTCCTGCATTTTGCAGGTACTCCGACACTTCGCTGGTATTAAGGGTGCTCAACCATTCCAGTATGTATAGTACTACCTCATTCACATCTTTCATCACCATTTTCTAGGTTGTCCTCTCTTCCTTCCTAACATTAGGTCATATAGTATATTTATTTTATCAATTTAGCATCTTCCAGATTTCAAAATTACCAGGTAATCTTAAAGCATACTGATCCATTCTTTCACCTATGCTAAACTTATACAATTACAGGAAGTCCCCAGTTATCAGCGGTCTTGGTTAATGGTAATCCGGTTTTATGGCGCTTGTCTAGTGCCATAAAATTTGCGATTCATGGCACCATAACAGACCAAGTTTTGGTTATCAGTGCCATAAGGTACTGATAATTAGAGTTGTGGTGCCAAAACATACCTAACAGAGGCGCCATTAATCGAAACTCAGCGCCGTAAATCGCCAAGTTTCGGTTAATGGGGACTGCCTGTAATATATATTATCTACAGTTGTCACCCTTCCAATGTTACCTCTACTTATAGTACTCTGAAAAGAAACTCAATAACCTCAACTTTTTTTATTTTGTATGCATCCTATGCTCTACCATGAAGGAGAGTTTGCTCAACAATACCTTCATACATTTAAGCTTTACTTCCATAGATTCTCAAGTTGTCTTTTGCACTTGTACTACTATCCCCAAGATTTCTCCCAGTTACTGTAAAAATCAGCTGCTTCCATTCTTCCTCCATCCATATTGAACATTAATTGCTTTTATGCCCGATTTCATTTACCCTCAAAGCCTTACTTGTGCTGGTATTTATTCAGCTTTCTCTTCATATCAATACTACCATTTAGTAAGGCATTTCTCTTAATTTAGAGTGGCTTCATAAATAAGCAAAAAAATAGTCACTGACAGATAATCCTTTAAAAGCTGGATAATAGATATAACATTTGTACTGAAAACTTCCAACAGTTCCACTGCCTTGGTGCTTCTTAGTTCCTAGGCCCTTTCATTTCAACGAGTGCAGAGTAGTTCATAGATTTTAGTTCTGTTTGGTTTAGTAAATCACAAGGCACATATTTATAAACTTCAGAATCTTGGAGTGGGTTGATAAGTTTTAGGATTACATAGTATTTCAAGGTTTCCGTACAGGTAGGCAGCAGCAAGTTGCTATGGATGGGATCTTTAGTGAACCAACACCTATTGTCAGGAGTTCCACAGGGTAGTGTTGTGTTCTTGGTCCACTGTTATTTGAAGTATATATATGTATACTAGTGATGTGGCTGTTGGCCTGGAAAACAAGATTGTTCAGTATGCTGATGATGCAATGCTTGTGGTCGTAGTAGTAAAGTCTCTACTTATGAGAAATGAAACTGCTCTCAGCCTTAATCGGGACATGGACCAGATGGGGAATGGTGTCGTCAGTGGGGTATGAGGCAACTCCAGTAAAATTAAAACACTATTGGGGTGCAGACCTCATACAGATTTCCCACCCTACCCTCCCCTTCAGGTGGATGGTACTTTGCTGAATTAGTCTGAAGCTTTAACTATTCTAGATGTAACTTTTGGCTCGCATATAACTTTTGAGAAGCATCTAATAAAAGTTTCAGCATATGTTGCTTGAAAGATAAGTATTGTTTAAAAGGCCTTGTATATTTATAACAGTGATAAAATCAGTGCAACATGTTTTAGGTTATTTGTACTCCCTTTACTAGGATACTCTCTGGTGTGGATGTTTCTTCTGCCAGAGATTTATCTCCTTTAGATAGAGTTGTTTGTGGTGGTAGGTTTCTATTTCATAACAGTAGCAGTTATGACTTGGACCTTTGACGGATGGTCTCTTGTTTGTCACTTTTTCATAAGTTGTATTTCAATAGAGGTCTTGCACATTCACAACTGATCCCTGATCCCCTGTATCTGCTGAGTGCAACAAGATACACTGAGCAGCAGCACCAATATGCAGTAAATGTGCCTCACTGTTGGACTTCTAAGTTCCAGAAGTCCTTTATTTCTCACGCCATTGGACTGTGGAACAGCCTCCTAGAGGATATCATGCAATTGGATCTTCAGAAGTTCAAGCAAAGATGCAATGAATTATGACGCTAATACTATTCTCCTTGCATTTTAATACTTTTTTATCAATTTATTAATTTGTTGTTATTTGTTAATAAGCAAGATCTCTTCTTTCTGTACATTTTTCCCTTTACTTCCTAATGAACACCATATTCTTTGGAACCTAAAATTTTAAGTCTGGCCATTGTGGGCTTGTTCCTTATGACCAGGTTTCATGTACTGAATAATAATAATGATAATTATTCAACAAATACTTTGTCTTTCTTCCCTCATTCCTCCTGAAACTTCATAATTAGTATACAATTGCTCATATGTTCAAAACATCTAACTTCACTTTACTCTGCATAAACATTACTGTCAACCTGATTTTTTCTTTTAATTAATTTGAATATCTTAATTGTATTTCTCTGAAGGATAGTTTTCTCAACAAACCATCCATATACTACAGTATTCCGTTTGCTTTTACAGACACTTCTATTCTTCACCTATTTGAATTGCCTTTTCTTTCATCATGAAGCCTGTATGAATGACTACTTTCATTCTTATTCAATCATAAACATTCATTGAAATAAACTGTATCATCACAAAATTTCATTACTGCATAGAAAATTTTTCATATAAAAATTTTGGTATTCACTCAGGATTACATCAGTGAAATTCGTCGCTGCAGACGCCTCTACTTATTGCTTGTGGAACATCCTACAATTCTGCAATTGCCACTCGTCAGCTACTAGAAGAACTAACAGAACTCCCAGTTATGGTAGATTTAGCATCTGATTTCTTGGATCGTAACACTCCTATATTTAGAGATGATGTTTGTTTCTTCATATCACAGTCAGGAGAAACAGCTGATACCCTAATGGCTTTGAGGTAAGTGACAGAATTTAGTGTTATTGTTAGGAATTTGTATATTACTTGTGATATTCTCTGAGTCCTAAGGTTGGTACAGTAATTCAGAACCTCAGTGTACAAGCACTGTACCTGTATACAGGCAGTCCCTGGGTTACGTTGTTCTGGACTTATGACACTGGCCTCACTGCACCGTTAACCCCTATTTTTCTGCCCCATAAGTTGAGTTAAGGTGGCATTACCCAGACTTATGGTGCTGTAAGTGATATTTATTCCCATTATGACTATGATGATTCAGGTCATGTCAGTTTTCAGCTTACAGCGCACCAGTGGGGATGGTACCCTTGCCATAAACTGGTGACTGCCTGTAATTTATATGTATTATTCAGAGGACAAAATCAAGAGTACTTGTAACTTTACAACACATACAGAATATATTTGCCTTCTGAAATAAACAGTATCTCTTACACTAATTGTTTTATCTGTGTAGGTACTGCAAGCAACGTGGGGCACTTATTGTTGGCATCACTAATACAGTAGGATCTTCAATTTGCCGTGAGTCACACTGTGGTGTTCATATCAATGCTGGACCTGAAATTGGTGTTGCCTCAACCAAGGCTTATACTTCTCAGATAATTTCACTCGTAATGTTTGCACTTATGGTATCAGAAGATAGAATATCAGCTCAACCTCGTCGCTCAGAAATAATTCAAGGACTCCGACACCTCCCAGACCAAATTAAAGAAGTAAGTATTGCTTTTCTTTCAGGTACTTTTTCATTACTAGTGATTAAGTAGTTTCTGCTCTTATTTTCTAAATTTTGAATTTCCCACAAGTTGAAATTATAGTTCAGCTGGCTGGAAAATTTCAATTTATACCATCAACACAGTTTCTACAATGTAAACCTCTTTTATTTATATGTATCATAATGCTTGGGCAACTGAAAATCAAATAAGTGGTAATAGTAACCCTTAAAAAGACATCATCCCACTAGGAGTCTATTGCTTCATATTCAATATTGGTTACTTTTAACCATAGTTACATTGCAAGCAGGAATGTGGGTCAGTACTCCTCAGTCTTGTGTGCCTCCTTATCTTCATTCTTCCTTAGATTCATGAATCTGTATAGATTTGTTCTGTGGTGTAATTAAATATGTGAATATTATAATTACTTGTATCAATTGCTGGGTGAACACAAGGAATTAAAGGGGAACTTCTGCTTAATAGCCATTAAATTTTGTCAAACAGAACTTTTAATAAGCTAAAAAAAATGAGCCATTGCTGGAATCTGTACGTAATCCTGTGTTTTTAAAATTTAATTTCAAATTTGGCACCGAGGTACTTCAATGGAGAGCACCGTTAATCCAGGATTTGACCTTATTGCCATGTGGCGGATTAGCACCGATGACGTAGTGTCGCGGTTGCCTCACGATAACAAGCGCAGCGAAGCATGCGTATTGTATTGTGTTCGTCCTTGGTATTGTCATCGTGTTTTAGGTTGTCATTCAAATAGCATCAATTATGCCAACTTGTATGGCATTTCGAAGGGAGGATATCAACATCAAAACCTTTCAACCTATTACGCAAACCATTGTCTGTTTGGACCATTTCTTGCCAACAGATTTCAAAAATGACATTAGGAGCAGGTTATTAGGTATGGCTATGAAATTTATATAATGTTTTGGGAACTTAATGGAACTTAATTTCCCTCTGAACAGACCATGGTACCGATGAAGATAGGGCGGCTATCTACACTATGGTGCCTCCATTTGTATACATTTGAATTGAAATTTATTTTTGTCAATCACCATGTGCATGTTGTGATGGGGTGAACAGCAGTTTTTTAAATGTGTGTGTGTCCACGAATTGTGTAGGCAGCATGCCTGGTGGAACAGCTCTGCCTGTCTGAGCCTACCGTGACATGATGTCGCACATAACAGATGAGCCACACATAAATGGCTGCGCCCTTGGTGAAATAGAAAATGGGTTGCAAAAAACAAGAAAACGCCCATTTAAAAAAAAAAGAAAGTTTTCACCAGGGGCACTTAAATGGAATAACACTACATATGGAACAGCTAAAATGCAACCAGAAGTTCCCCTTTAAAGTCTTTGTTAAATGTACACTTACCAAAGGGCATTCCTAGTAAAAATATTGGAATTGTTGTTTTTATTACAATATTTCATTGTTCAATTGTTGTCAAGTTACAACCAACTTAACTTCACTTAGTGTATAAGGTTTAAATTATTTGAAAATATTACATATATACATTCACACTCTTCAAGTTTTGGGATTTTATCCCTGTTTAATGTACAATAAAATTATTTTATATAGTCCACATTAGTAAGCTCCTGTTAAGCTGGTTAAGACTAGTTTGATCACTAAATATGTATTTTTAAGTTTACAGTTTTCTATATCTGAATGTTACATTATGGATATTCCCCCAATAGGTACTTGATCTAGATGGTAAGATACAAGAAATCAGCAAAGAAGTATTTGAGAAGAAGTCTCTACTAGTTCTGGGTCGTGGATATAATTATGCCACATGCCTTGAAGGTGCCTTGGTAAGGCGTTTTATTTAAGTTTTGATTAGTATTATTTAGTTTAAAGTGAATTTGTATTGAGATAAATATTATATTCGTTTCTGGCTTCTCCTTAATGCTTTAATTGAAATAAGTGTACGATTCTCAGATTCTTTGTGACATAAACCTTATTGCATAAAATAAGTGCATCAACTTTTTACAGAAAATCAAAGAAATCACATACATGCACAGCGAAGGTATTTTAGCTGGAGAGCTTAAGCACGGACCCCTGGCTCTTGTGGATAAAGGCATGCCAATCATTATGATATGTACACGAGATAAAGTCTTTGTGGTAAGTCTTTCACATTTGTATTACAGTATTATATTCTTTTGCTGTAAGGGTCTATTTCTCCCCTTTAGCTGTACAGATGTTTAAAATGATTTCGACTAACTTGAAATTTTTACCTATATTTTTGTATATTAATTCTTTGTTGACTGAAGTTTGCAATATTTGCTGATGTTACGTAAATTTTGGGCGTGTAGGTTCAAATTCAAGTTACAGTAGAACTTTAAGTTGTATGTATGTTCCAATTTAAATTTTTAATGTAAATTTCTTGTTTCAAATAAGTAAAACATACCTTATGAAAGTCTCAGATTTTGGTCAATATGCAATGACTGCGCAAAACATTTACTAAAAGATGATTCTGATTCACAAGGTGGAGGTTGAGAAACTAGTCTCAACCTCCACCTTGTGAATCAGAATCATCTTTTAGTAAATGTTTTGCGCAGTCACTGCATATTGACCAAAATCTGAGACTTTCCTAAGGTATGTTTTACTTATTTGAAACAAGAAATTTACATTAAAAAGTTAAATTATGCATTCAGAAGAATTAATATTACAGTGTATTAACATAGTGAGATCTCTAAGAATTGATCAGCAGAGAATGAAAAACCTAATTTTTGTTGTATTTATGCTCAATAAATGGAAGGTTTTGATTCAGCTGCATTTTCTTTCAGAAATGCATGAATGCCCTTCAGCAAGTAACTGCCCGCGAAGGTCGACCTATTCTTATTTGCCACAAAGGTGATCAAGAACCCCAAAAGTATGGTTCCCAAGTTCTGGAAGTTCCAAAAACTGTCGACTGTTTACAAGGAATCCTCACAGTTATTCCCTTGCAGCTAATATCTTACCATGTAGCAGTACTGAAAGGATGCAATGTTGACTGTCCGCGCAATCTTGCAAAGTCTGTTACTGTGGAGTGAAATTATTATTGTTATTATGTCGATATTTTACACCGAAGTTACAGTTAATTGATGTAAAATGCCTCTCCTCCTTGAATGTGTCTGTATATGTGGTACTTAAAATTTCCTACTTGGTTCAGGTTGTATATTTTACTCTTTGATTGGGTGCTACTGTATGGTGGTGATTTAGTGTTTTGAGTCTTGAGAATTTTCATATGCACGGTTTTAGTCATTTGTCAGATTGTAGGCAAAAGTTAGATGATTTTATATCCATGTTTTGTCATTGTTAATAAGTTCTTTAAAGATTTACAGCACTTGTTCCTTGGTTTGGTGAAAAATTATTTTGTTGTCATTAGCAACGTCTTGACTGATCTTTCACATGGTGACATTTCCTAAACTTTCATAAGAAACTGAAGCCTTTTTTAAACAAATTATTTATTAGTTCTTAGAGTAATTCTGGTTTAAAGCAGCGGTTAAAACCTTGGATGCATTGTCATACGTTTGTGTGAGTACTAAAAATCTATGAAAGCTTCCATTTTTTGTACTTTTTCTCATGTGCCTTCTTAAGTATGAAGGAATGCCATATTTCTGACTCCAGTATAATTTTGAACTCCATAGGTGTTATTCCTCACATTGGAATTGTATTTTTATATATTTAAACATTGAAGGATGTTACTTGTACTCTTAGAAATCTAATTTTTATGAAGAGAATTGGATATGTTTTTTGGAGGCATTTTTGTTTGAAATATACTGTCAGTCAAACTCCTCTTAAGCAAAAAAAAAAAAACTTGGGATTTTAAAGTTTCATTTATGTACATAATTGGCACCCACTGTCCTTAACACATTCCTGCATGACCAGGGCAAACACAATACCAGTGAGTACTCACTGTAGACATGATTTTGGGTATGTCAATGGAAGAACAATTTATTCCCTTTTTATGTGTTATCTTCTTGATGTATTTTCACGTACTAGTTTTTTCTTCGAGTTCAAAGGTTTTCAAAGGTTTTGAAGTGTCAAGGATCATTTTTTAAATAGAGTTCAAATGGTTATTGATTAATTCTGTTTTATAGTTCAGAAAAGTTTAGCATGAATCTGTTGGTATACCATATGATAGTAGTACATACTATTCTTTTTTATTTAATTGGTATTGAGACTAGTTTTCTTAATATCTGCAAAACATGTATCTATTAAAGCCTGGAATCTGGTTTGCAGGTTTCAATGCCGCTAAGAGTCGTAATGTGCAATAGTAGTTATCTTTTCTTACATTCCTGTTAATGCTTGTAAAAACAAACAAATAGTGCTGTGATAGGCTCAGGGGAAACCTAAACGCTATATTTGGCAGTAGTACCACATTTCTTTTCGTCTCTATTACCTTTGTAATTGTAATGAAAAATATTTTTTATCTTTCTTCCAGAGAAGTGTGGAAGTTGTTTGAAAAAATAAAAATCTGTAAATGAGTTTGTAGATTTAATAGAGACCTGAATTATGAATCCATTGACGGGATGTTTTAGAATGAAGTGTCTTCATTAAGTGCTTTTCCTTTGCTTTCATATGAGTAGCATGCATATTACTTTTAATTAACGCCCTTTTCCAAGTGTAGATAGAAAGAATGAGTGTTGCGTTGCTGGCTGAATATGAGCAAGAAGCTCTTTAATAGCTAAAACCTTGGTTAGTAGAACCCTCATATTATTGTCAATTTAATTTAATTTTCCCAAGGTTGAGGTTAAGACAGTATATTTTGGTGTAACCACCTAATACCAACCCTTACAGAGGGATACTGCTTACAGTGTAACCTGTCAGAGAGTCTTTGCAAGTCCATTTGCCATGGCTGCATTACTTTCAGCCTTGTAATTTTCATGTTATCTTTGGTCTCTTCTCACTTGCCTGTCTAGCTCCTGTAACTGTACTATTTTCATTTTCAAGAACAAGTCCCTCGGGTAATAATTACCCAAATGGTTCCAGCACCAGGTTATCAGACCACACATTTATAAATAAAAAACTAATCTCTAAGATCAGCCCTATGGGAGGGTAGCGATGTCACTCGGTTGTCTCAAATAAAACTACTTCAGTGTTACCTTGGTATTTGGACAGCTCTCAACTCTTACAATTTATTTTTTGGATATTTACATCTGGCTAAAAAGTCAGTCTGTTTTAAAACATTTTGTTCAGTTTTTGGATGAACAAAGACAACAGGCTTGAACATGTATGGGATTAGACTCGTCATGTGTTTGTGATTCCTAGCTGACACAAAGGGGAAATGGGCAGTTAACCTGTAGCTCTTGTTCAGTGCAAAGCTCTGTTTTGGTGAGACTAGTGCAAGTAAGTCGTCATGAGGCTGAAGAAGTCTCGAGATGGCAGATCACCAAAAACACAAGTATACCTATGGGTAGACAATCAACAGAGCTAACAAGAAACTCATAGCAGCAACTGAAAGTGGTGACCCATCACTTATTTGACTAAGGAGTTTTGTATGCCCAAACTACAATTTCTTCAATAGTTTAACCTAAAGAGGTCATCAAAGGAATTAATGTTGCAAAGGGAGTGAAGTCTGCCATAAAACTAAATACTAGTTGGCAATACTGTTCCAAGACCATCACTTATGAATTACATGCTCTCTTACAAATCACCCTTGCAATGAATGCTGATACAGATTACACATAGTACTCAAGTTCCAAGTCAGTCAAGGGTGATCTGAAAAATCTATGAGGAGAGGTGGCATATACAATGTACTGAGGCATGTGGATGCTGCCAATTCTAACAAGGATGCTACTGAAAGATAGGTAAAGAGGGTTTTATTCCCAAACGTTTTCAGATATGAATGACAGGCTTGTTTTGGAAAAAAAAAAGAAGTCAAACTGGATGTATATCTCTTGAGATGAGAAGTCACTGTCAGAATACAAGCCAGTGAAGGACAGACTCATTATTGCTGTGTGGGAATGCAAATGGGGATAAACTGATAGATTCTTTTTACCAAATACTAGCCTATCCTCCTGTTTGCAGATCTGTCGAAAGAAATTGAAAATAGGAAAGAAAACATCAGCAAACATACACAAGGGAGCAGCGAATTTGGACCACTAAACTGCAGGATTGCCCAGATATCTTTTAGGAAATGGAGGCGAGTGATAAGTAGCTGAACCATGGAGGCATCTTAAGACAGACAAGATTAAAGTGGAACTGAACAAGAACAAAATAGATTTGTATCACCTGATGTTTTACTAATCAAATTCGTGTTGAACAGACCTTGCATTTGGTGAATCTTTATTAATCAACTGTAGTTCTTGAAGACTGTATCTGAATTGCCACACTTTGGTCTGAATTCTAGACGAAGACGAACTGCGATTTGAAATTTTGAATGCAAAGCTTTCAAGAAATTACAGCCACAACCACACAGAGAGCGAATTAGCACTTCAGCAATAGCGGGTTTCTTTGTTTTGCGAGGTCACGTTCAGAATTGAGACAACTGTTCAGAAGACGAAAATTACATAAATATAGGGAACTGAAATAACACAAGGGATAAAAGGCTAAAGCGATAAATGACTAAAAGACATGCAATATCAATTTATCGAGAGAGAGAGAGAGAGAGAGAAGTGAGATAGGGGGAGAGAGAGCGGAGAGAGATAGAGAGAGAGATTTTAAAGAGAGAGGAGGAGAGGAGAGGATGAGAGAGAGAGAGAGAGAGATTTTCTATTCCGAGAGGCTGTACTTTTACACACACATTATTCTGCCAGGCGTTGTCTCGTTTCTTCATCTGCAGCCAGAGCCGTAGAGGCCATACTGTAACCTTGATCTGCTCTGGAACGCCAGTAACATGGCTCAAATCAATACTCATTCATAACAGCACCATTACAGATTCAGAATTATTCGTTGATTTAAATGAACCTGTGGATTCAGACTTATTTTCAGACATTACCAGATGAACCTGATCAGGCATATTACTTATATTTGTTTTTGAAAGTTCAGGTATTTGGGCCACACTGCATAATTTTGTTGTAAGTGATAAATACTCACAAGCATAAACAAATATAAGAAATGTTTCATAAAAAAAATTCTTTCGATGACAAAAATATATTCTTTAAGGGTACAACAATCTCTAGTCTGCGCATTTAAGTAGCCACTCCTATCTGGTAGCCATCATTATTGAAAACAACTTGTGATGTCTTTGTCTCTCAAAATGCCATCTCATTCTCTTTTATATTGACCATAATCTCATATTTCCTCGCTCGTCGTCTGTTTCTCTTTCATGTTTTGAAGAAAATGCTATTTTGTCGCGATCATACCTCAAAATAAAAGTGAATAAATAAACTATCCTCCTATAAAAGATAGTGTTCAATGCTTGTTCACTCTTAAATTGGTTCCCCGACATTAAGCTGGAATAATCCGTTAATCAGGATGAATTTGTTAGCACTTCACTGTAGTTTTCTTCCTCTATTTTTATCATATTTTTCAAATAAATTTTGTATGAGTTTATTGCTCCTATTGACATGAATACTGGCCACAACGATGTGCAAGTATATATTCTTATATTCTATGAAGGTTTCTTTTGGGGTTTATTTAAACACAAATATATTCGTATAAGTAGATTTCTTCCATATAAATAGTCCTTACTCGGGAGTAATGGCTGTCACTCGTGAAAAAACAGCAGCGTGGTAAAGGCAGGAACGCACTTTGCAGTCTCTCCATAAAAGTCGCCTGTTTTATTTTAGTTCAACAAGGTCCTTTTCTGGGCCTTCCGATTATGCTGTCTGATAAAGTGATGGAAACTTTTGAAGTTACACAATATCTGTAAGGAGGAAAAAGCAGTGACATAAACATTCAGCAAATAATTGCGTCCTTTCCTGAACTCAATTTCAACAACTCGTAAATAGTATTCGTGAGAAAATTTTTGATAAATTTGAGACGAAATTTACAAAACTACTACCTACAAAGATAGAATAGAGTACGGTTATTAACAATAGTTGTTGTTCACACGTTAGTTGAGAAGATTAGCGCAGACTTTTAATAATACAGTAGTTAAAGAAAAAGTGAAATCAGTAGTTTTTCTTGAAATATTAGTCAGACTGGCGACGGACCGATGAAGGATGAAGAGACCACCACTTACCCATCGTTCGTAGTCACATCGACTGCCATGATTCTCAAGATCTGCAGCGTGTCATTTGTAGCTGGTCGTCGAAATACTGGAAGGTTATAGGCGACGTTCACCTTTAAGCTGCCAATATCCATTGCAATGGGAAGGGTGATCATATTTACCAGGAGCTTATCATGAAGTATATTTGTGCCATACCTGCAGTTACAGAAAAAAAGCTTAAGACTTATAACATCCGATCATATCATCATGACGGGATGTCAAATTCGAAACTGATTTGAAAATTGGGAGGGGTCATTATTTTTTAGAACGTCACGTTGTAGTAGGTTAATTCGTTTTGGGAAAAAGGTCAGATGATGCTAGTGTATCAGATCAAAGTAAAAATCAAATCAACAAAGTAAGAATGCGGACTGATTGATCTATTTTGGTCACGGTCTGACACACAGTACTACACACCTTTGCTATTACGTGTTCTCTAACATCTCACTCAAAATTATCATAGACATTTGACGCACAAATTTTCTTTCTCATCTAAACGTGCCCACTTCTCTCTTCAGCCTTTTAGTTACTTACTTTACTTCCTCAGTAAACTCTTTCATACACTTATTGTCACATTAAATAATGATATGTCCCAATAATTTTTGCCCTGATACGCTCCTTGTCCAGTTAAACAAAAGAACAGTCACACCTTTAGAATATTTCACTCATCCAGTCTACCATACAAACAATGGTCATCATCTTTCCACAATATTTCCCTTGTAATCTCTTCATCTCCTGTTCCCTTTTTATTCTCCAGCCTTTTAAGGTCAAACTTTCATAAGGAACGATTATTTTCACATACTCCCAGTCTCCAGTTGTTTTACTTTCTACAGTAAAAAAATCCCCCAAAATGTTTTCTCCACAAACTCAGAACTTCTCTTCCTATCTATTTTTATCTTCTCTGTAATTGAGAAGATTGCATTCAAGTTCAAATAAAACCTTTCCAATTAGTCACCCAAGGTGCGTTTGGTGCTTGTTTTCATTATAAATACTAGAAAGCTGCTTAATAGTACATCATAAATATCATAACTTGATCACGAACTAGATTAAGTTTGTTGAAACCTATTAAGTATATGACCCAGTTAGCAATATCATTTCTTAAATATGATCTGTAACCATCCGTTAGCAATGTCATGAAATGCTGCCAGTAATGGTTTATCTGGAATCAAGACGCCTCCGGTCAGGTTGTATCTGGCTACAGTATCATGAATTATGGGATCACTAGGATAAAATCATTTAACTTACCTAAGTAGGGTAATTTTCTTTCGGTTTTGAGTGGGTAAAAGGAAAAGAATTTCAACGTCGCCCTGGGCACGTCCGTCTCCTCTGGACTCCAAATAAGCTCCAATCTTGATGTGTTTCGACAGGAAAGGATATTGACCCTGTTTTGAAACATCAAAAGTTAATATAGGAAAGGTAGCCATAGTACATACATGCATACATAAATGTGTGTACATAAGTTTCCTGCATAAGGTTTCACCCATAATTCATCAGTTAAGGTGAGAATGTAGCATAGTGACTTGTGTTGGTATTTTTTGGTGGGGCAATCCTTTTCAGGAGAATCGTCATTACACACACACACACACACACACACACACACACACATATATATATATATATATATATATATATATATATATATATATATATATATCAATAGAGAATCCACAGTAATATTTTTGTTTATCAAGTCGAAATGTACTTGTAGAAATACTAACAGAGCTTCAAGCTTTCGTCCATCCTTCTGTAATCAAGTCTACAGAAGGAAGGACGAAAGCTTTAAGCTCTGTAAAGATTCCAACAAATCCATTTCGTCTTTCTAAAACAGAATATTATTGCAGATCCTTCTATTACCAAGTAGTATCACGATACGGTGTTACTATATTTCATATATATATATATATATTATATATATATATATATATATATATATATATATATATATATATATATATATATATATATATATATATATATATATATATATATATATATATATAGTATGTATATATATAGCGAATCCCACAGGAAAATGATAGTCAGAAATCCAAGCGCTTTAGTCATTACTAAGAATTGTCAAGGAGCTAATGAAATACAATTGGAGAGAAACAAGGTCTCAGGTACACAACAAGATCAAGAATACCAGATGGTTAATTGTCAAAAGGGTAAAAATTAAAGAGATAATCCAGGATTATCGGATATCACACGGTCACAAACCTAAAACAGATTTGACCCTAACCGAAATTACAAAGTATCTTTACAGTCCAAAACATGTAAAAACTGAATATATTAATTTTGTTGCTTATATTTATCTACAACTTTTTTCATTATGAAAGCATCAAGTTTAAATAGACCAAGACTTAAATTTAGAACATTTCTATGATTTGACTTCATGAAACAAGATTCAATGATATTCCTTTTAACTGTGTCATTACATGGGATTAAGGCTCTTGCTTGACTTCAATTAATGGGATGATCTAAATCTCTCATATGTACGAATAATGCATTCGATATTTGCCAGTTCTCACAGAATATTGATGCTGTTTGAGACGTGAAAGTGTACCGGTCTGGTCCGTATAGACTTTATCACACTTTTTGCAAGGAATTTTCTATATGCAGCCTGGAAGATCTTTAGGAGAATTTTTGATGACTAAACTCTTGACATTAATATTACTGAAAACAGCATTTATGTTAAAAAGCTTTAAAATTCTAGGAATATCTAAAAACCTTTCATCATAGGGTAATTTTAGAATGCTATGCTTACTAAATTCAAGTTTGTTATTAGTTGAATAAAAAGTTTTTCTAGCTCTTTTCCATGCCACATCTACAAAAGTCCTTGGGTATTTAAGTTTCAATGCAATATCATAAATAGTTTTAATTTTCAAGCGTCAATAAACTGTGGGCTACAGACACCTAAAGCCCTTAGGCACATCCCAGAACAAACAGAGAATTTAACATTTTGATGGTGATTGGAGTAGTAATGAACAAAAGAGGCAATATTAGTTTGATTTTCGAAAGACTGAAAAGGGGAAATGTTGCTATCATTTTCTATGGACAGTTACATCATGAAAATTCAAATTAGAATTTCTTTCTTCCTCTACAGTAAATTTTATAGAAGGGACTAAATTATTGAGATTATTAAGGAATTCCTGGAGATTTTCGTGAACTGGCCAAATACAGAAAATATCATCCACATACCTAAACCAAATAACTTCTTGGGGCAAAATTCTTCGGTAAGAGTTTTGTCTAAAAAATTCCATGTAAATATTGCTAGGACAGGAGATAAGGGATTACCCATAGCCATGCCAAACTTTTGTACAAAAAATTCCCCATTAAAACAAAATTTACTATATTTGATACATAACTTTATGAGACTAGTCTCAAACAGCATCAATATTCTGTGAGAACTGGGCAAATATCGAATGCATTATTCGTACATATGAGAGATTTAGATCATCCCATTAACTGGAGTCAAGAAAGAGCCTTAATCCCATGTAATGACACAGTTCAAAGGAATATCATTGAATCTTGTTTCATGAAGTCAAATAATAGAAATGTTCTAAATTTAAGTCTTGGTCTATTTAAAACTTGATGCTTTCATAATGAAAAAGTTGTAGATAAATATAAGCAACAAAATTAATATATTCAGTTTTTACATGTTTTGGACTGTTAAATTACTTTGAAATTTTGGTTAGGGTCAAATCTGTTTAGGTTTGTGACCATGTGATATCCGATAATCCTGGATTATCTCTTTTAATTTTTACCCTTTTGACAATTAACCATCTGGTATTCTTGATCTTGTTGTGTACCTGAGACCTTTCTCTCCAATTGTTTTTCATTAACTCCTTGACAATGTCTTAGTAAAGACGAAAGCAACTTGCATTTCTAACTATCATTTTCCTGTGGGATTCGCTTATTTATGAAGTCACGTGCATCTACTATGATTTTTTTTTAAAATATATATATATATATATATATAGAGCGAATTAGAATATTAAAGGACATTGTAGCTCGATATGTATATGAATCACGGTAATGTGATATGACTTATGTAAAATGCTACGTGTTGTCAAAAGAGCTACTTAACTACCGGGAGTCGAGGCGGGTTGATGTTGTCTCCAAACCAACGAATACTTTCAGCGCGAGAAAGTTTTAATTTGAGGTGAGAGAACGACATATACCTTTAAGCCTCTCGCGGTTGGGGGGGTGGTACCGCTTCCACTGACGGTCCTGGATTTATAATGTACCTACGTTCGCGCCCAAGTACAGGTAAATCTATTATCGAGAAAAAATTCCCCTTCGGTTAAGCATATATGAAAATATAATTAATTCCGAGGTAGAGGCGAATTAGATATTAAAGGACATTGTAGCTCGATATATGTATATGAATCACGGTAATGTGATCATTGACTTATGTAAAATGCTACGTGTTGTCAAAACGCTACTTAACTACCGGAGTCGAGGCGGGTTGATGTTGTCTCCAAACCAACGAATACTCAGCGCGAGAAAGTATTTGAGGTGAGAGGACGACATATACCTTTAAGCCTTCTCGCGGTTGGATGGTACGCTTCCACTGACGGTCCTGGATTTATAATGTACCTACGTTCGCGCCAAGTACAGGTAAATCTATTATCGAGAAAAAAATTCCCCTTCGGTTAAGCATATATGAAAATATATTAATTCCGAGGTAGAGCGAATTAGATATTAAAGGACATTGTAGCTCGATATATGTATATTGAATCACGGTAATGTGATATGACTTATGTAAAATGCTACGTGTTTGTCAAAAGCGCTACTTAACTACCGGAGTCGAGGCGGGTTGATGTTGTCTCCAAACCAACGAATACTTCAGCGCGAGAAAGTATTTGAGGTGAGAGACGACATATACCTTTAAGCCTCTCGCGGTTTGGGTTGGTACCGCTTCCACTGACGGTCCTGGATTTATAATGTACCTACGTTCGCGCCCAAGTACAGGTAAATCTATTATCGAGAAAAAATTCCCCTTCGGTTAAGCATATATGAAAATATATTAATTCCGAGGTAGAGCGAATTAGATATTAAAGGACATTGTAGCTCGATATATGTATATGAATCACGGTAATGTGATATGACTTATATATATATATATATATACATACATATATATATATATATATATATATATATATATATATATATATATCTATATATATATATATATATATATTATATATATATATTATATATATATATATATATATATGTAAGTGTTTACATAATAAAAATATGGAATGTTAGTCCATATATATATAAAAGTCTAAAACTAAAGAGGTCAACCAGATTGCTTGCAGGAATGTGATCAGACTAGAGACGCTAAAGATGACGTATACAATAAGTATGTAGGCTAAGATAACATGCCGTCACCTGTAGTCATTCAATTGTTTATAAACATTAGTCCAAGCTCCCTGCTTGAGACAACTACCGCCTACGTGATCTGTAGCGTGTCTCATTTTGATTGTGTGTTCGTATGAAACTATGTCATTTGTATGTATGTTCATATGTTCGAACTACTGTCTGTTCCTTCATAACTTGTAACAGAGATGGTAGACAGGCAGAACAGAGTTAGTGATCGTCATTAGAAGACCTGTACCTCTTTACCTAAGCTTTATCATGTAGAGGAATAGGATTAGCCATCATCATTGGCAGAAGCGATCAAGCTATCGTTATTAGAAGACTTGTACAATCATACCTGATCTTCACCATGTAAAACTTCAGAAGAATATATAATTTTTTATACTTAGTGTTTTCTACAAGAACCTCCTCACCGAACCATGAGTTTAACACATCGTCGTAACCAACAAGATAATACCGACTTCGTAAGTGATCTACAAACCCCCAGACACTCCATTGAAGATGGAAGTGCAATACAACCGACTTAGCGTAAGATTATCGCTAGTCTAACATTACCTCATAGGGCGCCTTATCATACAAGGCACAAGCCCTAATATTGGTGGCCAGCGTACCAGACGAACTCTACAACGTCCTACGAAGAAAACCAGATAAAATCATGTATCATAAGAAGTCAACGACGACGGAAGCAGCAGATTCTTCAAGCAACCTAGTATCATCGTTAGTGAGCGACTTCAGAAAACAATAAGAACTCTTCAACGACGACGAAAGCAACAGATTCTTCAACCAACTTAGTATCATCGTTTAGTGAATAACTTCAAGAAACAAAACCGACGTGTCTTTTTTCCTACGACAACGCAAGCTTCGTCTCTCATTAGAATCATTCAAGAAAACTCGTTAGTGAGCGTTTCCCGGCACTCCAAGAAACAAACCGAACGCGTCTGCAGCATCGGATCTTTCAAGGGCTCGAATCATCGAAACAACGGTGCACGGGGGAAACTGAAGCCAAACCAGGTCATCCGCTAAATAGAGAAGGGGAGACCAAGGCCGTGTGTCGTTATCGGAACACCGTGACTTCCACAAAAGCAAGCTAAGTACAATTTTTTATTCATTTGAGTAACTTTGAGTGTTTCCTTTACAGGTCGAATTTCGTTATTCCTGTGGCTGAAGTTACGAGACATCTTAATCTTACTTTTTTACAGAATTATCTACATCATTGAGATTTCGCTACTGCGAGTTTTTTATCATTGAGTGTCTGTTTCCAGAAGTTCTACTGAAATATCATAATCATGATACTATGTTAACTTTATCATTTTGGGTGATTATTAATCCCTTACGTAACAAATCATATTAAAACAGTGAATATGCGTTTACGCAGTGGACGTCTGTATTTATACAGATGCATGGATAGGGTCGTTAAGCACCGTAGTGATTAGAAAACACACAAAAAACAAATCTATATAAATTAGAGGTAACACTATTTCGGGTCATGACAATAAATGCTCCTTTGCAAAGTCCCGATCGCAGTTTTTAGCCTTGAGTTTTTGAGTTATATAAAATATCGAACCTCAATGACTCAACTTAACTTTAAAATATGGCTGGATTGCAAGGAATAACATGTCTGTAAAAAACTTTCATCAGGCTAAATGCGCTGACCAGGATCCCTCACTATTTCAAATTTTAGCAAGAATGAAGTACAAACAGTTAATATGAATGCAGTAGTGATAACTTGTCTTATTAGTAATCGCTCAGTTCCTAATAGTTCGTCATTCATTGCTTTATACGTAACCAGCAACATAATGCTAAAAACACACAATACGTTGCCGATGGTAATAAAGAGAAGGATCCTAATTATTACAAAAAGAAATAGAAACAGTAGCCTTTCAGAATCAAACAAGCAAACTCGGTTACTGTGTCACCTAGTCAAGCGGTCAAGGTTAGTCAAAAACTGCCGAAGTGTTCAAAGAAATTATCTACAGAAATTATCTACATCATTGAGATTTCGCTACTGCGAGTTTTTTATCATTGAGTGTCCTGTTTCCAGAAGTTCTACTGAAATATCATAATCATATACTATGTTAACTTTATCATTTTGGGTGATTATTAATCCCTTACGTAACAAATCATATTAAACAGTGAATATGCGTTTACGCAGTGGACGTCTGTCTTTATACAGATGCATGGATAGGGTCGTTAAGCACCGTAGTGATTAGAAAACACAAAAACAAAAACAAGTGGAACACCCGTACAAATCTATATAAATTAGAGGTAACACTATTTCGGGTCATGACAATAAATGCCCTCCTTTGCAAAGTCCCGATCGCAGTTTTAGCCTTGAGTTTTTGAGTTATATAAAATATCGAACCTCAATGACTCAACTTAACTTTAAAAATATGGCTGGATTGCAAGGAATAACATGTCTGTAAAAAACTTTCATCGGGCTAAATGCGCTGACCAGGATCCCTCACTATTTTCAAATTTTAGCAAAGAATGAAGTACAAACAGTTAATATTGAATGCAGTAGTGATAACTTGTCTTATTAGTAATCGCTCAGTTCCTAATAGTTCGTCATTCATTGCTTTATACGTAACCAGCAACATAATGCTAAAAACACACAATACGTTGCCGATGGTAATAAAGAGAAGGATCCTAATTATTACAAAAAGAAATAGAAACAGTAGCCTTTCAGAATCAAACAAGCAAACTCGGTTACTGTGTCACCTAGTCAAGCGGTCAAGGTTAGTCAAAAACTGCCGAAGTGTCAAAGCATAGCAAAATTCCACACAATAAGCGACTCTAGCAGATGGGGAAAAGCGATGTTGGTTCATACCAATATCTTTTTGGAATTAAAAAGGATTTTTCCTATGAAACACACGACCGTATAAGTAATCAGAGCAGGTTTTCGTTTTAATTTTAATACATTAAGTTATAATAAATACTGGTGGATTAAGCCCAACTGTACGCGCCGTAAAAATTAGAATATCTTGTTTTATTTCTTTAGTACACGTAATATCTTGTATTTACGAGTCACCGTCTGTTGTTCGAACTTCCCTAATGAGGAAGTCCGGATAAGCGAGCGCTTACAGATACCTCTATAGTTATAAAAAACATTGATCTGTATGTAGTGTAATTGTAAGATCCATCTAGGGGTATACAAAATATTATCTTACATCCTGCAAAATAAGGCGTGTTTTATCAAAGGAAAATCCTATAAACCTTCAAACATAGTAAAATCCGTTTGAACAAAAATGAGACAGTTAATCAAATAATAACTTATATAAAGGAACTATACATTTGTCTCATAAATCGTAACATTGTTCAAATGACCCAACAGAATTCTCCCACAACCGCAGTCGTACTTTGCACGCAAAATCTCGAGAAGCATGCACCCTCGAATGTCTTAGTGCGTGTAAAAGACTTTGCTGGGAAATGAAATTTTAATCCTTCCCGACACTGAAATATAACGATTTCCGTGAACAAAGCCCTAAAGTATACATATCGTGGATACGGAAGTTATAAATATCGCATTTTTTTATTGTTGCTAATTTTTAATCACGCCAACCAGTTGTGGATGAATCTCTCTGATAATCTATCTAAAGTAATATCCGTAAAGTCATTCAAGCAGAGGTGATTCAGCAGAATTTTTTTTTATCTTCTACCTGAATACCAGGAAGTTTCTCCATAGCGAGTGATCTCTGGAGAAAAACGGATGTCCATTGAAAACAAAACACGGTCTAAGGACAAACATAAAGCTATTTACGTACCTTCGTATAAATTCTCAATGAAATTTTAAAAATAAAAGAGATATGACGAAGTTGAAAAATGTTAGTAATAGGAGCCATTAGGAAATCAAATAAGCCCAATATAATTTTTCCCTCAAACGTCATGCCATAAAAGATCGGACTGGCGTATCTGCGCAGATTACTGTCGCTTAAACAAGGAAACGACTTCCGATAGTTTCCAGTGCGATGTACCGACGACATCTATCTCTGTTAGGTTAGAATAAATTTTTTTTTTTTCACAAACTTGGACTTACTTAAATGCTTTTACCACCTAAGTGATTGTACCTCATACACCGTTTCAGCACACCCAGGGGACATTATCAATTTTTACGTATGCCTCCGGCTTACGTTGCGCCCCAAATTACAATATAGTGTTGGAGACTTTTAGGGATAACCTACATGCCTATATGGATGATCTTGTAATCTTTTCTAATACCTTAGAAGTACATTCACATAAAGTAGAGCTAGTGCTACAGAGACAAAGACAAATAATCTCAGAGTAAATATCTAAATGTGTTTTTTAAAACCGAACATGTTTATCTAGGTTTTTATGTGTCTAGTCAAGGTCTTAAAGTAGTCCGTGGTAAGGTGTCGGCTATTCCATAACTTCCGGTACCTATTAACGTAAAAGGGGGATACAGCACTTTTGCGCTGTAGTGGGTATTACAATCGTATGCAAATATGTAACTCTTCAATCATGACAGCTCCTTTAACAGATCTTACGAAGAAGAGCGTAGATTGTTATGGTCTAAAAGCATCAACAGGCGTTCGATATCTTAAAAGCGGAATAATGCAGCTTACCTAACTTAAAAATCCCTGATTTAAATAAGGAAGCTTTTTTTTTTATTGCAACAGACGCCTCAGACCAAGGGTAAGAGGGAGATACTACTTCAGTAATATGATAAACAGTTCTTCCCTATAGCTTTTTATTCACGTAAACTAAAGCCCTCTGAAAGTAAATATGCAGTAATAGGCAAGGAAGGGCTAGGTATCTTTAACACTAGTACATTTTAAGTCATAATCTATGGCTATCCTGATAAAGTCCTTACTGAACATGAGTCCTTTACCGAGTTTTTCAAAGGCTTTAATCACAGTCCAAAGGGAACTCGGTGACAAATGATCATTCAGGTTATTGGAGCCAAGATAAGATATCTACCTGGGAAAGCAAATATCATAGCTGACGCATTATCCCGCAATCCGCACCATACAGCAAAGAACCATTAATTGGACTAAAAGATATAGAAACATCCGTGCCTATTGTTAAAACCGTATCTAAACAAGAAATTCCTTAACCCAAGAGATCGCGAGCATTGAATATCTGGGTCGGAGCGCAGAACTGTTACAAACTGAACAAAGCAAGTGTCACAGCGATAAGCAAAACAATAAACACCAAAACAATAAACACCAAACAATAAACACTTCGAAACGGAAACAGGGTCAAGCGGCTAGCAAACCAATAAACACTTCGAGCAGAAACCCTAAAGCAAAAGTATATTTAAAGTATGTGTATCAGAATAATGTAATCAAATGTAATATTATATGTAGGTCTGTGACGAGGTAAACCCGAAGAACACAGCAGATGACTAACGACCAGGTATTAGTAATAATCTCTTTCATACCAATCGTCATAAACTGGTTGCATTCCGTCATCCAGGGTTCCCTACTATGTCACAGAAAGCCAAATCACTATTTTACTGGCCTACAATGCTTACAGATATAAAAGCACATAACTGATTGTAACACGTGTCATGAAGACAAGGGACACACTAAGACACCTGTCAGTTTAAGGGTCCTATCCTGTGCCAAATCAATCCTTGAAAGAATATAAGTAGAATTATTAACAGAATTACGAGTCTGACAGAGGGAATAAACACTTCTTAGTGTTAATAGTTCCTTGACACGTTATATAGAATTAATAGCACTAAAAACAAACACCGCAATTGAGTGCGTTACGAATATTTATGAGTGCTAAATCAGTAAACATGGAATTCAACACATAATAATCTGTGACTCGGGTGGTGTAAATCAATAATAATCTCCATAACACGTGGTGTGAATTCCTTTCCATTAAGAAAACCAATATAATATTTTATCACCCAGAGTCAATCGGTTTGGTTTAGAATAAGAGATAAATAAAAAAAAAAAAAAAAGAAAAAGTGTCAATGTCTTACGAGTACAACTCGTGATATTGGATCCGTAACTGGATTATAGCGGTTCTCGCGGTTTTAAATACCTTTATCATTCATATCTCGTATCTGTAGAAATGATACCGCAAGTAGCCTTATACGGTACGCCGCTAGAACTCTTCCACATATTCAAGCCAACCATTAATTATCAAATATATATATATATATAATAAATAAATATAAAAAAAAAATAAAATAAATATGGATACAAGTGGAGTCAATATAATACACTCCGTAAGAAGTCGGAAGGGTTACAAATTTATAATAAAAAAGGAATCACGATTATATCAATAAGCAAAACGTAACCATTAAATATCCAAATATATATGCGTAAAGATTTGAACTCTAACTTAACGCTTTAGTAATGACAAATAAGCTAAAAGTTCAAACACATATCCAAAACCTACTGACATATTGTCTGTCCGGTTGATTTATATTCGTAGTCAATGAAAAAAAAAAAAATAATAATAATAAAAAATAAATAAAAAATAAAATAAAATAAAAGAGATTTTAAAGTCAGGAAGTCTAGAAGTGAAAATGTTATCTATGAAATAATCCTATATGAATCTTATACAGGGCTAATAATATATATAGAATTTGTATGGAAACCTTTTTCATTAGTTTTCAATAAGGAATATTTAATTTAACATAATCATGCAGTTTTCCAACATGAAACTAATATATTGTTCAATTTTGGTACTGTTTTTTTTTTCAGACATTCTTCATGTGGGTCGAGTATTAAAAAACAAAAAAATTTATCCTAAAGTCGTATTTATTACAGCAAGTAACGTAACTCTTAGCTGGCTGAGAGCAATCCCCTGCCAAAGTGACGACGTCATCATTGCCGTATCAGCATTTGTTCCTTTTAACCTCATAATCTGCTTACACAGGCTTCATCTCGCGCTTGCAAAAGCAGATTGACTGGAGAAAGGAATGCTTAGCCCGAACTTCTCATGGGCAAGGGCAGACATGTCTATCCGTATGTGTAATGCAATTAGTTAAGGACTTGCAATCATTTTAAAATTCATGAACAAAATAAGCAAATAGAATTTTCTATAACAACAAAATGAATTAATTTTTTTTTTCTGAACCTCATAGACATTTAGAAGTATCAAGATATGTATATATGAAATATTTACTTGCAACATTAGCCTATTACAATTCAAGTAAAACATTCATGGGAAATGTCACATTTTCATGAAAAACCCAAAGTTTATATAGAAATTAGTTACATAGTGGGTTTTTCGTTGCATCTCCTACCTATTAATAATGTTTTAAAAGTTAACCTCAGAGGAGCGCACGAGAAAATTTGAATATGAAACTTTTGTTAGGGCACATAGGATCAGGTTTTATCACAACTTAATTTCAGTTAGCATAGAGAACTACAGAATCATGATTAATCTTCTCTCTTTGACTCTTATGTTGCCTGGCAATCTTACAATTAGCTCCGTTTTCCACTTCTTTGTCTAGTAACTTACTACCAGTAATATCGAATTTTCTTTGAGATTCGTAATGATATCTATTTATTTGTTATAATTATGGATATTTTACAGTCATCATAGACCTGGATAGGTTCACTCATTGTTAATGCATGGATAAAAAAGTTGTACAGCGGACTCTTTTGAATTCCAAAATATCAGCGAATTCATGTGGGTTAAGTCTGGTCTAAATGGCTCTCTTCCCTCCCGTATTTGGATGTCGTCTGAATTTACTTTGCCCTTGTGACAAGTATAATTTCACTTGCAGGCTGATTAATGGAACCTGGTTACAGTATCCTGCAGTACGAGAATTTCACATCGCAACTTCAAAAAAAAAAATCGTTCGTCGCAGCGGACGACTACAGTCAAGTAACAACCGCCTACAATGTGAAGGAATTTCAATGGACTTCTTCGACCGACACCGTATCTCGTCGTTAATCTCGTTTTGATGCGGAACGCTCCGGCGGCTGTGAGATCGACTACAAAAGGGACATACTTCCGACAATTTTCGACCGAAGGATATTCAACTCTACTTTGCTGGCGAAGGACTCGTGCTGGGGATGTTTTTTTATTCATCGCGAACGTAATCGTGTAGCTTAGGATGCAGAGAATAAAGTATGAGCGCAAAAATAGAACGTTGGACCGCCAGGCAAATTTTCCCCTTGTTTTAACCATTGAAAAAGGGCCGTTTCATTGGCTATAGTGATTGTCTGGAACTGTGTAATGGACGAAAAGTTGTTCGAACGCTAGTTAAAAGTGAAGTAGTATAACCTCGGTCATGTCCTATATATATAAAGTATCATGTATCCTATATATAATTTGATCATAATACAGAGTCGAAATATATCTTTGCGTGTACGCAATAGGAATCTCTTATATAAATGATCATAAATAACTGAATCTAAATATATCTTTGCGTGTACGCAATAGGAATCTATTTAAAGTGCGCATATATTCATCATATATGAATCCATATACAATATGTATAAACAAATCAGGTAGCCTATAATCAATCTGTTACCTTTTATCTTACATATCTGCAGTTATTTATGAGTTAGTATATGAATTAATGAATCAGATATATAACATTTAGCATAAAAACAACGAATCAATCAGCATAAACATTAATAATTTTATCATTCATATATGAAAATTTTGTTTATCAGTTAATATGTTTTTATCATATTATCTTCAATTCTATGCAATTATCAGAGTACATTAGTATTTTTTCTGTAGCATATGTATCATTATGAAGGATGAAGTGAAAAAACTGTATTCATTATCTATCAAGTGATCACTATTATTTGTGGACCAATATCATTGTTGTATGATTTTATTACTCGAATCAATTCATGTACACCATGAATTTTTATTTACTTATATATATATATTCACATAGTGTCTGTATCACACTCCTATAAGTCAAATGCAAGTCAAGTTTGAGTAATATTCAGTGGTTGGTTTGTAGCTGACCGAGCTGATGTAAGTGTTTACATAATAAAAAATATGGAATGTTAGTCCATATATATAAAAGTCTAAAACTAAAGAGGTCAACAGATTGCTTGCAGGAATGTGATCAGACTAGAGACGCTAAAGATGACGTATACAATAAGTATGTAGGCTAAGATAACATGCCGTCACCTGTAGTCATTCAATTGTTTATAAACATTAGTCCAAGCTCCCTGCTTGAGACAACTACCGCCTACGTGATCTGTAGCGTGTCTCATTTGATTGTGTGTTCGTATGAAACTATGTCATTTGTATGTATGTTTCATATGTTCGAACTACTGTCTGTTCCTTCATAACTTGTAACAGAGATGGTAGACAGGCAGAACAGAGTTAGTGATCGTCATTAGAAGACCTGTACCTCTTTACCTAAGCTTTATCATGTAGAGGAATAGGATTAGCCATCATCATTGGCAGAAGCGATCAAGCTATCGTTATTAGAAGACTTGTACAATCATACCTGATCTTCACCATGTAAAACTTCAGAAGAATATATAATTTTTTATACTTAGTGTTTTCTACAAGAACCTCCTCACCGAAACCATGAGTTTAACACATCGTCGTAACCAACAAGATAATACCGACTTCGTAAGTGATCTACAAACCCCCAGACACTCCATGAAGATGGAAGTGCAATACCACCGACTTAGCGTAAGATTATCGCTAGTCTAACATTACCTCATAGGGCGCCTTATCATACAAGGCACAAGCCCTAATATATATATATATATATATATATATATATATATATATATATATATATATATATAGTATATATATACATATATATATATATATATATATAGATATATATACATATATATATATATATATATATATATATATATATATATATATATATATATATGATAGTACCTAGATATAAAGGCCTGTCCACAATAGAAAACATTGCTTGGAAACAAAGCATGCGAACTGTCTGCAAACAGTTACTTGGAAACTGATTGTAAGCAGTTTGCAAACAGCTTGGAAACTGTGCAGTAGCCTCTGTATTCGGCTTGGCAGTTTTAATGCACTCGAGGAGGGATAAGAGAAAGAAAAAGTGATGGGTGAGGAAGTTTTCAGATTAAGGAGTGTCACAAACACATGCTCATGTGTACTTATACATGTGTATGTATGCATATGTACACATGTATAGGTACCTGTATATATATATATATATATATATATATATATATATATATATATATATATATATATATATATACAAATATTATATATATATATATATATATATATGCACATCTTCATATGTAATTTGTACATGCACATATGTAAATATGAATATGTGCATATGTATATGCGCATACCAGTGTGTATATGTATATATGCATAATATCATGTACAAATGTAAACGAATTTTTCTGTTAGGTGATGCCTATGGTCACTGCTAAGCCAAAGTTGGTTCTAGCAATTGTCTTAATCTGCTTTATCATTGCCTTAAGGAAGATATTTCTATATGGTCAGAGTCCCAGGCTCCATTGGGGAAATCCTTAATTAACGTCCAGCAGAAACCAGTTTCTAAAGACATGGGAGTCTATGAAATTCCCTGTAGGGATTGAGATAAGTCATACTATGGATTCATAGGAAAATCTCTCTTGGAAGGATTAACTCAACATAAGTGATCAGTTAGATATAGACAACATAGTTTGGCAATTTTCCATCATATAAATAACACGAACCATATCATGGATTTGGACTCAACCAGAATTTTATACAAAAGCAGCTGTCGATACAAACGTCAGATGGTAGAATCTTCACTGATAAAACAACAAGATATAGACAATATCTTCCTTAAGACAACGATGAAGCAGATTAAGACAAATGACAGAACCAACATCGGCTTAGTTGTGACACCAGGCATTACTTAAGGGCATATCTCCCACTATATATTTCACAAATATAACTTCTTTTGTCATTCGCTACTTGACACCGAAATAAAGTCCTTAGCTTTAAACCAGAGTGTTTTAATGGGCCTTTCATACCTGAGATATATACAAATATATAAGTACATATGTATATATGTATTTAAATATATGTATGTATATGCATTTATATATACACATACGTATATGCACGTATAAAGTATATATATGCATACATTATACACGTCTACATATACAAATACACACAGAAACACTGAATGTCTTCCATTCTGGATGGGAAACAAATATGCGGTAAAAAGTGTTTGCAAACTTTGTTTCCCATCAATGTTTCCTAGTGTGGAGAGGTCTTTGAAAACCTTGTCTCCCTTCCTCACAACTCTTCTTTCCATATGACCAAACCATATAAAGACTTCCTGGTCCTTCCTTTCACTTATGCTAACCACTTTACTTATCCAACCATGAATCTCCACATATTTCTTCCTTAAGTTCCTCTTATCTCACATATATACTACACAAACAGTTCATCTCTATAGCCTTCGCCTTCTTTCTTTCATTTGCACTTCAATTCACTTCTATAGAGGAGAATTGGGTCAACAATCCTTTCATACCTTCTCACCTTGTCTTCATAGACACTACAAGTTTCCACAGTCTTTCGTTCACATCCTGGTACCTTTCTTACTTCACTTACTGTGTAACTCACTATTTTTCTCATTCGGCCACCCATTATAAAAGCTTTGTATTACTCTAAGCAATTTAACCTGTATACATTACATACTCAAAACCCTTCACATTGTCTCTATCAATTTCGAACTAATCTGAACTTTTCATAAACATTCTCCTTTCCGAAGAATATTTGTAAAAATATTTTTCTTTGTTTCACATTTTCTCTGTCATTTCTGAACTAATCTGAACTTTTCCTAAACGTTCTCTCTTTCCGAAGAATATTTGTAAAAGATATTTTTCTTTAAAAACCATGTCTTTCTAACAATCGATTCCCTCTCCCAGCACATTCTCACAAATCTATTCTTATTTTGCTCCAGGAAGTCCATATTTGGCCGAAATCCTCTCTTCCTCTGTCATCTATCTCTGCAGTAAAGAACAAATTACATTCATCTTTCAAAGACAATCATAGAGACACAAGTTACGCCAATTCACTAAAAGAAAACTCGTTTTCTCTTTCAGGAAATGAAGAGAAAGTCCGAGTATTCCATTGGTGGATTTGGGGTGAAGGACTGATCCAAGGTCAAGGCTGATTATAACGCTTTTGACCCGAGTGCTCGAGTTCTTCATAGATGCGAGAGAGCAAGACATAAAGTATTATAAAAACTGGATTAGAAGTGTTCTGTAGGTAGAATGAATGGGGAAATAGGATTCAAGGTGAAATATAGTGTGAAAAAAAGCGACGGAGATTTGAATTTTTTCGAGATTGCAAAGAAATATCCTTTTAAAAAATAATGCAGGTGATGAATAGACTATGGCAGTGGCGGATTTAAAGGGGGCCACCTGGTCACGTGGGCCCCAAACCCATGGATATGAATAACAGAACATTGTTTTCTTTCAGTAAATCAGTATTGGTAGGACAAATTTGCTTAATGATTATTTCAACAAAAAACAACTGCACAACAACAAAACAACAATAATAACTATATATATATGTATATTATATATATATATATATATATATATATATATATATATATATATATATATATACGTACGTGTGTACATGTTACACACACATACACACACACACACACACACATATATATATATATATATATATATATATATATATATATATATATATATATATATATATCATATATCATGGTGGCCTCACCATAAAAGATCTCTAGATCCGCAACTGGTCTATGCATGGATGTTACAGCCATAACTAATTTGACAATTTCCACCGTCGATAACTACAGCTATACAGACGTCAGCTAGTGGAAATAAATGCATTAATCTAGCTTCCTTGTGGCAGGCCAAAAATAACATGTGCATAAAATATTCCTTGTACTAAACATACCTGAGTGTCCAAGAAGAGCGCGAGAGGGCCGTGATGTCTTGCTGCAGAAATGAGAGAAGAAGCAGGATATCCGAACGATGTTCTGAAGTTTCCTAGACATGCACCCGTCTTCCCACAATTGATAATAATAAAAAATGAAAATCGAGATTAAAAAATAATTGCTTTGTTGTAATACACTTACAGGCAGCATATTCTCGAACTGTTAAACCGAGTACGAACCTTCCTAGAACAAGCGGGACGCCATATTTGAAAGCCTAATCATGGAACCTTTTTGAAAATAATCTCATTAAGTCTCCCACACCCAAATTTCATGCAAGAAGCATCTGAGTACTAACACAACCTAACCTAACCTAGGGGCATAGCCAAAAAAAAAAAAAACGGGAGGTGCTATATCAGTAGGCTACACATCTCGGAATTTGCCTACCGGCAAGTACCGACGGCAAAAACTTCTACACTTGAAAATATATTTATTTCTAAGGTATTTCTACAGAAGCAATCCGCGGTGGCCTACACTACGGCAATTGACGTTTTCCTATGCTATTTTACTTACTGAACAAGAATTTACAGTAATATTTATTCGGACGACTGTAATTAACCCGCAGGGGCCAGTACTAAAAACGGCGAAATACATTGGACGCCCCAATCCCTAGTGGATGGCGTATCCGCGGTTACGTTCCTTGCAGTTCGTACAGAACTATTCTTTAGAATTAGTACCCTGCAAGAAACGCAACCGCGGGCGGATACGACATCCACTAGGGATTGGGGCGTCCAATGTATTTCGCCGTGTTTAGTACTGGCCCCTGGGGGTTAATTACAGTCGTCCGAATAAATATTACTTAAAATTCTCTTTCAGTAGGTAAAACTGCATAGTAAAACCGCAACTGCCATAGTCTGGGCCGCCGCGGATAGGTACCCTAGATCTACCATTTCTAATTCCACACAGATACAAAAATGTTGCATTTATAATGAAATCAATGAAAGGAAATATACTACCTTGAAAGTACTGTAGTCGGGACAGGAAAAGGCTTGGGCGATCTGATCACTGTTTATAGTCTCCAGAAAGTACTCGACTGATCGAGTGTGGTGGCATATTCGGAGTTTGCCTAAAAGTAAGTTTTCTTGAATTAGTATCGTCTGTCAGTTGTTCTTGGATTGTACATCTGCCGAAACTTTGCGGAAAATAGAGTTAAGGAAATGTTTTGTTATTTTTTCTTTTAATTTTCTTATAACTATGAGCTAAATTTAATGCTCAGTCATTCTATTATTCATTTACTTAGTTGCCCAAAAACTGTTGCAATGTGCTTGGCTCTTCATACATTGAATAATGAAGAGTCTAGTTTTGTAAGAGAGAGAGAGAGAGAGAGAGAGAGAGAGAGAGAGAGAGAGAGAGTGTATGTTACAAGGAGTTACAAGGATTAGGATGTCTCAAAGACTTATTAGTCCATCCGAGGAGACGTCATGTGCTCATTTACCTCTTGGAGTAGGTTTTACTGTTCATTCACAGTGTCCTAAGAGAGAGAGAGAGAGAGAGAGAGAGAGAGAGAGAGAGAGAGAGAGAGAGAGAGAAAGGCACACATTGAATGCTTCCGACCACTTCCCCCAAAATATCAAGTTACAACACACATACACAGAAAATATCTTAAACATTTCAGGCCACTTGGAAATAGAGTAGAAGTAGAAGTAGAACTCAAGTACTACAGTATGCATAGGATCATCACCAGGGCTCCCAGGCCACTTGCGTGCGGGACAGAGTCTCGGTGGCCACGGTGGAACCCACCTCCAAAAATGATGTCAGCAACGGCGTCTATGAAAAAGGGCGCGCACCCGGGCTGTCTTCCGCCTCCATTGACGTAAAAGTTCTGATGCGCCGTTGGAATTCTGTAGCCGAGGTGTCCTCTGCTCAAGCAACCGGAGTTCGAGTGAATGATGTCGACGAAGTCGGCGTCGCCGGCGTCCAAGACTTCCTCGTCACTGACGCATTCGTAAGAGGGCCCGGCCGGGTCGAGACCTGCCAATCATCACTATAAGAAACATCAATGATAATAACAACAACACCATAATTCAGCATAATTCAGCACTAATAGAAAACACATTATTCCAACATTCGTGGATATGCAAACTAGTTCTTATCCGTCTTCAAAGGTATTACTCAAATTTAACTCTAGAAAGTTTAGCTTTTGCGTCAAAGCTACTTCCAGTATCATATAAATATAAACGACAGAAATTTTGTCTATTAATATCACACATTCGTTTTCATACCTAAAATATGTTTCTTCTTGAATGAAAAGCAAACTTTTAAATAAATTCTGAATATAATAAGTATAAATCTTTAAAATTTCAATTATTTCCTAACAAATCAAACAAGTCTTGAGTTTTTTTTCTGAATCGAAGCCAGAGTGAATATTTCATGCACTGCGAGAAGTGAAAGTTGATCACCGACCTGTAATTCTGGCCAGTCCAGGAAACCGATTGCCAGCAATCCCAGAGGCGTGGGCGCCCATGCTGAACCGATAAGGTGGACCTGAGCGCCCGTAAAGCTTGGGTAAGTCTTCTAAAAATCAAAATAGAAAGAGGAAGAAAGTAAGGAAGGAAAAGAAAATCATGAGATGTGAGCAAGCATCTGTTATTGCAAATGTGGTGAACTGGTCATTGTTTACAGTTACTGATAAGTACTCATAGTTAGCTCTAAATTGGGTAAAATCTCCCACCAACTTTTTTTTTTTTTTTTTGGGGGTAAACAAAATAAATGCATCAGAAACCTGAATGCACCTTGGTCCGAGTCTTTGAAAGGTATGTTACGTCCCTAAGGGCGGGACTTTGTGCCTCGATACTTTCTTACCGTAAAGTTTTGTTTTCGTGTCTTGCAATTTGTCATGAAAAATGATGGTTTATCAAATTCCCCTTTGCAGATCATATCCTGCCATGTAGCTTTCAAACTGTTCATAACGTCTCCGAGAGAAAAGAGTTATAGACTTGATGTAGGAGAAAATGAAGAATAATAATATAAAACTAAACTAAAATCATATACAAAAAAACTTACCTAAAAATCTTGTGCCGTACAAGGAATTGAATTAAATTGAATTTAGGATTTAGGCCAAAGGCCAAACATTGAGACCTATGAGGTCTTTCAGCGCTGAAATGGCAACTGACAGTCAAAGGGTGTGAAAGGTGTAACGGGAGGAAAACCACAGTTCAACTATATATGAATCAACAGTTAGGGGGACTGGAAAGTAAGATGGAAGAAAGAATAAGAAAGGCGGTAGTACAGTGTAAAAGGAATGAATGGGGATGCACCTAGGGGCCGAAGGCACGTTGCAAAGGGCCTTAAGTAATGCCTACAGTGCACAGCATGAGGTGCACTGACAACACTAACTCCCTATGGGGTTTGTCTGTACAAGGGAAACTAAAGTCTTCTCCCATAGGTACAGAAAAGGCTGGAAATGGTCTTTGAAGGATGCTAACTATACCCAAAGGTTCCAGATTTGTACTGTTCATACAGAACGGACTGATTGTTATGTCATTAAAATAATGAAACCTGACAAAAATACCTGTCAACATTTGTAAATTCCCACCATTCTCAGTTAAGCCGCAAAACTTGGAATTTCACATCATGTATTCATAAGTAAGCTATTTGCTCATGATGTATAATTGATACAAACGTCAGTGGAAACAATGTGGACAAAATAATTGACACATGAGGAACCTATCATCAATTAACTTAACAATAAGAATCCTTATTATAATACATACCTTATGGAGAGAGAGAGAGAGAGAGAGAGAGAGAGAGAGAGAGAGAGAGAGAGAGAGAGAGACCAACCTTTAAGAAGTGCAGAAAATTGGAAAGTTGAATTCCGGTAAATTTGGAGAATTTAACAGACATGGCGTATGTGGACCTTGAGAGGCTCCCCCAGTCTAGAATGACAACGTTCATATTTGCCTGAAAAAAAATGGGAAATACAAAATGAAAGTTTGCTCAAAACACACACACACATATAATGTATACATGTAAATAAATTCTTCTGTTAAAACAGGATACATCTCAAGTATAAAAGGCCCATTAAAACTCTGGTTTAAAGCTAAGGACTATATTTCGGTGTACTAACTTCCACCCTTATCAAGTAGTGAATGACAGAATGAGTTACATTGGCGAAAATATATAGTGTGAGATATGCCTTTAGATGATGCCTGGGGTCACCGCTAAGCCGACGTTGGTTCTGTTAATTTAAAGTAATCAATCCCAAATGCCCTTATTTCTATGGCGCCTCCCCAAAACTCACAAACATAACATCCCCTTCCGTCCCATAATCTCGTGTGCTGGAGCTTTTAACTACAGAATTTCAAAATGGTTAGCCGAGTTACTATCCCCCTTTTTAGGAACTTTTGCAACAAATTTAGGTCGGCAAATATCCCCGTACATAAAGTAAAACTTCTCAGCCTAGACATTGACTCCCTTTTCACAAAAGGTGTATGTATTAATGTTCCTGAAAAATAAACTTGAACCATTTGGTGACCACTTCCCCATAGAACTGAATAAAATGATGCAACTTGTAGAGCTCTGTATCACTAATAACATCTTTTCATTTGGTGATAACGTTTTTTACCGTCAAAAATTCAGTTGCAGTATGGGGAGCCCACTTAGTCCTGTGTTAAAAAACTAATAAATGGAGTATTTCGAAACAGTAATTATAAACCTTATCAAGCCTACAGATATGATTTGGCTTCGTTATGTAGCAGACATCTTAACATACTGGAAAAGTGAGTGGTGCGATTTTTTGACGTCTCTCTACAAAAATGAAATTCCTTGGTCCCGAGCATAAAATTTAAAGTAGAATGTGAAAACAATAACCAAATCCCCTTTTCAGATGTCTTAATCATCAGAACTAATAACAACTACAAACTCACTGTCTTCAGGAAAGCAACATTCTCACTTTTATACATACATTTCTACAGCTATCATGATATTTCAGTTAAACTTGGTATAGCAAGCAACTTATTTCTTTGAGCCCTGAGAATTCCCTCCCCAGATTTCTTTAAACAAAGAACTTGAAACAATCAGAAATCAACTTATCTTGATAGAATGCAATAATCACATAATTGAAAAAATCGTACATAAAGCAAAAAGCATTTTTTACAAATCCACAGAAAAAAAGGAAAAGGAAAAATGCACGAACATAATCATAATCCCTCACATGGATAATTTACAAGAGATCACACAAGCATTAGGCCAACCCAATCCTTTCATCTTCACTTATCTGAACACACTGGGGAAATCCTTAATTAATGTTCAGCAGAAACCAGTTTTTAAAGACATAGGGGTGTATGAAATTCCCTGTAGGGATTGTGATAAGTCATACTATGGGTTCACAGGAAAATCTCTCTCAACAAGGTTAACTCGACATAAATGATCAGTTAGATATGGACGGCATAGTTTGGCAATTTTCCATCATATAAATAACCCAAACTCGTCCCGAATTTTATACAAGAGCAGCTGTCGATACAAATGTCATGGTAGAATCTTCACTGATAAAACAACAAGAGAATAGGCTCAATCTTTTCAATGGAGCCTGGGACTCTGACCATATAGACAATAACTTCCTTAAGGCAACGCATAGTGGTGAACCCAGGTATTACCTAACGTCATATCTCCCACTATATATTCTTGCCAATGTAACTCCTTCTGTCATTCACTACTTGATAAGTGTGGAAGTTAGTACACCCAAATATAGTCCTTAGCTTTTTAAACCACTGCTTTAATGGGTCTTTTATACACACACATATATATATATATATATACATATATATATATATATATATATATATATATATATAATATATATATATATATATGCCTAAAAAAATCACAGTATATGTACGTGACTTCACTATATAAACGAATACCACAGGAAAATAATAGGCAGAAAGTCAGTACCAAGCACCTTCGCCTGAATAAAGTCGAAAGCGCTTGGTACTGACTTTCTGCCTATCATATTCCCGTGGTATTCATATATATATATATATATATATATATATATATATATATATATATATATATATATATATATATATATATATCATATAGATAGATTGATAGATACAGAATCTACTGGTCACTTTTTACCAGATACATATGCAACTGTAATAGCCACGATGCCCTCTTAACTTCTTGAATTCTTTGCCCTCTTTTGGATACGCTTTTTTAAAGATCCAAGTTCAAAGAAATTTTAGAAGAAATTGTGATGTCCGGTGGTCAGGTCGGCAACGTGACCTCTTCGTGATTATGGGACCTGGGCTCGATTCCCGGTACTGGTAAACTGGACATCAAAATTTCTTGAAAAAAAAAAAAAAAATCCTTTGAAGTTTGATCTTCAGGCTTTGTAGTGGACAACAAGCTTATCCAAAAAAGCGCAAAGAATTCTTAAAGAAAGATAAGAGAGCATTGTGGCTATTACCATTTGCATATATAATTATATATATATTATATAATTTATCTATCTAATATATATATATCATATTAATATATATATAATTATATATAATATATATATATATATATATTAAATTGAGTATATATATATATATAAAGCGAATAACCACAGGGAAATGGATAGACAGGAATCCCAAGCGCTTTCGTCTTTATTCAGACATCGTCAAGGAGCTACTAAAAGTACCAATCGGAGAGGAAGGCCTCAGGTACAAAACAAGATCAGGAAATACCAGATGGTTAATTCTATCTTTTTTTTTCTTTTTTTTAAAGGGTTTTAAAAACGATTCGTGTCTTTTTTTTAAAATTTTTTTTGGGAACTTTTTTTTTTTTTTCTTTTTATTTTTTTGTTTAATATTCCTTTTGGTTTTTTTAATTATCAAAAAGGGTAAAAATTAAAAGGGATTAATCCACAGGGATTTATCGGATATCACAAACGGTCCAAACTTAAACAGATTCTGAACCCTAACCGAAATTACAACGTATCTTTACAGTCCAAAACATGATAAAAAACTGAATTATATTAATTTTTGTTGCTTATATTTATCTACAACTTTTTTCATTATGAAAAGCATCAAGTTTAAATAAACCCAAGACTTAAAGAATTTAGAAACATTTGCTATTATTGGACTTGATAAAACAAGCTTCAATGATATTCCTTTTGTTAACTGTGTCATTACATGGGACTAAGGTCTTTTGCTTGACTCCAAGTTAATAGGATGGTCTCTAAACTCTCTAATGTACAAAATAATGCAAATTCGAATATTGACCCAGTCTCACAGAATATTGATGTTGCTTTTAAAGGGACGCTGTGAAAGAGATTTCGTACCAGTCGTTCCGGTAACTAGATTTTGTCATCCACTTTTTGTGCAAGGAAGTTTTATAATATGGCAGCCTGGAAGATCTTTAGGAGACTTTTTGATTACTAAAACTCTTGAACATTAATATTACTGAAAACAACATTTTATGTTAAAAATAAGCTTTAAAATTCTAGGAATATCTAAAAACCTTTCATCAAATAAGGTAATTTTAGAATGTTATGCCTTACTAAATTCAAAGTTTGTTTTCATTAGTTGAATAAAATGTTTTTCTAGCTCTTTTCCATGCCACAATTCACAAAAGTACCTTGGGTATTTAAGTTTCAATGCAATATCATAAATAGTTTAATTTCAGCAGTCAATTAAACTGGGCGGGGCTACAGACACGTAAAGCCCTTAGGAAACCATCCCAGAAAAAAAAACACGAGAATTTAAACATTTTTGATGGTTGCTTGGAAGTAGTAATGAACAAAAGAGGCAATATTAGTTTGATTTTTCGGGAAAGACTGAAAAAGGGTGAAATTCTATCATTTCTATGGACAGTTACATCAAGAAAATTCAAATTAGAATTTCTTTCTTCCCTCTACAGTAAATTTTTATGAGAAGGGACATTAAATTATTGAAGATTATTTAAGGAATTCATGGAGGTTTTCGTGAACTGGCCAAATATAGAATTATATCATCCACGTCTCTAAACCGAAAAATAAACTTTTTGGGGCTAAAAATTCTTGGATTAAGCGTTTTGTCTCAAAAAATTCCATGTAAAATTATTGCCTAAGGACAGGAGATAAGGGATTACCCATCGGCCATGCCCAAACTTTTGTACAAAAAATTTACTATCTTTGAATACATATCCATTATGGGAGACTAATGAGATTTTCTACACTTAAGGAAATGTCATGACGCTCTAATTCCTCTTCCAAATATTCAAGGAAGTCATCCTACAGGGCAACTTTTTGTAAATTAAAGAGACAACAGTCAAAACTTAACCATATTAAAAATCAATAATTCAAATTTGAAACTATTCAACTTTGTTTATAAAATCAACAGTTTGTTATTTAGAAAAAATTGAATCAAAACCTATGCCCTGATGATATCAATATTTGTAAAGGTAATTGGTGTATGGTGCCTATGAGTAAACCTTTCCCCTCCCCCAATGGTACCCGTGATATTTTGTCTCCAGGCTTTTAAGAAAATTAAAGAAGGACGAAACAGTGAACGGTGACAAAAGCAGATAAATCTAATTGCAGTGGTAATTATGAACATAAAAGTGGACTATAAATAAGTAAAATAATGACATTGCTAAATGACACTGATTAACTTCTACGAAAACTGAGGTTCTGACCCTACCACAGGGACAGTTAACTCCCATTTTAATAAACAAATTAAATCCATTTTGAAGGGCTTGGACCATTTAATTAAACAGTTTACACCGCAATGCGCCTCCCCTTAACCTTTACAGTGGTGGTTTCGTCAAAGAGACTTCATAAAATCAATAACCCTATCAGACCAATCATTAGTTCAGTTGGGCCACCAGTTTCGCTATAATTTAATTAAAATGGCTCGGCTTGGAAAAAAATTCTTACTCCTTTCGGTAGGAAATATTTATATTTCTAACACGAATGTTAAAAACAACTGTTGATTTTATTAAATAAAAAATTGAAATAGTTTAAATTTGAATTATGATTTTAATATGGTTAGTTTTGATGTTGTGCTCTTTGTATTTACAAAAGGTGCCTGTAGCTGACCTTACTTGAACTCATTTGGAAAGAAGGAAGAATTAGAGCGTCAGACATTCCCTTAAGTTGTAAGAAAAACAAATCCTCATTAGTCTCATCAAGGGTTATGTATCAAAGATAGTAAAATTTTGTTTTTTAATGGGGAAGAATTTTTTTGCTACAAAAGTTCTGTTGCATGGCCATGGGTAATCCCATTATACTCCTGTCCTTAGCAATATTTACATGGAATTTTGAGACCAAAAACTCTTACCAAGAATTTTGCCCCAAAAAGTTATTTGGTTTAGGATACGGGTGAGATGAATATTATTCTGTATTTGGCCCCATTGGGCCCCCCACAGGGGTTCACGAAAACCTCCAAGGAATTCCTTAATAATTCTCAATAATTTCGTCCCTTCTATAAAATTTATTGTAGAGGAGGAAGAAATGAAATTCCTAATTTTGAATTTTTTCTTGATGTAACTGTCCATAGAAATGATAGAAATTTGCACCTTTCAGTCCTTTCCGAAAATCAACTAATATTTGTTCGCCTCTTTTGTTGTTCATTACTACTCCAATCACCATCAAAATGTTGAAATTCTCTGGTTTTTCTGGGATGTTCCTAAGGGCTTTTACGTAAGGTCTGTAGCCCGCCGTCAGTTTATTGACGCTGAAATTAAAAAACTATTTATGATAATTGCATTGAAACTTAAACACCCCAAGGAACTTTTGTGAGATGTGGCCACGGAAAAGAGCTAGAAAAACATTTTATTTCAAACTAATGACAAACTTGAATTTAGTAAGCATAACATTCTAAAATTACCTTCTGATGAAAGGTTTTTGTTTAGATATTCCTAGAATTTTAAAGCTTTTTAACATAAATGTTGTTTTGTCAGTAAATATTAAATGTCAAGAGTTAGTAATCAAAAATTCTCCTAAAGATCTTCCAGGCTGCAATATATGAAACAATTCCTTGCAAAAAGTGTGATAAAATCTCATTACGGACAGACTGGAAACCAAATCTCTTTCACCAGCGTCTTAAGCAACATCAAATTCTTGTGGCGAACTGGGACAAATATCGAATGCATTATTTCGGTACATATGAGGAGATTTGAGACCATCCTATTAAAATCTGGAGTCAAGCAAGAGCCTTAGTCCCATGTAATGACACAGTTTAAAAGGAATAATACATGAATATCTTGTTTTATCAAGTCAAATAATAGGAAATGTTCTAAATTTAAGTCTTGGATTTATTAAACTTGATGCTTTCATAATGAAAAAAGTTGTAGATAAAAAATATAAAGCAACAAAAGCGATTAATATATTCAGTTTTACATGTTTTGAGACTGTAAAAGATACTTTGTTTAATTTCGGTTAGGGTCCAGAATCTGTTTAAGGTTTGTGACCGTGTGCGATATACGAAATAACCTGGATTATCCCTTTTTAATTTTTACCCCTTTTTTTTTTTTTTTTTGATAATTAACCATCTGGTAATTCCTGATTTCTTGGTTTGTTTTTACCTGAGGACCTTCCTCTCCGCTTTTGTACTTTAGTAGCCCTTCCCTTGACGATATCGAATAAAGACGAAAGCGCTTGGATTCCTGTTCTATCATTTCCCGATGGTATTCGCTATTTATGAAGGTCACGTGCATCTACTGTGATTTTTTAAGCATAATATATATAATATATATAATCATAATATATATATACTATATATCTATATAATATATATATAATATATATGTTGTGTGTGTGGGGTGTGTGGTTGTGTGGGTGTTGTGTGTTTGTGTGAAATTCACTCTCTCTCCGAATAAAACACAGAACGATGAATTTATAAGTAAAAGCAAGGATTCGTCACCAAGGTGAACTCGAACCACCGAATGGTTTGTAGGACAGAGCCACACACCACCACACACACACACACACACCACACACACAACACACACAAACCACACCACACACAAACATATATTATATATATAATTCTATCTATATTCTAGATATATATATATATATATATATTTACAAACGGCTCTAGTGTGGGAGCGCTACTGCTGGGTGGCTACCATGAGAGGTTCAAGTCGATAGCGACTCTGTCGTACTTATTGCCTGTCGAATTCAGGTTTTTTTATTTAGAGTCGATTTCGCCCCACCGTCACCATGATCGCCGATTGGTACGCTTGAAACACGTAGCTGTTTGTTGCATTTTTGTCACATATACCATAACATTTTATTAAACTCTCAAATATTAAGCTACAGATATTGTTCAATATCAAATGTGAGCCTAAACGACATTTGTAGCGTAATGTTTGTGAGTGTGAAATTGTCACTGTGTATGTGACAAAGAAAAAATATATAAATACGTATATCTGTACATATGTTTTATTAAAGTGCCAATTAAAATTCATGTGAAAAAGTATTCTCTGAACTGAATCATCAATTCATCTTAATTTCGATCAAAAGATTCAATATCTACCTTTCTGAGGAGTTCGTTTTTCATAGGGTAGACCCATAAGTCCGCGCCCCCTTCCGCCCAGCCATGCGTGATGACTGTCAAGGGCAAATTAGGATCAAAACCGGAACTGTCGAGACTCTCGCTGTCACCCAGCTTCACTAGGACTCCTTCGTCTCCCGGCGACGCCCTGGAAAACTTCAGTGGTTAGTAGAATGGCTGAAGCAGCAAATAATCATCGTTCTTGAATGGCTGTTTTCCAGTCAGCAGTCACGAATTCATATTCCACCTTTTACATTAGCCCCAGGAGAGAGAGCGAGGTAACTGGCATCTTTCTCTTTTCATAGGGCATTGAACAGCTTCCACCAATTTTGATTAAGTGCCTTTAATTTTCTAAGCAAGAGAATTATATTTCACAGCGTAGGAAGAGTAACACGCCCTCGTCCGCTTACCTTGTGTACAATAGAAATTTAATTTCATGATTTCGGGACAATAAGGGTTTATCGAGCCAAAAGAAAATATTGGGGATGTTTTGACACGCACAGTTCCCAACCTCGTTGACTGAAAGAGTAATCAGAGGGATTCATTAATTGTAGAAAGGAATAAACAGTTCAGTAATGTAGTCAGTTGATTCCTCTAACACAAATCTATAATGTACTGCAGATGCGTCAGCTTTAATGTCTGGTCATGTTTCAGTTTATTCTACATTGCTGAAATGTAGTGGGAATTATCGTGAATTACTATGACAAAACATCCAGAAAAAGGATCACCGAGGAAAACTCAATCAGGTGATCAGAAAGCACATCAGTATATGGAAATGGACTAAAACATTGGAGACATGGAAAGACGTTTTCTTAATGTATGGTAAACTAGAACTCTTAAGAGATGTACAAACGTTTAAAGCGAATTTAGTAACGGAGGGCGACATATGATAAGCTCCGAGAAGCTCGCAGGCCTTCTCTGTTAATGCCTAAAAGGCATCGAACCTACCTGGCGGGATGAATAGATGACGCAGCTTGGGCGATGATTTTATTCTTCCACCAAGCAGGAGCAGGCATATAAAACGCAACAGATGCATCCTAGCCAGGGCTCTGCAAGAACATCGTCGTCAGTAGCACATATTATAAAGAAAAACCCTGCATACAATGACACAAAAGCACATTTACTCTAATAAACGCCTATGAAATACTGTAATCAATGTCTATAACGTACGTCAGCTTTAGAGTAAAAGTTAACGTTCCATAATTAAATCTTATTCTAAAGTGCACACCTGGAAAAATAGCTTTTAAATTTTCGTTGATCAAAA